>NC_092166.1:6054322-6356822 GCF_045791955.1 Oncorhynchus clarkii lewisi | reverse complement strand
TATATATATATATATATATATATACACTGCTCAAAACAATAAAGGGAACACTAAAATAACACATCCTAGATCTGAATGAATGAAATATTCTTATTAAATACTTTTTTCTTTACATAGCTCTCGGACAAGATACTCCCTATGGCTCTCCAACTCAATGAATTCTCCATTCACTGGGCGGACAGGACAGTGGAGTCGGGGAAATCGAATGGGGTAAGCGTTTGCCTCCACATCAACACCAACTGTTAACTCCAGTGTGGTGGAAGTTTTGACCCACTGTGCATCTGTCTTGGAATACCTGGTCATCAAATACCGACTTTTTTACGTCCCAAGGGAGTTTTTAGCTGTTATCGTGACTGTTGTATACATTCCAACTCAGGACAAGGAAAATAACAAGCTGGCACTTAACGAAATGTACAAGGTTATAAACAAGCAAGAGAACCTACATCCAGAGGTTGGTTTTCTGGTTGCCCGCGATTTTAATTCTGCGTCACTAAAACACATGATGCCCAATTTCCATCAACACGTCTCCAATGCCACTAGGTACGATAAAGTCCTAGATCACTGTTATTCTATCCATAAGCAAGCATACAAGACCCTCCGTTCGCCAATTGGCAAATCAGATCATGACTCCATACTCCTGCTTCCTGTTTACAAGCAGAAACTCAAACAGGAAGTACCCGTGACACGCTCCATTGACAAATGGTCACCAGAATCAGACATTATGCTATAGGACTGCTTTGCTAGCACTGATTGGAATCTGTTTCGAGACTCGGCCGACAACACCTCCATCACTGGCTTATTTAGAAAATGCATTGGTGACGTTGTCTCGCGGTGAGGGTTCGATGCTTCCCCAATCAAAATCCCTGGATTAACATCGAGGTTGGAGCTAAACTAAAGGACAGAGCTATTGCAGACAACCCTGAGGCTACGGCCGAGGACAGGAATAAGTACAAGAAGGCCAGCTATGACCTCTGCAGAGTCATCAAACGAGCAAAAGGACAATATAGGATGAATGTGGAATCATATTACTCAGGCTACGACGCCCACTGCATGTGGCAGGGGCTACAGTCCATTACGGATTACAAAGGAAGACTCAACCGTGATCTGCACAACGACACCTCTCAACCAGATGAATTCAATGCAATGCACGGTTTGACAACAACAACATCGTGCCGGGTGTGAGGGCCATCAGGATTGGGTGATCTCTCTCTCCGATGCCGACCTGAGAAAGGTCTTTAATCAGGTCAACACCCACAAGGCCACAGGGCCTGAATGTATTCCATGGCGTGTTCTCAGAGCATGTGCAGAACAGCTGGCAGGCATATTCCCGGCAATTGTCAACCTCTCCTTGTCCCAGTCTGTGAGCCCAGATCCAAATCCACCTGCTGCAGTGGAGCAGCATCAAGTTCCTCTGTGTCCAAATCACTAAATCCTTTAAAATGGTCCAAACACACGCACAGTCGTGAAGAAGGCACGACAACACCTATTTCACTCAGGAGGTTGAAAAAAGTTTGGCGCGGGTCCTCAAATCCTCAAAGGTTCTACAGCTGTACCCCCCCGTCGATCACATGGCGCTACAAAGGGTGGTGAGGACAGTCCAGGATATTACTGTGGCCGAGCTCCCTGACATCCAAGACATCTGTAATAGGCGGTGTGGAAGGAAGGCCCGGAATATCATTAAAGATTCCAACCACCCAAGCCATAGACTGTTCTCTCTGCTTCTGCACGGCAAGTGGTACCGGTGCATCAAGTCTGGCACCAACAAGCTCTGGAACAGCTTCTATCCCCAAGCAATAAGACTGATAAATAACTAACAAAATAGCTACACGGACGATCTGAGTTAACCTTGTGTTTTTATTGACCTCTCTATGCACACTCACCGGGCCCTACACACTCACAGGGCCCTACACACTCACCGGGCCCTACACACTCACCGGGCCCTACACACTCACCGGGCCCTACACACTCACCGGGCCCTACACACTCACCGGGCCCTACACACTCACCGGGCCCTGCACACTCACCGGGCCCTACACACTCACAGGGCCCTACACACTCACCGGGCCCTACACACTCACTGGGCCCTACACACTCACCGGGCCCTACACACTCACACACACTGTCACTCCATCATCTGATCACTCGCATATAACATGAACATACATTTATACTGACTCTGCACACACGCACACCCTCTCACATACAAGCTGCTGCAACTCTGTTTATCTTATATCCTGTTGCCTAGTCACCTTACCCCTATACATATCTACCTCCATCACTCCAGTATCTCTGCACATCATAAATATGGTATTGGAACTTATCCTATTATTGGAACTTATCCTATTATTGGAACTTATCCTATTATTGGAACTTATCCTATTATTGGAACTTATCCTATTATTGGAACTTATCCTATTATTGGACCGTGTCCTATTATTGGAACTTGTCCTATTATTGGAACTTATCCTATTATTGGAACTTATCCTATTATTGGAACTTGTCATATTATTGGAACTTATCCTATTATTGGAACTTATCCTATTATTGGAACTTGTCCTATTATTGGAACTTATCCTATTATTGGAACTTATCCTATTATTGGAACTTATCCTATTATTGGAACTTATCCTATTATTGGAACTTATCCTATTATTGGAACTTATCCTGTATAAAGTATGCTTACTTACTTCCTTAATGGGTTCTTCTTATTTCTTGTATATTTATTTCTAGTATTACATTGTTATTGATTATTGCATTGCTGGATTTTTTGCAAGAAAGGCGTTTCACTCTACTTGTGCAGTTGACATGAAAAAATATATGAAACTTAAAATGGTTTATCAATCAGATCTATTTATAAAGCCCCTTTTTTTAACATCAGCAGATGTCACAAAGTGCATATACAGAAACCCAGCCTAAAACCCCAAACACCCAGTAATGCAGATATAGAGAAGCATACTGTATCTACAACCCCTCTCTAAATGCCATGCAGCAGAGTTGAGAAACTATCCACCAAACAAAATCCTGACAGCGACTTGAAAAAACAACAACTTTGATACGCAACTGAGTTTGACAACTCCACTTGTCTGAGCATGATCATTTTTACACAAAGGATAACAATTTTCAAGGAAAGAAGCACCACGCTGTTACCTAGGCAACGCTTCAAACAATTTAGGAGTAAAATCCAGTTGTAGCCCGGTCGACAAACTTAAAAACTATGTGAAAAAACTCACAGGAAATAGGTCCTTGAGAATGTAACATTCACTGCCGTTTCTCTGAATGTCATGTCTCAGAACAGTTATATAATTAAATTACTGTATTATGACAATGTAAAAACCTTATGAGAGAGGGTTCAAGTAGTTTCTACTAAAACAAATCCAATGAAAAAACTCACAGGAAATAGGTCCTTGAGAATGTAACATTCACTGCCGTTTCTCTGAATGTCATGTCTCAGAACAGTAATTATATAATTAAATTACTGTATTATGACAATGTAAAAACCTTATGAGAGAGGGTTCAAGTAGTTTCTACTAAAACAAATCCAATGAAAAAACTCACAGGAAATAGGGCCATGAGAATGTAACATTCACTGCCGTTTCTCTGAATGTCATGTCTCAGAACAGTAATTATATAATTCAATTACTGTATTATGACAATGTAAAAACCTTATGAGAGAGGGTTCAAGTAGTTTCTACTAAAACAAATCCAAGGATTTGTATTCTGCATTTGAACCAAAGGTTCAACTATCATGGGAAAGTAACTAGAATGGCACTGCCAAACAGGCAGTGACTGACATCTCTTCGTGAAGCTGGCATCCGCTAATTTCTATCAAAATATCAGGCCTGGCTTGTCTGAAGTGTGCTTGTTTGTGTGTGTGTCTCTCTCTCTCTCTGTGTGTGTGTGTGTGTGTGTGTGTGTGTGTGTGTGTGTGTGTGTGTGTGTGTGTGTGTGTGTGTGTGTGTGTGTGTGTGTGTGTCTGTGTCTGTGTCTGTGTGTCTGTGTCCGCATGTGTTTGTGTATCCCTGTGTGTGGCCAGCAGCCATGGCACATTTGAGTCATTCAAACAGCTATTTAGAATCAGCCAAGCTTGCTCGATTACCTAGCAACGGCATCAAAAAGATTAGCGCTTGGGCCATGTATCCTGCCACCACCCGCAGCCCCTCCACACTCCTTGGCATTGTCGGATCAGTACACGAGCCCACTCAGAGACCCCCTGCTCGGGATGACACCTGCACCCTCTCCCAGCTGTTCCTAGACCAGCCCCATGCTGTGCCCGTGCCAAACCTCTGCTGCACCCTACAAGGGGTTAGTTATACCATTGGGTTACTGGTTAGTTATACCATTGGGTTACTGGTTAGTTATACCATTGTGTTACTGGTTAGTTATACCATTGTGTTACTGGTTAGTTATACCATTGGGTTACTGTTTAGTTATACCATTGTGTTACTGGTTAGTTATACCATTGTGTTAGTGTTTAGTTATACCATTGTGTTACTGGTTAGTTATACCATTGGGTTACTGGTTAGTTATACCATTGCAAATCGGCTGGGTGGCCATTTGACTAGATGTTCAGGAGTCTTATGTCTGAGGGGTAGAAGCTGTTTAGAAGCCTCTTGGACCTAGACTTGGCGCTTTGGATTTCTGTTTAGTTATACCATTGCGTTACTGTTTAGGTATAACATTGGTTTTGCCTATCCACACTGTTCGATGTGTTCAATATCAACATGGTATTCCATACGGACCATTTCAAGTGTGTGTCTATGTGTGTCCGTGGGTGTGTGCGTGTGTGACAGTGTGTGTGTCTATGTGTGCGTGTGTAGTGATGGAAAAAGTCCCCAACTGTCATACTTTAGTAAAAGTAAAGATGCCTTAATAGAAAATGTGAGTGAATGCCACCCAGTAAAATACTGCTTGAGTAAAAGTCTAAAAAGTATTTGGTTTTAAATATACTTAAGTATTAAAAGTATACAGTGGTTCTTCCTGTAAAAGTTGCGTCACACTGCAGCACAGATTGCGGGCTGCCGCAGAATTCTACGGCACATTATTTGATTGTCAGCCATCGTTGCCATTAATGCTAGTTAGTGTTAGTTTGTCCACCAGAGAAGCATTTGATAGGCTTCAATATTGGCTGTACCGGATTAAGAAATGTTGCTTCATTAATTTGATGAAGCGAAACCCTCAGGGAAAATATGGCGCTGTACAACGTGACAGTCGTGAGTAGTCTACAGTATTAAGAGCATAACATTTCAACACCCGAATTGTCGTCTAACCTATACCCAAATGGAGATTCAGTGAAAATAAAAATCTTATTGATTTATCAAGACCAGTCCCCATGCTTGTCTCAGAGCATGGCTATATGGTGCTGAAATAGTTGACCACACACGGGTAGGCTATTGCTTCAAATCCTATTGCTTCTAACTTCAATATGATTTTTAAATAAATAAGACCTACACCACTTTTAACAGCACATTACTCAACACTAGTGAGACTCATGTCGCCTACGGTAGACCTACAGTATATCTACAAATCTTTTTTTCAATGATGTGACTGATTCAATTTAGAGTATTGGAGGATTCTAAATGAATATCTAAGGGTCATTTTTCGTTAGGGCAAATCTGATATAATTATATAATTCCAAGTTATTTAATAATAATAATAATAATAATAATAATCACTTTGTTTAAAAGATAATAAAACATCTCATTGATTTAGCTAATATTTTCTCTTAGAAGAAAACCTTAGTATAACAACAGTTTTAGTAAGTAAAATGCTACAGTCTAGTTACAGCTCAAACATAACATATTACAATATTGCAAAAAAAATAGATATATTTAACCTTTACTTAACTTGGCAAGTCAGTTAAGAACAAATTCTTATTTACCATGACGGGCTACCCAGGCAAAATTCCAATACAGCTTGGATTCAAACCCAGGACTATAGTGATGCCTGAGATGCAGTGCCTTAGACCACCGCGCCACTCGGGAGTTATGACCAGTATGACCAATATATATCGTCCTGCTAATAGCCCATCCTAGAAACGCTGTTTGCAGAATTCACAGCCTGCTACGTTTGTGAAAAACAGGGTTAATAATAATTATAATACTTTTTTTTACTTCCACTTGTTAAAGGTTCCAATTGATAAAGTGTATTTATTATCACTTAGTATATTTGAGTTTAACTACAATATTTGTTGTATTATTGGTTCTGTCTTTTCTGGTGGATTAAACTGAAATTGCAACCAATCACGACCGGTTGTGATACAGCCAACCTAACTAAGAAATACATTTGACGATACAATTCTCCCCCTACCCTCTTTTTAGGCAAGAGTCTATTGTCCTGCTAATAGCCCTGCTAATAGCCATAATGGCGCTGTACAACGTGACCGTGTGTGTTTGAAAGAGTATTTTCCAGTAACCAAGTTTCTATGAGTTGTTTAAAAAATAACGATGTTTTGGAGATTATTTTGTTTACAAATAACCAAAAGTGAGCGAGGAAAAATAAAAATTTTGAACATGTGGTGAGACAATGTTACTAATTTGTTTTAAAAAAAGCCTGTTTGTTATTTTGAATTATTTATTTCTGTTTTTTAGAGGGAGAGAAACCAAAAACGCACCGTCGCCTCATGGGTCTCCCGGTCGGCATTGAACCAGCACCTGTAGCAACGCAGTTTGCACTGCAGTGTCTTAGACCGCTGCGCCAATCAGAAGGGCCGATCCACAGTTTTTAATGCTGATCAATTTCCTTCCATTAAGTATCTATTGTCATTCAGTGATATTTATTCCCATAGTAATTTGGAAAATGACATGCGCAAGAGACAGTGGTAATATTGTTCCTTTTAGAGACTGTAATACATGGTGTCCAGGTCAGGATAACCAAAATATTTATTTATTTAAAGACTATCAGAAAGAATGTTGGTACTGATTTATTTTCATCCAAAGCCATGAATGAGTGAGTCACTCAGCTTTATGTAGGTGCCTGAGGCTCTATGACTGAGCCATCAACTTGATTATTTAGCAGACATCCCTTGCTAAAATTTAGTCGACACATATATCTTAAGAATATCGTGGAAGATAATTGAAAATGTTAATTTCTCTTAGAACATATAACCTTAGTGTAACAACAGTTTTAGTAAGTAATACTGACGAGTAGCAACAAAAAAAATACGTGTATTCTTCTGGGTGTGCGCGTGACGGACAGAGGAATAGCAATTCTTATACTATTGTTCTAAATTCAATCACCTTCTTCATCCTAATCAAGTCGTGCACAACTATCAGTTTCTATTTCTATATGGTGTTGGTCCTAGATGGTTTTAGTCCTAGATGGTGTTGGTCCTAGATGGTGTTGGTCCTAGATGACATGGTGTTGGTCCTAGATGGTGTTGGTCCTAGATGGTGTTGGTCCTAGATATTGTAGGACCTAGATGGTGTTGGTCCTAGATGGTGTTGGTCCTAGATGGTGTTGGTCCTAGATGACATGGTGTTGGTCCTAGATGGTGTTGGTCTTAGATGGTGTTGGTCCTAGATGGTGTTGGTCCTAGATGGTGTTGGTCCTAGATGGTGTTGGTCCTAGATGACATGGTGTTGGTCCTAGATGGTGTTGGTCCTAGATGGTGTTGGTCCTAGATGGTGTTGGTCCTAGATGGTGTTGGTCCTAGATATTGTAGGACCTAGATGGTGTTGGTCCTAGATGGTGTTGGTCCTAGATGGTGTTGGTCCTAGATGACATGGTGTTGGTCCTAGATGGTGTTGGTCCTAGATGGTGTTGGTCCTAGATATTGTAGGACCTAGATGGTGTTGGTCCTAGATGGTGTTGGTCCTAGATGGTGTTGGTCCTAGATGACATGGTGATGGTCCTAGATGGTGTTGGTCTTAGATGGTGTTGGTCCTAGATGGTGTTGGTCCTAGATGACATGGTGTTGGTCCTAGATGGTGTTGGTCCTAGATGGTGTTGGTCCTAGATGGTGTTGGTCATAGATGGTGTTGGTCCTAGATATTGTAGGACCTAGATGGTGTTGGTCCTAGATGGTGTTGGTCCTAGATGGTGTTGGTCCTAGATGGTGTTGGTCCTAGATGGTGTTGGTCCTAGATGACATGGTGTTGGTCCTAGATGGTGTTGGTCCTAGATGATGTTGGTCCTACATGGCGTTGGTCCTAGATGACATGGTGTTGGTCCTGGATGGTGTTGGTCCTAGATGGTGTTGGTCCTAGATGGTGTTGGTCCTAGATGGTGTTGGTCCTAGATATTGTAGGACCTAGATGGTGTTGGTCCTAGATGGTGTTGGTCCTAGATGGTGTTGGTCCTAGATGGTGTTGGTCCTAGATGGTGTTGGTCCTAGATGACATGGTGTTGGTCCTAGATGGTGTTGGTCCTATATGGTGTTGGTCCTAGATGGTTTTAGTCCTAGATGGTGTTGGTCCTAGATGGTGTTGGTCCTAGATGACCTGGTGTTGGTCCTAGATGGTGTTGGTCCTAGATGGTGTTGGTCCTAGATATTGTAGGACCTAGATGGTGTTGGTCCTAGATGGTGTTGGTCCTAGATGGTGTTGGTCCTAGATGACATGGTGTTGGTCCTAGATGGTGTTGGTCTTAGATGGTGTTGGTCCTAGATGGTGTTGGTCCTAGATGGTGTTGGTCCTAGATGGTGTTGGTCCTAGATGACATGGTGTTGGTCCTAGATGGTGTTGGTCCTAGATGGTGTTGGTCCTAGATGGTGTTGGTCCTAGATATTGTAGGACCTAGATGGTGTTGGTCCTAGATGGTGTTGGTCCTAGATGGTGTTGGTCCTAGATGGCGTTTGTCCTAGATTGTGTTGGTCCTAGATTACATGGTGTTTGTACTTGATGGTGTTGGTCCTAGATGGTGTTGTTCCAAGATGGTGTTGGTCCTAGATGGTGTTGGTCATTGATATTGTAGAACCTAGATGGTGTTGGTCCCAGATGACATGGTGTTGGTCCTAGATGGTTTTAGTCCTAGATGGTGTTGGTTCTAGATGGTGTTGGTCCTAGATGGTGTTGGTCCTAGATGGTGTTGGTCCTAGATGGTGTTGGTCCTAGATGGTGTTGGTCCTAGATGGTGTTGGTCCTAGATGACATGGTGTTGGTCCTAGATGGTGTTGGTCCTAGATGGTGTTGGTACTAGATGGTGTTGGTCCTAGATAACATGGTATTGGTCCTAGATGGTGTTGGTCCTAGATGGTGTTGGTCCTAGATTTTGCTGGTCCTAGATGGTGTTGGTCCTAGATGGTGTTGGTCCTAGATGGTGTTGGTCCTAGATGGTGTTGGTCCTAGATAACATGGTATTGGTCCTAGATGGTGTTGGTCCTAGATGGTGTTGGTCCTAGATGGTGTTGGTCATAGATGCTGTTGGTCCTAGATGGTGTTGGTCCTAGATGGTGTTAGTCCTAGATGGTGTTGGTCCTAGATGACATGGTGCTGATACTAGATGGTGTTGGTCCTAGATGGTGTTGGTCCTAGATGGTTTTGGTCCTAGATGGTGTTGGTCCTAGATGGTGTTGGTCCTAGATGGTGTTGGTCCTAGATGACATGGTGTTGGTCCTAGATGGTGTTGGTCCTAGATGGTGTTGGTCCTAGATGACATGGTGTTGGTCCTAGATGGTGTTGGTCCTAGATGACATGGTGTTGGTCCTAGATGGTGTTGGTCCTAGATGGTGTTGGTCCTAGATGGTGTTGGTGTTGGTCCACTGTTTTTGCTAAAAATATACTTAAGTATCAAAAGGAAAAGTTTAAATCATTTCACATTCCTTATATTAAGCAAACCAGACAGCACAGTTCTTTCTTTATTTTTTACAGATAGCCAGGGTCACACTCCAACACCAAGACATAATTTACAAACAAAGCATTTATTTTTACTAAATTCGCCAGATCAGAGACAGTAGGGATGACCAGGGATGATCTCTTGATAAGTGTGCGAATTGGAAAATGTTCCTGTCCTGCTATGCATTCAAAATGTAACAAATACTTCTGGGTGTCAAGGAAAATGTATGACTTAAAAAGTATATCATTGTATTTAGGAATGTGGTGAAGTAAAAGTAAAAGTTGTCAGAAATAGATCTAGTAAAGAATAGTACAGATACCTCAAAAACCTACTTAAGTAGTACTTTTACTTAAGTACTTTATACCACTGTGTGCATGTGTGTGTGCGCGTGTGTGTTCACTTTCAAACCAACGTTCTCTACAACCCCATCTGGACGACAATGCTTATTATATAGGTTAGAGTCAGGCTGTCAGATCACCAGACACTCAACTAATTTGTTCCCTTCGCGCTTCGGCTCATAAATCGCCTCTTATTTTTAATGTCTGACTTCATCTGTTGTTTTTGTCGAGTAATGCAATGTGAGATTTTCCCCCTGGAGCCAAGAGCTGCCATATAAAAAATGACTAAAAGGTTCCCTGGCTGCAATCTGTATCAAAACACAAGACCAATAGGTAGGTGGTTTCAGATTCAAACCTCAAGTCATGTTTATATTTTATTGTGGTTTCCTTGAAGATTAAAGATTAGCCTCAACAGAGATAATTCCCAACAAGTAAAGATCACAATGTGACGGAGATAATTCCCAACAAGTAAACATCACAATGTGACGGAGAGAATACCCTACAAGTAAACATCACAATGTGACGGAGATAATTCCCAACAAGTAAACATCACAATGTGACGGAGATAATTCCCAACAAGTAAGCATCACAATGTGATGGAGATAATTCCCAACAAGTAAGCATCACAATGTGACAGAGATAATTCCCAACAAGTAAGCATCACAATGTGACGGAGATAATTCCCAACAATTAAGCATCACAATGTGACGGAGATAATTCCCAACAAGTAAGCATCACAATGTGATGGAGAGAATACCCAACAAGTAAACATCACAATGTGATGGAGAGAATACCCAACAAGTAAACATCACAATGTGACGAAGAGAATACCCAACAAGTAAGCATCACAATGTGATGGAGAGAATACCCAACAAGTAAACATCACAATGTGACGGAGAGAATACCCAACAAGTAAGCATCACAATGTGACGAAGAGAATACCCAACAAGTAAGCATCACACCTGGCCCCTATTCCCACACCTGGCCTCTATTCCCACACTTGGCCACTATTCCCACATCTGGCCCCTATTCCCACACCTGGCCCCTATTCCCACACCTGTTCCCTATTCCCACACCTGGCCCCTATTCCCACACCTGGCCCCTATTCCCACACCTGGCCCCTATTCCCACACCTGGCCCATATTCCCACACCTGGCCCCTATTCCCACACTTGGCCTCTATTCCCACACCTGGCCCCTATTCCCACACCTGGCCCCTATTCCCACACTTGGCCCCTATTCCCACACCTAGCCCCTATTCCCACACCTGGCCCCTATTCCCACACCTGGCCCCTATTCCCACACCTGGCCCCTATTCCCACACCTGGCCCCTATTCCCACACCTGGCCCCTATTCCCACACCTGGCCCCTATTCCCACTGATTGTATTTGTATATATGTGCCCTTTGTTCACCATGGTGCTGTCCATTATTGTTAAGTTGTCCGTTGGTGCGTTTTGAGCACATGTGCTGTGTGTTTTGGGCTTTCGTGCCCTTGTGGAATTGCGCAGATGATTACGGGGTCTAGTCCCGTGTGTTAATCATCGTGCGCGTGTGTTATTTTTTCGAGGTACTCCTCTCTCTTTTGTTTGTGTTTCAACCCTGTGTTTTTGTTACGTGTTTGTTTGGTCTTCGTCCCCGTGCCCTTACACGGCACGCCGTAATTTGAGGTATAATTTTTTTTCCCAACTATTACGGATGCCTGCGCCTGTCTCCTGACTCATTGTTACCAATGTGATACAGCTAGGTTACCTGCCAATGTCATGAACACATATTTTTTAAAGCAGAAGTTACTGTACAGGTATGGTGTCCATATTATGACACCAACTCCTTTTGACTCTAAGTTTGTCCTAATATGGATCCCTTGTATGTGGTGCGATACATTTTTTTGGTCTTTGGTTACTTGAAAACAAAGATAAACAACATGAGAGACATTTTACTATTGATGTGAAATTGTGCAGGTAGAAAGGCAATTTCTGTTCATTAGATATTCTATATATTTGGGATAGTGTACGGCTAAATTGATCGCTGCTTTGAAAATCAAAATAAATCAGTCAAGACGTCAGAGCAAAAAAATTGTAGACCTCCACAAGTCTGGTTCATCCTTGGGAGCAATTTCTAAATGCCTGAAGGTACCACGTTCATCTCTATAAACTTCTTGTCGTTGAAGCCTTCTAGTCTTTTTATGAATACATGAACAACTTAATATTCACCAATACTCACTAGTTAAAAATGTTATGCCTCTTACTGTAGTGACTTTCTCTTGAAACATTGATAGGTCTATTCTATTGGTCAACTCCTATCCCTCCCTTTTCTGGTTCCATTTCATTGTGGGACTGAAATATTAATTTACTTCCTGAATAAGTTTAGTAGTGTACTGAAAATTCCTACAATATGGACAGGAAAAACGACAATCCTGGCATTTAAAACAAAACAAAAATGCAAAAAGTTTCTTATCTCACGTGCACAAAACAGGTTGTCATGAAGAGACAGGTAGAGTTATGAGGAGACAGGTAGAGTCATGAGGAGACAGGTAGAGTCATGAGGAGACAGGTAGAGTCATGAGGAGACAGGTAGAGTCATGAGGAGACAGGTAGAGTCATGAGGAGACAGGTAGAGTCATGAGGAGACAGGTAGAGTCATGAGGAGACTGCTAGAGTCATGAGGAGACAGGTAGAGTTATGAGGAGACAGGTAGAGTCATGAGGAGACTGCTAGAGTCATGAGGAGACAGGTAGAGTCATGAGGAGACAAGTAGAGTCATGAGGAGACAGGTAGTCATGAGAAGACAGGTAGAAGACAGAGTTAATTAAATGAGGTTCGGTAAGAGACAAGAGCGAAAATTCCCCGCTCCTCTAATAATCACTGCGTTGAGTCCGTTGAAACTCCAACAAATAACCAGCAGCCAGACCAATGGCCACACATGTCAGTGGTAGCCAACATCCACAAACTCGACGTAGATGCAGACATTAATTTTGCATTCATATAATGTTCAAATGTCATATTTCAACCCACAAGTCAGGCCCCTTGCCGATGGTGTTTGGCCTGAACTGGTATAGAAGCATGACCTTTCTCCTGAGTGTAGAGGGGAAAGATTCTCTTCTTTCTGCTGAGTGTAGAGGGTAAAGAGAACTTCTCCTTTCTCCTTCCTTCTTTTCGCCTCTTTTTTGAGGCTAATTAGAATAAAAACAAGATTTACGGGTGGGCTCATCGCTGTCACTTCCTGTCGGGAGCCGCTCCTGATTTCCTGCTGGAGGGCGTCTTGCCTGTTAGTCACAGCTCCTCTGGAAGGGGGGTGTCTTCTGAGGAAAGTGTGTGTGTGTGTGTGTGTGTGTGTGTGTGTGTGTGTGTGTGTGTGTGTGTGTGTGTGTGTGTGTGTGTGTGTGTGTGTGTGTGTGTGTGTGTGTGTGTGTGTGTGTGTGTGTGTGTGTGTGTGTGCGTGTGTGTGTGTGTGTCTGTGTGTGCGTGTGTGTGGTAGGGAGCGATGACTCCACTACCACACACAGGGGTTCTAACACACACCCACCTCCTCTAACCACCCTCCTCAGACACCCACCACCCTGCCAGCAACACCCTCCAGTGTGTAGACATCCTTCAGACCATCCGCTACACAAACACACACACACACACACACACACACACACACAGTCTCCAACCATCAGCGATGCACTATACATCCGACTGCTTCATGACTCCATTACCACGCCCACGCCCCTAAGCCAGCGGGTGGAACCCTCTGGCCTGGAGCAACAGGAGGAGAGCAAACCACCAGATGCCAGAGAGAGGGAGGGGTTAATGTATTATGTCACTTCCTATTAGCTTCACCAGAGGTGCAGAGAACAAGAAGAAATACCATCACGTCAAGTATTAAGAGGGAACTTAGTAACAGTCACCATAGCCTTAATTTATCAAGTAGGGAACACAGTAACAGTCACCATAACCTTGATTTACCAAATTAACATACTCTAATCGGATTGGTACACATTCTGAATACGTTAGTGACAGGCTCAGATCAGTCAAATACAACAATTTGATTAATCAGACTTCGTGCACAGGAATTTCCCAGCTCAAATCCAAACTCATGTCCATTTGATGAACGAGGGCCTTTGTCTCACTCTCCGTCATAAAACACTAGTGTGGTTGTGGTTTCCATCCAGTTGGTTGAGCGAATGTCTCCCGACAACAAGTTTCAGATCGATGGGCATACGGTCGAGCCGAGGTAGGAAAATGCTTCTGTAAAATAAATTGTGGTACAGATGTGGGATCTTAACTTGATCACTCTTTTTATCGAGGAGAATCTTCTCGCTAAGTCAGGAAATTCTTATGAAAATGACCAGTTCTCTTTCCATTTGGGATCTGCTCTCAGAATAATATTCTCATTCGTCCATTAAAAAACGCTAGGCCTAGGTCATATTACTGCAACATTAAAATGTACAAAAATGTATCTGAAATTCAGCCATACACATCAACAACCGTCGTTTTGACATATCTTAATAATAGCACAAGGCAGCTGATGGTCTCCACAGTGTCAAGTGTATGCTAAGGTTACGAACAAACTGTCAACATTTTTGTTCAATCATGGTCTGGGGTGGTCTAGGGGTTAGTGCATCTTGGCCATGTTCTGTTATAATCTCCACCCGGCACAGCCAGAAGATGACTGGCCACCCCTCATAGCCTGGTTCCACTCTAAGTTTCTTCCTAGGTTTGGGCCTTTCTAGGGAGTTTTTCCTAGCCACCGTGCTTCTACACCTGCATTGCTTGCTGTTTAGGGTTTTAGGCTGGGTTTCTGTACAGCACTTTGAGATATCAGCTGATGTAAGGGCTATATATATACATTTGATTTGATTTTATTTGAATGCTGCTGCCTTCAGCACGCACAAACACTGAGTTTACAAAATATTAGGAACACCTTCCTAATATTGAGTTCCACCTCTTTTTACCGTCAGGACAGCCTCAATTTGTTGGGGCTAGAGGCGTCACTACAGACCCTGGTTCGATTACAGGTTGTATCACAACAGACCGTGATTGGGAATCCCATAGGGCGGCACACAATCGCCCGGGTTAGGGTTTTGGCCACTGTAGGCTGTCATTGTAAATAGGAATTTGTTGTTAACTGACTTGCCCACTTAAAAAATATATATAAGGTGTCAAAAGCGTTCCACCAGGATCCCGGCCCATGTGGACTCTAATGTTTCCCCTCAGTTGTGTCAAGTTGGCTGGATGTCCTTTGGGTTGGTGGACCATTCTTGATACACACGGGAAACTGTTGAGTGTGAAAAACCCAGCAGCGTTGCAGTTCTTGACACACTCAAACTGGTGCGTCTGGCACCTACTACCATACCCTGTTCCAAAGGCACTTCAATATTTTGTCTTGCCCATTCACCCTCCGAATGGCACAGATACACAATCCATGTCTCAAAGATTTAAAAATCCTCTATTAAACTGTCTCCTCCCCTTCATCTACACTGATTGAAGTGGATTTAACAAGTGACATCAATAAGGAATCATACTGTAGTTTTCACCTTGATTCACCTGGTCGGTCTATGTGCACTCATTAATGGACAGATTTAATGTAAACGCAGTGGGGTTTATGTATAAGTGTGGGTGAGCGCATATGTTCGTGAGCATCCCTGTGCCAAACCAGCTCCTCAAGGGGCTCAATCTCCTGAGCTCTTTTCACATCTGCAGCCGATGACCTGAGTTAATGTCTCATTCAGGCAAATAAAGAGGAGAAGGAGGAGGAATGGGTAGCATGTAATAAAGAATGTGTTGCCTTTCGAGTCATTTGTCGCAGGCATCTTCTGAAAATAATGTTGTGTGCGTGTTGTGTGTTCATGTGTGCTTTGCAGATAATTGATTTTTCTCCCTAATGGAATTAAGGCTCGCTCCAACAGGAGAAGGGTCCTCAGGGAGACGTTGTCAAGTTGTAGGCATCAGCATGCATTAGAAGGGACGTGAAACACACACGCGCACACACACACACACACACACACACACACACACACACACGCACACACACACACACAATTCCCTCCCCCTCACACACAATCGCCTGAAGAAGGGCAGCCACCTCACTGCATGACGGTGTACCAAATAACACCCTGTTCCTTATAATGTTCCCCATAGTGCTCTACCCTGGTCAATATAGGGCCCTGGTCAATACAGGGCCCTGGTCAATACAGGGCCCTGGTCAATACAGGGCCCTGGTCAATATAGGGCCCTGGTTAAAAGTAGTGAACTATTTTTTATTTATTTAACCTTTATTTAACCAGGTAAGCTAGTTGAGAACAAGTTCTCATTTGCAACTGCGACCTGGCCAAGATAAAGCATAGCAGTTCAAAACATACAACAACAGAGAGTTACACATGGAATGAACAAAACATACAGTCAATAATACAGTAGAAAAAAAAGAAAACAAAGTCTATATACAGTGAGTGCAAATAAGGTCAAATAAGGGAGTTAAGGCAATAAATAGGCCATGGTGGCAAAGTAATTACAATATGGCAATTAAACACTGGAATGGTAGATGTGCAGAAGATGGATGTGCAAGTAGAGATACTGTGGTGCAAAAGGAGCAAAATCCATAAATACAGTATGGGGATGAGGTAG
The DNA here is from genome assembly GCF_045791955.1 of Oncorhynchus clarkii lewisi. Lineage (NCBI taxonomy): Eukaryota > Metazoa > Chordata > Actinopteri > Salmoniformes > Salmonidae > Oncorhynchus > Oncorhynchus clarkii. The sequence goes on along the minus strand of NC_092166.1, from coordinate 6,340,108 downwards.
ATAGATGGGCTGTATACAGATGGGGCTATGAACAGGTGCAGTGATCTGTGAGCTGCTCTGACAGATGGTTCTTAAAGCTAGTGAGGGAGATGCGAATCTCCAGCTTCAGTGATTTTTGCAGTTCATTCCAGTCAGTGGCAGCAGAGAACTGGAAGGAAAAGCGACCAAAGGAGGAATTGGCTTTGGGGGTGACCAGTGAGCTATACCTGCTGGAGCGTGTGCTATGAGTGGGTGCTGCTATGGTGACCAGTGAGCTGAGATAGGGCGGTGCTTTACCTAGCAGAGACTTGTAGATAACCTGTAGCCAGTGGGTTTGGCGACGAGTATGAAGCGAGGGCCAGCAGTGGTGGGTAGTATATGGGGCTTTGGTGACAAAACGGATGGCACTGTGATAGACTACATCCAATTTGCTGAGTAGAGTGTTGGAGGCTATTTTATAGATGACATCGCCGAAGTCAAGGATCGGTAGGATTGTCAGTTTTACGAGGGTATGTTTGGCAGAATGAGTAAAGGAAGCTTTGTTGCGAAATAGGAAGCCAATTCTAGATTACATTTTTGATTGGAGATGCTTAATGTGAGTCTGGAAGGACAGTTTACAGTCTAGCCAGACACCTAGGTATTTGTAGTTTTCCACGCATTCTAAGTCAGAGCCGTCCAGAGTAGTGATGCTGGATGGGTGGGCAGGTGCAGGCAATGATCGGTTGAATAGCATGCATTTAGTTTTATTTGTGTTTAAGAGCAGTTGGAGGCCACGGAAGGAGAGTTGTAAGGCATTGAAGCTCGTCTGGAGGTTAGTTAACACAGTGTCCAAAGAAGGGCCAGAAGTATACAGAATGGTGTCGTCTGCGTAGAGGTGGATTAGAGAAACACCTGCAGCAAGAGCGATATCATTGATGTATACAGAGAAGAGAGTCGGCCTGAGAATTGAACCCTGTGGCACCCCCATAGAGACTGCCAGAGGTCCGGACAACAGGCCCTCCGATTTGACACACTGAGCTCTATCAGAGAAGTAGTTGGTGAACCAGGCGAGGCAATCACTTGAGAAACCAAGGCTGTTGAGTCTGCCAATAAGAATGTGGTGATTGACAGAGTCGACAGCCTTGGCCAGGTCGATGAATACAGCTGCACAGTATTGTCTCTTATCGATGGCGGTTATGATGTCGTTTAGAACCTTGAGCGTGGCTGAGGTGCACCCATGACCAGCTCTGAAACCAGATTGCATAGCGGAGAAGGTACGATGTGATTCAAAATGGTCAGTAATCTGTTTGTTAACTTGGCTTTCGAAGACCTTAGAGATGCAGGGTAGGATAGATATAGGTCTGTAGCAGTTTGGGTCTAGAGTCCGCGGCAGCTTTCCAATCTTTGGGAATCTCAGACGATACAAAAGAGAGGTTGAACAGGCTAGTAATAGGGGTTGCAACAATTTTGGCAGATAATTTAAGAAAGAGAGGGTCCAGATTGTCTAGCCCGGCTGATTTGTAGGGGTCCAGATTTTGCAGCTCTTTCAGAACATCAGCTATGGAACGGAATGGATCCCAGCCGGAGACCGAAAAAAACGACTTCGTAAAGGGGGGAAACGAAGCGGTCTTCTGGTCAGACTCCAGAGACGGGCACATCGTGCACCACTCCCTAGCATTCTTCTCGTCAATGTCCAGTCTCTTGACAACAAGGTTGATGAAATCCGAGCAAGGGTAGCATTCCAGGGGGACATCAGAGACTGTAACGTTCTTTTCTTCACGGAAACATGGCTCACTGGAGAGACGCTATCGGAGTCGATGCAGCCAGCTGGTTTCTCCACGCATCGCGCCGACAGAAACAAACATCTTTCTGGTAAGAAGAGGGGCGGGGGCGTATGCTTCATGGTTAACGTGACGTGGTGTGGCCACAACAACATACAGGAACTCAAGTCCTTCTGTTCACCTGATTTAGAATTCCTCACAATCAAATGTTGACTGCATTATCTACCAAGGGAATTCTCTTCGATTATAATCACAGTCGTATATATTCCCCCCCAAGCAGACACATCGATGGCTCTGAACGAACTTTAACTAAAACATGCGGAGTCTCCTTCACTGCAGCCGACATGAGGAAAACATTTAAACGTGTCATCCCCAGCCGTGGCATCCCCAGCCGCGCCCTCAGAGCATGCGCAGACCAGCTGGCTGGTGTGTTTACGGACATATTCAATCAATCCCTATCCCAGTCTGTTGTTCCCACATGCTTCAAGAGGGCCACCATTGTTCCTGTTCCCAAGAAAGCTAAGGTAACTGAGCTAAACTACTTCCGTCATCATGAAGTGCTTTGAGAGACTAGTCAAGGACCATATCACCTCCACCCTACCTGACACCCTAGACCCACTCCAATTTGCTTACCGCCCAAATAGGTCCACAGACGATGCAATCTCAACCACACTGCACACTGCCCTAACCCATCTGGACAAGAGGAATACCTATGTGAGAATGCTGTTCATCGACTACAGCACGGCATTTAACACCATAGTGCCCTCCAAGCTCGTCATCAAGCTCGAGACCCTGGGTCTCGATCCCACCCTGTGCAACTGGGTACTGGACTTCCTGACGGGCCGCCCCCAGGTGGTGAGGGTAGGTAACAACATCTCCACCCCGCTGATCCTCAACACTGGGGCCCCACAAGGGTGCGTTCTGAGCCCTCTCCTGTACTCACTGTTCACCCAACGACACAACAGTGGTAGGCTTGATTACCAACAACGACGAGACGGCCTACAGGGAGGAGGTGAGGGCCCTCGGAGTGTGGTGTCAGGAAAATAACCTCACACTCAACGTCAACAAAACTAAGGAGATGATTGTGGACTTCAGGAAACAGCAGAGGGAACACCCCCCTATCCACATCGATGGAACAGTAGTGGAGAGAGTAGTAAGTTTTAAGTTCCTCGGCGTACACATCACAGACAAACTGAATTGGTCCACCCACACAGACAGCATCGTGAAGAAGGCGCAGCAGCGCCTCTTCAACCTCAGGAGGCTGAAGAAATTCGGCTTGTCACCAAAAGCACTCACAAACTTCTACAGATGCACAATCGAGAGCATCCTGTCGGGCTGTATCACCGCCTGGTACGGCAACTGCTCCGCCCACAACCGTAAGGCTCTCCAGAGGGTAGTGAGGTCTGCACAACGCATCACCGGGGGCAAACTACCTGCCCTCCAGGACACCTACACCACCCGATGTCACAGGAAGGCCATAAAGATCAAAAAGGACAACATCCACCCGAGCCACTGCCTGTTCACCCCGCTATCATCCAGAAGGCGAGGTCAGTAAAGGTGCATCAAAGCTGGGACCGAGAGACTGAAAAACAGCTTCTATCTCAAGGCCATCTCACTGTTAAACAGCCACCACTAATATTGAGTGGCTGCTGCCAACACACTGACTCAACTCCAGCCACTTTAATAATGGAAATTTATGGGAAATGATGTAAAATATATCACTAGCCACTTTAAACAATTCTACCTAATATAATGTTTACATACCCTACATTATTCATCTCATATGAATATGTATATACTGTACTCTATATCATCTACTGCATCTTTATGTAATACATGTATCACTAGCCACTTTAACTATGCAACTTTGTTTACATACTCATCTCATATGTATATACTGCACTCAATACCATCTCCTGTATCTTGCCTATGCCGCTCTGTACCATCACTCATTCATATATCTTTATGTACATATTCTTTATCCCCTTACACTTGTGTCTATAAGGTAGTAGTTTTGGAATTGTTAGCTAGATTACTTGTTGGTTATTACTGCATTGTCGGAACTAGAAGCACAAGCATTTCGCTACACTCGCATTAACATCTGCTAACCATGTGTAAGTGACAAATAAAATTTGATTTGATTTGTTTCCTAGCCTCAGAGTAATGGGTAGCTGGGATGAGGTGCTCTAATTCTCCATGGACTTTACAGTGTCCCAGAACTTTTTAAAGTTTGTACTGCCTGTGTATATTGGTTCCTAACTTCCCTGAAAAGTTGCATATCACGGGGGATATTCGATGCTAATGCAGAACGCCACAGGATGTTTTTGTGCTGGTCAAGGGCAGACAGATCTGGAGTCAACCAAGGGCTATATCTATTCCTGGTTCTACATTTTTTGAATGGGGCATGCCTATTTAAGATGGTGAGGAAGGCACTTTTAAAGAATAACCAGGCATCATCTATTGTCGGGATGAGGTCAATGTCGTTCCAGGATACCCCGGCCAGGTCGATTAGAAAGGCCTGCTCGCAGAAGTGTTTTAGGGAGCGTTTGACAGTGATGAGGGGTGGTCGCTTGCTCGCATACCCATTACGGATGCAGGCAATGAGGCAGTGATAGCTAAGCTCTTGGTTGAAAACAGCAGAGGTGTATTTGGAGGGTGAGTTAGTTAGGATGATATCTATGAGGGTGCCCGTGTTTACAGATTTGGGGTTATATCTGGTAGGTTCATTGATAAATTGTGTGAGATTGTGGGCATCAAGCTTAGATTGTAGGATGGCCGGGGTGTTAAGCATGTCCCAGTTTAGGTCACCTAGCAGCACGAGCTCTGAAGATAGATGGGGGGCAATCAAATCACATATGATGTCGAGGGCACAGCTGGGGGCAGAGGGTGGTCTATAGCAAGCGGTAACGGTAAGAGACTTGTTTCTGGAAAGGTTAATTTTTAGAAGTAGAAGCTCAAATTGTTTAGGTAAAGACCTGGATAGTAAGACAGAACTCTGCAGGTTATCTTTGCAGTAAATTGCAACACCGCCCCCCTTTGGCAGTTCTATCTTGTCGGGAAAATGTTATAGTAAGGAATGGAAATGTCAAGGTTTTTGGTGGTCTTCATAAGCCAGGATTCAGACACGGCTAGGACATCTGAATTGGTGGAGTGTGCTAGGGCAGTGAATAAAACAAACTTAGGGAGGAGGCTTCTAATGTTAACATGCATGAAACCAAGGCTTCTACGGTTACAGAAGTCAACAAATGAGAGAGCCTGGGGGATGGGAGTGGAGGTAGACACTGCAGGGCCTGGATTAACCTCTACATCACCAGAGGAACAGAGGAGGAGTAGGATAAGGGTACGGCTAAAGGCTAACAGAACTGGACGCCTAGTACGTTCAGAACAGAGAGTAAAAGGAGCAGATTTCTGGGCACGGTAGAATAGATTCAAGGCATAATGTACAGACAAAGGTATAGTAGGATGTGAATACAGTGGGGGTAAACCTGTGCATATAGTGATAATGAAAGAGATATTGTCTCTAGAAATAGCATTTAAACCAGGTGATGTCACTGCGTGTGTGGGGGGTGGAATTAAATTGTTAGCCGAGGCGTGTTGAGCAGTGCTAGAGGCTCTACAGTGAAATAAAACAATAGTTACAAACCAGAACAGCAATCGACATGGCATGGTGACGTTAGGGAAAGGCATGCGTAGCCGGGTGATCATACAAGTCCAGTGCGTGGCTTCAGGCAGCTAGCGGCACGGGGCTAGCAGGCTAACAGGAAGGCCTTAGAGGGATGACGCGACGGAGGAAAGTCTGTTGTGGCCCCCTCGTGTAGTTACATCAGAGGACGGATCAGCAGGGCTCCGTGTGGTACACCAGGCCAATTGGCAAAATATGTATAGTGGCCGAAAAAAATCAGCAGTCCAATGTGCTTAAGATAGCTAGCAGGCCGCAGATTAGCGGCTGTGCGTATAATTGCTATAATTCCAGGTGGAAAAAAATATATTAAAAAATATCATAACAAAAATGTTTAAAAAATATATACAGTATATATTTTTTTAAAATAGGTTCAGAGCTTGCGGTAAGAATCCGGAGATATCGAGAAGAATAAGTCCGACTAGCTCTGGTTTGAGTCACGCTGTACAGACTGGCGAGAGTTGTCCGGGATAAAGGTAGCTGATGACCGCTAGCAAAGGATAGCTGACTGCTAGTTAGTGGCTTTGGAATGTATTGGATGGGCCTCGTAAGCCAACAGTCCGTTGTGCTCTAGACAGCTAGGGGACGTTAGCTGCGAAGGTCAGAAGGTGAGAAGGTTCAGAGCTTGCGATAGGAATCCGGGGATATGGAGAGAAAAAATAGGTCCGGTATGCTCTGGTTGAATCGCGTTGTACAAGCTGGCGAGAGCTTTCCGAGCTAAGGTTAGCTGATGACCGTTAGCTGGCTAGTTAGCTGGCTAGTTTATGTTGGAGATATTCCAGTAAGAGGCAAAGAAAAATACGTTAAAGAAAAAGCAGGTCCACACCACATTGGGTGAGGCGGGTTGCAGGAGAGCATTTTGAAATAAGGGTTTAGAAAAATATGAAAAATATGCAAATAAAAATATATAAAAATATATATACATGGGACACGACAAGACGAAGGACAAATACGTCTGACTGCTACGCCATCTTGGATGACCCTATGTATGGAATAGGGTGACATTTGGAATTTAGCTCCACCCCTGTCTGTCTGTGAAGGATTTAGCCCCGCCCCTGTCTGCCTGTGAGGGATTTAGCCCTGCCCCTGCCTACCTGTGAGGGATTTAGCCCTGCCCCTGCCTGCCTGTGAGGGATTTAGCCCTGCCCCTGCCTGCCTGTGAGGGATTTAGCCCCACCCCTGTCTGCCTGTGAGGGATTTAGCCCCACCCCTGTCTGCTTGAGAGGGGATTAAACAACAACGGCCAGGGAAACATCATGCTGGAAACATCTTCTGGAAGAGAGGGGCCCTTCGGAGGGCAATCAGAGGTCTTTAAATGCTTAATTAGTTGTTAATGTTCTTTGTCTTGAAAGTTGTTTCATGGTGAAACATAGAGCATTTCCCCTTCCTCCCCTCTTCCCCGCCCCGCCCCGCCCTCTCCTCCCTTTCCTTCCCCTCTCATCCCCTCCCCTCCCTTCCCCTCCCCTCCTTCACTTCCCCTCCATTCCCTTCCTTCCCCCCCTTCCCCTCTCTCCCCCTCCATTCCCCTCTCTTCCCCTCCCTTCCCCTCTCTCTCCTTCCCCTCCCTTCCCCTCTCTCCCCTTCCCCTCCCTTCCCCTCCCTTCCCCTCTCTCCCCTTCCCCTCTCTCCCCTTCCCCTCCCTTCCCATCCCTTCCCCTCTCTTCCCCTCCCTTCCCTTGCCTTCCCCTCTCTCCCCTTCCCCTTCCCCTCCCCGACTTCCCCTCTCTTCCCCTCCCTTCCCCCTCTCTCCCCTTTCCCTCCCTCCCTTCCCCTCTCTCCCCTTCCCCTCCCTTCCCCTCTCTTCCCCTCCCTTCCCCTCCCTTCCCCTCTCTCCCCTTCCCCTCCCTTCCCCTCCCTTCCCCTCTCTTCCCCTCCCTTCCCCTCCCCTCCCTTCTCTTCCCCTCCCTTCCCTTCTCTTCCCCTCCCTTCCCCTCCCTTCCCCTCTCTTCCCCTCCTTTCCCCTCTCTCCCCTTCCCCTCCCCGACTTCCCCTCCCCTCCATTCCCCTCCCTCTCTCTTCCACTCCCTTCCCACCTTTCCCCTCTTCCCCTCTCTTCCTCTCCCTTCTCCTCTCTTCCTCTCCATTCCCCTCTCTTCCCCTCCTTTCCCATCATCCTCTTTTCATGCCTTCCCTGTTAGTGTGTGATATTTCATTGCTCTTTAAACACCCGCTGTGACCTGAAATACTGTCTTCCCTTCGCCTTTCAAGTCTTTTCCCCCTCTCTTCATCACACCACCACAGCGGCGTCAGGGAAAATGGCACGGTTATGCCACGTCAATGGCAGCTACGCCCCGAATATGAACGTGTGACAATCCGTGCCTTTAAGGGACAGATAAAGGGTTTCACTATTTATCTCCTTCACTCAGCTCCTCGTTGTACAGAATACTGAATCTCTTCTTTTTCAACTATAATCTGTCTCTTATTTATCACTCCTCTCGGTAACAGTTCATTTTAAGGGGACGTTATTACATGTGTAACCACACTGTAACAAGTATTGTAATTAATTGTAATAACTCACTAGTTACACTGTAGTAACAACAAGTAACAACATGTAACTGGTGGTAATTGCAGTCTGTAATGACAGAGGTGTAACAATGAATGCTTCTTACCATATTGGTTAGTGACTAGCTAGCTAGCAAGCCGAGTTGGTAGGCCAAACAAAAACGCCAGCTAACATTTTCATAAACCATACCCTTAATCATAACCCTTACCTAAATCTAACCTTAGCCCTTACCGTTTTAAACTTCAATGGGGTAGGGACGTCCCAAGGATCCCGGATAGCAAGGACCACACCATACTTCAGCCCGCTCAAACCATGTTTGCTAGCTAACTGTAGCTAACTAGAAAATGTTAGCTGGCGTTTTTGTTTGGCCTACCAACTCGGCTTGCTAGCTAGCTAGTTACCATCTACAGAATAGATTTTCCATGCAATCTGTGGAGTTTTTTGGGATTAGCTAGCACACTAGGTCGTTAGCTAGTTTTGCAACCTTGACTAGCTAGCTACCTACCTAAGGTTGGCAATTATTCTATGGTCGCTACTCGCTAGCTAACGTTAGCTGGGTTCAATGGTCTTATCTTCAGTGAGCCTTGTTCTCAGGGTATCCGTACCCCAAGGGTATTACGTGAGACATACCTAGACTGTTAACATTAGCTAGTCCGTTAGCTAGCTACTTGTGTCAACCACTGAGTAACGCTAGCTCCCTTTCAGTGTAGCTAAACACTAGCTAATTTATTAGTGTTAGCAAGCACCATAATTGCTAGCGGGATAACAAAACAGCTAGCTAGGTCTATCTATATCCCTAAACTACAGAAATCATGATGATAACTAGGGGTGATCTATGCTAAATTGTCTTATATTCTTCTTATCTCCCACAGATTCCTACAAGGTCTCAGACTCCAGGATGGGAAAATGTTTACAAGAACGAAATATATGAAGACAGAGACAATTGTCGATTATTTCCATTTTGTAATGTTAAAAAGGGGGGGGGGGGGGGTAAAAGACAATCCCGTTGTTCTAAATTAGCTATCTAGGCCAGTGTTTCCCAAATCCAGTCCTCCAGCACCCCTTACAGTACACGAACAAACAGACCTGATTCAACTTGTCAGCTAATCATCAAGCCCTCTATGAGTTGAGTCAGGGGTGTGTTTTTCCGACGCTACAACAAACATGTGTACTGTTGGGGATATTCTAGGACTGGAGTTGAGATACAATGATCCAGGCTACAGATGTACGTTATTGATGTACGGCTTATATCCATCCTTGTTTTAATATAATGAATCAATTTATTAATAATAAAAATGTGTTATTATTTTTGTAAGAAATGTTTACATGTTGCAATATGGTGTGGTGTCAGGAAAATAACCTCACACTCAACGTCAACAAAACTAAGGAGATGATTGTGGACTTCAGGAAACAGCAGAGGGAACACCCCCCTATCCACATTGATGGAACAGTAGTGGAGAGGGTAGCAAGTTTTAAGTTCCTCGGCATACACATCACAGACAAACTGAATTGGTCCACTCACACAGACAGCATTGTGAAGAAGGCGCAGCAGCGCCTCTTCAACCTCAGGAGGCTGAAGAAATTCGGCTTGTCACCAAAAGCACTCACAAACTTCTACAGATGCACAATCGAGAGCATCCTGGCGGGCTGTATCACCGCCTGGTACGACAACTGCTCCGCCCTCAACCGTAAGGCTCTCCAGAGGGTAGTGAGGTCTGCACAACGCATCACCGGGGGCAAACTACCTGCCCTCCAGGACACCTACACCACCCGATGTCACAGGAAGGCCATAAAGATCATCAAGGACATCAACCACCCGAGCCACTGCCTGTTCACCCCGCTATCATCCAGAAGGCGAGGTCAGTACAGGTGCATCAAAGCTGGGACCGAGAGACTGAAAAACAGCTTCTATCTCAAGGCTATCAGACTGTTAAACAGCCACCACTAACATTGAGTGGCTGCTGCCAACACACTGACACTGACTCAACTCCAGCCACTTTAATAATGGGATTGATGGGAAATGATGTAAATATATCACTAGCCACTTTAAACAATGCTACCTTATATAATGTTACTTACCCTACATTATTCATCTCATAGGCATACGTATATACTGTACTCTATATCATCGACTGTATCCTTATGTAATACATGTATCACTAGCCACTTTAACTATGCCACTTTGTTTACATACTCATCTCATATGTATATACTGTACTCGATACAATCTACTGTATCTGCCTATGCTGCTCTGTACCATCACTCATTCATATATCCTTATGTACATATTCTTTATCCCCTCACACTGTGTACAAGACAGTCGTTTTGGAATTGTTAGTTAGATTACTTGTTGGTTATTACTGCATTGTCGGAACTAGAAGCACAAGCATTTCGCTACACTCGCATTAACATCTGCTAACCATGTGTAAGTGACAAATAAAATTTGATTTGATTTGATTTGAATATAATTGACTAAAGTATAAGCTCATATTTTGTTTGTAGGTATTTTCACTTGGTAATGAGTAATAAATATACAAGTTTGTTTATCCTCCTACTTGGATGGCACTTCCCGGAAGCCTTAAAATAAGGGGCAGGTTGTCAGAATGGGTCATGTACTGTATAACTGCACATTCATTACCAGTAAGTACCCCTCAAGATACACTTGATTTTACTAACTAGTTAAATCCTGTGTAACACCTAGTAATTTACATTGTACAGATATTACATGTAGTTGTGGGTCTATCCTCTCACTTAGATAGTTCAGGTTGTTATAATGGGTTAATATGTTGTTGTTATTTTTTTTAAAATTATAATCTGGATAGACCCAGTCAGTGAGGTTGACCTACGTCCGATCTGTTTTTTGTAAACTCAACCAAGTTCACCCAGATCGTACTCTTTTCGGTGGCTAGTGCTAGCAACAACACTGAGTCGAGATTTTGAAGAATGTGCATTCACGGGTAGGGTAAAAAGGGCCTACTGATCCTCAACATTGTGTAATCTTGGGACACCCAGCACATCTGTCCACAAGATATTACAACTTTGTGACAGTTATTACTGAATCAGATACTACATCTGAGAAGAAACTAAACACTAAATTGGTGAATTTAGTGGAACATTTCCCATTTGTAACAAGCATGGTAACACGCATTTGTTGTTTCACCAGACTGCAATTATCACATGCTAGGTATGTCTCACGTAATACCCTTGTGTTTAGCTACACTGAAAAGGAGCTAGCGTTACTCATAGTGGTTGACACAAGTAGCTAGCTAACGGGCTAGCTAATGTTAACAGTCTAGGTATGTCTCACGTAATACCCTTGGGGTACGGATACCCTGAGAACAAGGCTCACTGAAGATAAGACCATTGAACCCAGCTAACGTTAGCTAGCGAGTAGCGACCATAGAATAATTGCCAACCTTAGGTAGCTAGCTAGTCAAGGTTGCAAAACTAACTAACGACCTAGTGTGCTAGCTAATCCAAAACATGTTGTTACTACAGCGTAACCATGGCCAACGTGACATGGTGTGATGAAAGAAACATACAGGAACTCAAATCCTTCTGTTCACCTGATTTAGAATTCCTCACAATCAAATGTAGACCGCATTATCTACCAAGAGAATTCTCTTCGATTATAATCACAGCCGTATATATCCCCCCCCAAGCAGACACATCGATGGCTCTGAACGAACTTTATTTAACTCTCTGCAAACTGGAAACGATTTATCCGGAGGCTGCATTCATTGTAGCTGGGGATTTTAACAAGGCTAATCTGAAAACAAGACTCCCCAAATTTTATCAGCATATCGATTGCGCAACCAGGGGAGGAAAGACCTTGGATCATTGTTACTCTAACTTCCGCGACGCATATAAGGCCCTGCCCCGCCCCCCTTTCGGAAAAGCTGACCACGACTCCATTTTGTTGATCCCTGCCTACAGACAGAAACTAAAACAAGAGGCTCCCACGCTGAGGTCTGTCCAACGCTGGTCCGACCAAGCTGACTCCACACTCCAAGACTGCTTCCATCAAGTGGACTGGGAGATGTTTCGTATTGCATCAGATAACAACATTGACGAATACGCTGATTCGGTGTGCGAGTTCATTAGAACGTGCGTTGAAGATGTCGTTCCCATAGCAACGATTAAAACATTCCCTAACCAGAAACCGTGGATTGATGGCAGCATTCGTGTGAAACTGAAAGCGCGAACCACTGCTTTTAATCAGGGCAAGGTGTCTGGTAACATGACCGAATACAAACAGTGCAGCTATTCCCTCCGCAAGGCTATCAAACAAGCTAAGCGCCAGTACAGAGACAAAGTAGAATCTCAATTTAACGGCTCAGACACAAGAGGTATGTGGCAGGATCTACAGTCAATCACGGACTACAGGAAGAAATCCAGCCCAGTCACGGACCAGGATGTCTTGCTCCCAGGCAGACTAAATAACTTTTTTGCCCGCTTTGAGGACAATACAGTGCCACTGACACGGCCTGCAACGAAAACATGCGGTCTCTCCTTCACTGCAGCCGAGGTGAGTAAGACATTTAAACGTGTTAACCCTCGCAAGGCTGCAGGCCCAGACGGCATCCCCAGCCGCGCCCTCAGAGCATGCGCAGACCAGCTGGCCGGTGTGTTTACGGACATATTCAATCAATCCCTATACCAGTCTGCTGTTCCCACATGCTTCAAGAGGGCCACCATTGTTCCTGTTCCCAAGAAAGCTAAGGTAACTGAGCTAAACGACTACCGCCCCGTAGCACTCACATCCGTCATCATGAAGTGCTTTGAGAGACTAGTCAAGGACCATATCACCTCCACCCTACCTGACACCCTAGACCCACTCCAATTTGCTTACCGCCCAAATAGATCCACAGACGATGCAATCTCAACCACACTGCACACTGCCCTAACCCATCTGGACAAGAGGAATACCTATGTGAGAATGCTGTTCATCGATTACAGCTCGGCATTCAACACCATAGTACCCTCCAAGCTTGTCATCAAGCTCGAGACCCTGGGTCTCGACCCCGCCCTGTGCAACTGGGTACTGGACTTCCTGACGGGCCGCCCCCAGGTGGTGAGGGTAGGCAACAACATCTCCTCCCCGCTGATCCTCAACACTGGGGCCCCACAAGGGTGCGTTCTGAGCCCTCTCCTGTACTCCCTGTTCACCCACGACTGCATGGCCACGCACGCCTCCAACTCAATCATCAAGTTTGCGGACGACACAACAGTGGTAGGCTTGATTACCAACAACGACGAGACGGCCTACAGGGAGGAGGTGAGGGCCCTCGGAGTGTGGTGTCAGGAAAATAACCTCACACTCAACGTCAACAAAACTAAGGAGATGATTGTGGACTTCAGGAAACAGCAGAGGGAACACCCCCCTATCCACATCGATGGAACAGTAGTGGAGAGGGTAGCAAGTTTTAAGTTCCTCGGCATACACATCACAGACAAACTGAATTGGTCCACTCACACAGACAGCATCGTGAAGAAGGTGCAGCAGCGCCTCTTCAACCTCAGGAGGCTGAAGAAATTTGGCTTGTCACCAAAAGCACTCACAAACTTCTACAGATGCACAATCGAGAGCATCCTGGCGGGCTGTATCACCGCCTGGTATGGCAACTGCACCGCCCTCAACCGTAAGGCTCTCCAGAGGGTAGTGAGGTCTGCACAACGCATCACCGGGGGCAAACTACCTGCCCTCCAGGACACCTACACCACCCGATGTCACAGGAAGGCCATAAAGATCATCAAGGACATCAACCACCCGAGCCACTGCCTGTTCACCCCGCTATCATCCAGAAGGCGAGGTCAGTACAGGTGCATCAAAGCTGGGACCGAGAGACTGAAAAACAGCTTCTATCTCAAGGCCATCAGACTGTTAAACAGCCACCACCAACACTGAGTGGCTGCTGCCAACACACTGACACTGACTCAACTCCAGCCACTTTAATAATGGGAATTGATGGGAAATGATGTAAATATATCACTAGCCACTTTAAACAATGCTACCTTATATAATGTTACTTACCCTACTTTATTCATCTCATATGCATACGTATATACTGTACTCTATATCATCAACTGTATCCTTATGTAATACATGTATCACTAGCCACTTTAAACTATGCCACTTTGTTTACATACTCATCTCATTTGTACATACTGTACTCGATACCATCTACTGTATCTTGCCTATGCTGCTCTGTACCATCACTCATTCATATATCCTTATGTACATATTCTTTATCCCCTTACACTGTGTACAAGACAGTAGTTTTGGAATTGCTAGTTAGATTACTTGTTATTACTGCATTGTCGGAACTAGAAGCACAAGCATTTCGCTACACTCGCATTAACATCTGCTAACCATGTGTATGTGACAAATAAAATTTGATTTGATTTGATTTGATGTATTACAATCAATTACAGTACTTGTTACAGTGTGGTTACATATGTAACAACGACCCCTTAAAATGAACTGTTACCCTCCTCTCTTATTCCTCCATCTCTTTGTTCTCTTTTTCTGCCGCTCTTCACTGCCGTTGCGGCGCCGGTGCGTGGCAGGTTTATTTTCAGATGATAATGTATGCATTTGACAAATTTCCGCCTCCATTTGAAGCATGCTGGGGTTACCCACACAGAGACGCGGGCGAGGAGGATTTGGAAGTGAGCTCTCTTCTCTTCTCACCAGCCTTTGTGTGCTGTGGTTGTTATAGCCATGAATAATGGAACAGGGATTAGGAATTCATAATGCTCTTGTTTTCACCTTCTGCCAAGCGAGCACCAAGCGAATGCCAAGTTACCTTCCAATATACCTGTGTAGGCCTATTTTGGAAATTCTCATATCAGGGGTCCTGGGTGCTTCGGTTTCGCCACGTGCAGAAGTGGTGGGTGCTAGCTGAGGGAGCGAAAATTAGGAGGATGATCAGTACTGAGGTGTTAATTAATGATACTGGTAAAAGGGGAGGAAAAACAAAACAATGGGACTACTTCCAGGCCTGTAGTGATGTATTTTCAACTGTAGATGCTCGAGTTACGATAGGCTACACTGCATTTCTGCTAGCCAGTTTAGGTGGAGTTGAAGCTTAAACTAGGTAAACATGGAATTTGTTCTCAAACTTGTAGTTTACTCCCTCTCAGTGTATTGACAGGTGGTCACAACGATAGGATATATTCCACAACATGAGCGCCCATTTTAACTAGCTTCAGCTTCCTCAGACAACAAAGATACTATGTGTTATAAATTCCTCAGAGTTGTAAACAAAGAGATAGATTTCAGTCAGGAGACTTTTAAATTAATAAATGATATGGAAAAGTATTTTCACTTGACAAAATTGCCTCGGTCGTCGATTTCTCTCTCTCTCTCTCTCTCTCTCCAATTGAGATATTCCTGGTGAAAAAATCTAAAATGTCCGCCAGGCATCGACACAGGATTTCCCCAAAAACTGCTGATCAGAAGTAGAAAATAGGGCTACTACTCCCTGTTGCCGGCACACTGCGCCTGGAAAGGAATTGTTATTTTACATAAAAGAGGGAAAAAGGTAGAGGATATTTGCATAAAATATGCTTTGAATAAGACTCAAGCAGTGCCTTCTCTGAGGAATCGGCACGTTATACTTTTTACTGCATTTTCAGAACGAGCAATAACTTGTTCCTGCCTTAATGTGTGTGTTTTGTTATACAGATGCATGTGCACACACACACAAACACAGCGCCACACCTCACTCTCTCTCTTAGTATCATGTGTTTAGAAACCCAGTAGTTGTAAAACACTAAAGCCCGTACTGGTAGTTGTATAGTAATAAAGCCAGTACCAGAAGTTGTAAAGTACTAAAGCCAGTACTAGTAGTTGTGTAGTACAAAAGCCAGTACTACTACTTGTATAGTAATAAAGCCAGTATTTGTAGTTGTGTAGTACAAAAGCCAGTACTACTACTTGTATAGTAATAAAGCCAGTACTAGTAGTTGTGTAGTACAAAAGCCAGTACTACTACTTGTATAGTAATAAAGCCAGTACTAGTAGTTGTGTAGTACTAAAGCCAGTACTACTACTTGTATAGTAATAAAGCCAGTACTAGTAGTTGTGTAGTACAAAAGCCAGTACTACTACTTGTATAGTAATAAAGCCAGCACTAGTAGTTGTGTAGTACAAAAGCCAGTACTACTACTTGTATAGTAATAAAGCCAATACTAGTAGTTGTAAAATACTGAAGCCAGCACTAATAGTTGTAAAACAATAAAGGAAGTACTAGAAGTTGTTAAAACACTGAAGCCAGTAATAATAGTTGCAAAACACTAAAGCAAGTACTAGTAGGTGTATAGTACTAAAGCCGGTACTAATAGTTCAATAGTACTAAAGCAAGTACTAGTAGGTGTATAGTACTAAAGCCGGTACTAATAGTTCAATAGTACTAAAGCAAGTACTAGTAGGTGTATAGTACTAAAGCCAGTACTAGTAGGTGTATAGTACTAATGCCAGTACTAGTAGTTGTATAGTACTAAAGCCAGTACTAGTAGTTGTATAGTTCTAAAGCCAGTACTAGTAGTTGTAAAACACTAAACCCAGTACTAAAAAATATAAACACTAAAGCAAATAGTAGTAATTGTATAGTACTAATGCCAGTACCAGTAGTTGTAAAACACTAAAGCCAGTACTAGTAGTAGTTAAAACACTAAATCGGGTACTAGTAGTTGTTAAAACACCAAAGGCAACACTAGTCATTGTTAAAACACTAAATCCAGTACTAGTAGTTGTGTAGTACTAAAGCCAGTACTATTAGATATATAGTAAGAGAGAGAGAGAGAGAGAGATAGAGAGAGAGAGAGAGAGAGAGAGAGAGAGAGAGAGAGAGAGAGAGAGAGAGAGAGAGAGAGAGAGACTCAAAAACACTCACGACAGCTTATTGAAACTGTGTTGGCACAGGTTCAGAGTCCAAGTCAGAGCGGCCTTAAATCTCATAGATGCTAGGTCACCCAGGGTGAAATTACTCCACAGAGAGAGAGCTAGGGTGGGATACAGATCTTCATTGTAAAGGGTTTAAACCCTGCTTCCCATGCTTGTTCAATGAACCATAAACAATTAATAAAGATGCACCTGTGGAACGGTCGTTAGGACACTAACAGTTTACAGACGGTACGCAATTAAGGTCACAGTTATGAAAACTTAGGACACTAAAGAGGCCTTTCTACTGACTCTGAAAAACACCAAAAGAAAGATGCCCAGGGTCCCTGCTCATCAGCGTGAACGCCTTAGGCATGCTGCAAGGAGGCATGAGGACTGCAAATGTGGACCGGGCAATAAATTGCAATGTCTGTACTGTGAGACGCCTAAGACAGCGCTACAGGGAGACAGGACGGACAGCTGATCGTCCTCGCAGTGGCAGACCAGGGGAGAAAAGTAGCTGAGTGTCATCCGCATAGCATTGAAAGGAGAGACCATGTGAAGATATGATTGAGCAAAGTGACTTGGTGTATAGAGAGAAGAGGAGAGGGACTAGAACCGAGCCCTGGGGGATACCAGTAGTTACAGTATGTGGTGCAGACACAGATCCTCTCCACGTCACCTGGTAGGAGAGGCCTGCCAGGTAGGATGCAATCCAACAGTGTGCAGAGTCTGAGACGCCCAGCCCCGAGAGGGTGAAGAGGAGAATCTGATGGTTCACGTTGTCGGAAGGCAGTGGATAGATCTCGGAGGATGAGAACAGAGGAGAGAGAGTCAGCTTTGGCAGTGCAGTAAGCCTCCATTACACAGAGAAGAGCAGTCTCGGTTGAGTGACCCGTCTTGAAGCCTGACTGGTTAGGGTCAAGAAGATCGTTCTGAGACAGTTCTCAGATCAATGCTCACTTGTTTTGGAAAGAAAAGAACGAAGGGATACAGGTCTATAGTTTTTGATGTCTGATGTGTTGAGTGTTGGTTTCTTGAGGTTATATCCTTCCTGTTTGGCCCTGTCCGGGGGTATCATCGGATGGGGCCACAGTGTCTCCTGACCCCTCCTGTCTCAGCCTCCAGTATTTATGTTGCAGTAGTTTATTTGTCGGGGGGCTAGGGTCAGTTTGTTATATCTGGAGTACTTCTCCTGTCTTATCCAGTGTCCTGTGTGAATTTAAGTATGCTCTCTCTAATTCTCTCTTTCTCACTTTCTTTCTCTCTCTCGGAGGACCTGAGCCGTAGGACCATGCCTCACCTGGCATGATGACTCCTTGCTGTCCCCAGTCCACCTGGCCGTGCTGTTGCTCCAGTTTCAACTGTTCTGCCTGCGGCTATGGAATCCTGACCTGTTCACCGGATGTGCTACCTGTCCCAGACCTATTATTTGACCATGCTAGTCATTTATGAACATTTGAACGTCTTGGCCATGTTCTGTTATAATCTCCACCCAGCACAGCCAGAAGAGGACTGGCCACCCCTCATAGCCTGGTTCCTCTCTAGGTTTCTTCCTAGGTTTAGTCCTTTCTAGGGAGTTTTTCCTAGCCAACGTGCTTCAACACCTGCATTGCTTGCTGTTTGGGGTTTTAGGCTGGGTTTCTGTACAGCACTTTAAGATATCAGCTGATGTACTTAGGGCTATATAAATACATTTGATTTGATTTTGATTTGAGGAGGGGAGAGACTCGGGCCATTTTTGAAGTCAGAGGGTGACGCAGCCAGTGGTCAGGGATGAGTTGATGAGGGAAGTGAGGAATGTCAGAAGGTCTCCAGAGATTGTCTGAAGAAGGGTGGAGGGGATGGGGTCGAGCGGGCAGGTTGCCAGGCGGCCAGACCTCACTAGTCGTAGGATGTCATCTGGAGAGAAAGGGGAGAAAGCGGTCAAGGCGTAGGGTAGTTCTATGTGAGTGGGACCAGTGGACTCAATAGGCTGAGTGAAGGAGGAGCGGATGTCGTCGACCTTCTTTTCAAAGTGGTTGACAAAGTCCGCAGAGAGGGAGGAGGGAGGGGGAATGGTGGAGGATTAAGGAGAGAGAGAAGGTGGAAAAGAGTTTCTTAGGATTTAGAAGAAGAAGCTTGACATTTATAGTGATTAAAAGTGGCTTTAGCAGCAGATACAGAAGAAGAGAAGGTAGAGAGGAGGGAGTGAAAGGACGATAGGTCCTCCGGAAGTTTTGCTTTCCTTAATTTTTGCTCAGCTGCCCGCATCCCTGTTCTGTAAGCTCTCAATGAGTCTCTCAGCCACAGAGCAGGAGGGGAGGGCCGAGCCGGGCCGGGAGGAAAGGGGACAGTGCAAGTCATAGGATGCGGAAAGTTAGGAGAGTAGGGTCGAAAGAGGCAGAATCATGGGACAGGAAGGAGAAGGATTTAGCAGAAGGGAGAGATGATAGGATAGAAGAGGAGAGAGTAGTGATTTCTGATCAGCAACATGAGTTGAGTGTTGATCAAGAAGGACTGGAAAGGTGAAAGCATCTTACCTGGGGTGAATGTCAATAGTCCATTCTCCTACCTTTCTTGCATCCTCTTTCCTTGTTGTCTCCTTTCCTTGTTGTTTCCTCTTCTTGCCTTCCCTATGACATTTTGAGGAGAGAGGTCACGAGGATCAAGTCATATACATGATAGTTGCCCCTGGCCTTGATGAACGGTGATCAATCAAAGTGAGAAATGAGAAAAGTAAGAAATGACCATGGCGGTCTATATATAACCTACTGGTCACCTACTGTTCACACTGTTGAACAAATAAACAGTCTGCCAAATCATTATTGAAAAGTGTGAGACTGTCCCTCCACTTTTGTCACCTCCACAAATGGTCAAGTCATGTGTCTCGTGGTAGGGTAAGATATGCAAAATGGGTCAACTTTGAGCACCTCTATCTCCTAAATGTTTTGTCATTCAGGTCCAAAAAAAGTAACTTTCTGAGCTCTTCTACCAACAGGGAAAATATGGATGGAAGGTTTTGTTGAAATGAAAAGTGATTCAAATCAAATGGAACGACCCACAAGCTTTAAGATGAGAACAAGCCGAAGGACGGAAAGTACCTGAGTTTTGGCGCAGTTATAACCAACTTGCGCCACCTAAAACTACCTAGAAAAGAAAAAAAATCGTAGTCAACCTTTCTGTAAATGTACATGTTTACAAATCGATATTTGGAGTCAAAGTCTAGCAGGTAACACTGCCAGGAGCACATGTTCAGCATGTGTTAGTGTGGGATATAAGCTCAAAAGGGAAAACATTAAGTCTGCTGAAGTGGTATGACTTGATAGGCACTCTTGTGTCCACTCAATTACCAAGAAGTGTATCGCTTGTCATTGATTCTAATTGAAATGATTAAATGAATGATGAAATGGGCTCCTTCCACTCTGTTCTGGGTCAGACTGTTAAGCAGTGAGGCACTTCAACGCTCTCTACAAAACAACAAGAGGCCTTACTAATACCCTTCAGTGGTGTCATATTCATTTGGAAAACATTTTTTAAAACATTTCACAACGGAAAACAAAATTGTGTGTTTCTTATTGGTCCAGGGCCACTTTCAGTTGCCAAACGTTGTCGAACGATGCATATAGAAATTCCATGAATAGAGCAGATGTGATTCCTTATTCGACATTTGAGAGAGGCATGGTTGTTCTACATAGCCTATTTCTATCTGAATGCTCCAAAAGGTTGCGTCCAGCTGAACTTGCCCCAGGTAGCACCTCTCTGTTTCAGTCCATTTTCCCCTTTGGTATCCTGCTGTATGATCACACAATGTGAACACAACCACCACCTGGCTCCACCAACACCAGTTTGATTGATAGAAATGCTTTAAAATCCACCGGATTTATAAAGCATCTGTTTAACCTCTCGTCTCCCATGCTTTCGCGGCTGTTAAAAAATGGGAGATAGAGCGCGAGGCCGTGCAAGCCAAGCATGAAGAGGGAGAGCGTCTCCAATTAAAATGGATTACTAAATCAATTCACCCCGCAACCCTGTCCAAGGAGAATGGATTGACCATAGCTTTCATTTTGCGGAGGTGTGTGTGTGTGTGGGGTGGGGGGGGGTGGATTTAATGTGTAGTTGAGACACCGGCTGGACGTGAGGTTAGTTTTCAGATAGACTGCATTGTTGAATATGCCTTTGTGGATTTCTATCATTTATAAATAATGTGAATAACTCATGAAACTATTGAGTTTTTGAATTAATTTGGTTTTCGGGTATTTATGATTGAAATTTGTTGTGGTGGATCTCTGAATGGAATTGACCACAGAAGACAAAGCACATTCCGGAATGTAACCCGAGAGAGATTTCATATTGACAGAGTCTCCACGGAGAGAGAGCGAGACAGTGTTGTTTAAACTAGTAATGTTTGTTTGTATGTGTTTGTTTCCTTAGCTGCTTTTTTAAAGTCTACCTAATCTTACTACATTTGCACACACTGTACATAGATTTTTCTATTGTGTTATTGACTGTATGTTTTGTTTACTCCATGTGTAATTCTGTGTTGTTGTTTTTATCACACTGCTTTGCATTATCTTGGCCAGGTCGCAGTTGTAAATGAGAACTTGTTCTCAACTGGCCTACCTGGTTAAATAAAGGTGATCTGGCCTACCTGGTTAAATAAAGGTGATCTGGCCTACCTGGTTAAATAAAGGTGATCTGGCCTACCTGGTTAAATAAAGGTGATCTGGCCTACCTGGTTAAATAAAGGTGATCTGTCCTACCTGGTTAAATAAAGGTGATCTGGTCTACCTGGTTAAATAAAGGTGATCTGGCCTACCTGGTTAAATAAAGGTGATCTGGCCTACCTGGTTAAATAAAGGTGATCTGGCCTACCTGGTTAAATAAAGGTGATCTGGCCTACCTGGTTAAATAAAGGTGATCTGGCCTACCTGGTTAAATAAAGGTGATCTGGTCTACCTGGTTAAATAAAGGTGATCTGGTCTACCTGGTTAAATAAAGGTGATCTGGTCTACCTGGTTAAATAAAGGTGATCTGGTCTACCTGGTTAAATAAAGGTGATCTGGTCTACCTGGTTAAATAAAGGTGAACTGGTCTACCTGGTTAAATAAAGGAGATCTGGTCTACCTGGTTAAATAAAGGTGAAATAAAACAAATGCAAGTACCTGGACCTCAAAAGGCTTTTTATAAGAAAGCATTCGAAAGTGCCGTTTAGAGTTGCAGTCAGACAACAACACCAATTTCCTGGCTCACTGATTCAAAAGGCTAGTTGAACAGACACCTGGATTGTGTTCGGTCACTGAGAGGAAGAAACTGACTGAAGAAGAGAGGGAGTACCTGGAGCTGTCCAATAAGAACATTGTTAAAAGGTTTTGCTACGATATGCACTACTGAACATGACCCTGAAACTACTGAGTCAGAGGATCTGTATTGTGAGAAGATATAGGCCTATTGTTTACACTCAGAAGAAGATCTAGGCCTATTGTTTACACTAAGAAGATCTAGGCCTATTGTTTACACTCAGAAGAAGATATTGGCCTATTTTTTACACTAAAAATAAGATATGCCTATTGTTTACATTAAGAAAAATATATATGCCTATTGTTTACACTAAGAAAAAGATTGAGGCACACTCAGAAAAAGATCTAGGCCTATTGTTTAATCTAATAAGAGCAAGGCCTATTGTTTAATCTCAGAAGAGCAAGGCCTATTGTTTACACTAAGAAGAAGATATATGCCTATTGTTTACACTCAGAAGAAGATATAGGTATATTGTTTACACTAAGAAGAAAATCTAAACCTATTGTGTACACTCAGAAGAAGAACTAGGCCTATGGTTTACACTAAGAAGAAGATCCAGGCCTATGGTTTACACTAAGAAGAAGATCCAGGCCTATTGTGTAGACTCAGAAGAAGAACTAGGCCTATGGTTTACACTCAGAAGAAGAACTAGGCCTATGGTTTACACTCAGAAGAAGATCCAGGCCTATTGTGTAGACTCAGAAGAAGATATAGATAGGTATATTGTTTACACTAAGAAGAAGAACTAGGCCTATGGTTTACACTCAGAAGAAGATCCAGGCCTATTGTGTAGACTCAGAAGAAGATATAGATAGGTATATTGTTTACACTAAGAAGAAGAACTAGGCCTATGGTTTACACTCAGAAGAAGATCCAGGCCTATTGTGTAGACTCAGAAGAAGATATAGATAGGTACAGTGCCTTGCGAAAGTATTCGGCCCCCTTGAACTTTGCGACCTTTTGCCACATTTCAGGCTTCAAACATAAAGATATAAAACTGTATTTTTTTGTGAAGAATCAACAACAAGTGGGACACAATCATGAAGTGGAACGACATTTATTGGATTTTTCAAACTTTTTTAACAAATCAAAAACTGAAAAATTGGGCGTGCAAAATTATTTAGCCCCCTTAAGTTAATACTTTGTAGCGCCACCTTTTGCTGCGATTACAGCTGTAAGTCGCTTGGGGTATGTCTCTCAGTCTATCAGTTTTGCACATCGAGAGACTGAAATTTTTTCCCATTCCTCCTTGCAAAACAGCTCGAGCTCAGTGAGGTTGGATGGAGAGCATTTGTGAACAGCAGTTTTCAGTTCTTTCCACAGATTCTCGATTGGATTCAGGTCTGGACTTTGACTTGGCCATTCTAACACCTGGATATGTTTATTTTTGAACCATTCCATTGTAGATTTTGCTTTATGTTTTGGATCATTGTCTTGTTGGAAGACAATTCTCCGTCCCAGTCTCAGGTCTTTTGCAGACTCCATCAGGTTTTCTTCCAGAATGGTCCTGTATTTGGCTCCATCCATCTTCCCATCAATTTTAACCATCTTCCCTGTCCCTGCTGAAGAAAAGCAGGCCCAAACCGTGATGCTGCCACCACCATGTTTGACAGTGGGGATGGTGTGTTCAGCTGTGTTGCTTTTACGCCAAACATAACGTTTTGCATTGTTGCCAAAAAGTTCAATTTTGGTTTCATCTGACCAGAGCACCTGCTTCAACATGTTTGGTGTGTCTCCCAGGTGGCTTGTGGCAAACTTTAAACGACACTTGTTATGGATATCTTTAAGAAATGGCTTTCTTCTTGCCACTCTTCCATAAAGGCCAGATTTGTGCAATATACGACTGATTGTTGTCCTATGGACAGAGTCTCCCACCTCAGCTGTAGATCCCTGCAGTTCTTTCAGAGTGATCATGGGCCTCTTGGCTGCATCTCTGATCAGTCTTCTCCTTGTATGAGCTGAAAGTTTAGAGGGACGGCCAGGTCTTGGTAGATTTGCAGTGGTCTGATACTCCTTCCATTTCAATATTATCGCTTGCACAGTGCTCCTTGGGATGTTTAAAGCTTGGGAAATCTTTTTGTATCCAAATCCGGCTTTAAACTTCTTCACAACAGTATCTCGGACCTGCCTGGTGTGTTCCTTGTTCTTCATGATGCTCTCAGCGCTTTTAACAGACCTCTGAGACTATCACAGTGCAGGTGCATTTATACGGAGACTTGATTACACACAGGTGGATTGTATTTATCATCATTAGTCATTTAGGTCAACATTGGATCATTCAGAGATCCTCACTGAACTTCTGGAGAGAGTTTGCTGCACTGAAAGTAAAGGGGCTGAATAATTTTGCACGCCCAATTTTTCAGTTTTTGATTTGTTAAAAAAGTTTGAAATATCCAATAAATGTCGTTCCACTTCATGATTGTGTCCCACTTGTTGTTGATTCTTCACAAAAAAATACAGTTTTATATCTTTATGTTTGAAGCCTGAAATGTGGCAAAAGGTCGCAAAGTTCAAGGGTGCCGAATACTTTCGCAAGGCACTGTATATTGTTTACACTAAGAATAAGAACTAGGCCTATGGTTTACACTCAGAAGAAGATCCAGGCCTATTGTGTAGACTCAGAAGAAGATATAGATAGGTATATTGTTTACACTAAGAAGAAGAACTAGGCCTATGGTTTACACTCAGAAGAAGATCCAGGCCTATTGTGTAGACTCAGAAGAAGATATAGATAGGTATATTGTTTACACTCAGAAGAAGAACTAGGCCTATGGTTTACACTCAGAAGAAGATCCAGGCCTATTGTGTAGACTCAGAAGAAGAACTAGGCCTATGGTTTACACTCAGAAGAAGAACTAGGCCTATGGTTTACACTCAGAAGAAGATCCAGGCCTATTGTGTAGACTCAGAAGAAGAACTAGGCCTATGGTTTACACTCAGAAGAAGAACTAGGCCTATGGTTTACACTCAGAAGAAGATCCAGGTCTATTGTGTAGACTCAGAAGAAGCTGCCATGTTTTAATTTCCTATTGCACTGGATAATACCTAGGCCTCAAGCTGTGGTGTTCAAGCCTCTTTCAGACAGCTTAGGTTTCAGTGCCTTCAAAGTGACAACTCAACATACCACAAAGAGAAAGGGTACAATAGAAGATTTAAAGAGATAGGTCACTTTTTTTTTAAAGTTCACCATCTCTTTAAGTCTGGTGTGATGCAAGGTAAATGCTGTCAGTGCTGTCAGAGTCCTGGGCTCCATAGAATCAATAAACACATACACATCACATAAACGTTGTCTAGATTAAAAACACCACACACAGAATACTCAGTATGATACATACAAAAGTACGCTCATGTTACATTTCAGTCATAATTAGGGGTAAGTGTCTTGCTCAAAGGCACATCGACAGTTGTATTACCTAGACAGCTCTGGGTTTCGAACCAACAACCTTTCAGTTATTTGCCCAATGCTCTTAACCCCTAGGCTACCTGCCACCCATTAAATGTGTCATAAGGAGGAGTGTTCATTTGGATGTGTTCACAAGGAGGAGTGTTCATTACGATGTGTTTATGAGAAGGAGTATTCTTTAGGATGTGTTCATAAGGATGTGTTCATAAGAAGGAGTGTTCATACAGAGGAGTGTTCATAAAGAGGAGTATTCATTAGGATGTGTTCATAAGGAGGAGTGTTCATAAGATGGAGTGTTCATACGGAGGAGTGTTCCTAAGAATGTGTTCATGAGGGGGAGTGTTCATAAAGAGGAGTATTCATTAGGATGTGTTCATAAGGAGGAGTGATCATAAGGATGTGTTCATAAGAAGGAGTGTTCATAAGATGGAGTGTTCATACGGAGGAGTGTTCATAAGGAGGATGTATTCATAAGGGGGAGTGTTCGTAAGGGGGAGTGTTCATAAGATCGAGTGTTCATACAGAGGAGTGTTCATAAGGAGGATGGGTTCATAAGGGGGAGTGTTCATAAAGAGGAGTGTTCATTAGGATGTGTTCATGGGGAGGAGTGTTCGTAAGGATGTGTTCATAAGAAGGAGTGTTCATAAGATGGAGTGTTCATAAGATGGAGTGTTCATAAAGAGGAGTGTTCATAAGGAGTATGTGTTCATAAGGGGGAGTGTTCATAAGATGGAGTGTTCATAAGATGGAGTTTTCATAAGATGGAGTGTTCATACAGAGGAGTGTTCATAAGGAGGATGTGTTCATAAGGGGGAGTGTTCGTAAGGGGGAGTGTTCATAAGATGGAGTGTTCATACAGATGAGTGTTCATAAAGGAGGATGTGTTCATAAGGGGGAGTGTTCGTAAGGGGGAGTGTTCATAAGATGGAGTGTTCATACAGAGGAGTGTTCATAAGGAGGATGTGTTCATAAGGGGGAGTGTTCGTAAGGGGGAGTGTTCATAAGATGGAGTGTTCATACAGAGGAGTGTTCATAAAGAAGGATGTGTTCATAAGGGGGAGTGTTCGTAAGGGGGAGTGTTCATAAGATGGAGTGTTCATACAGAGGAGTGTTCATAAGGAGGATGTGTTCATAAGGGGGAGTGTTCGTAAGGGGGAGTGTTCATAAGATGGAGTGTTCATACAGAGGAGTGTTCATAAGGAGGATGTGTTCATAAGGGGGAGTGTTCGTAAGGGGGAGTGTTCATAAGATGGAGTGTTCATACAGATGAGTGTTCATAAAGGAGGATGTGTTCATAAGGGGGAGTGTTCGTAAGGGGGAGTGTTCATAAGATGGAGTGTTCATACAGAGGAGTGTTCATAAGGAGGATGTGTTCATAAGGGGGAGTGTTCGTAAGGGGGAGTGTTCATAAGATGGAGTGTTCATACAGAGGAGTGTTCATAAAGAAGGATGTGTTCATAAGGGGGAGTGTTCGTAAGGGGGAGTGTTCATAAGATGGAGTGTTCATACAGAGGAGTGTTCATAAGGAGGATGTGTTCATAAGGGGGAGTGTTCGTAAGGGGGAGTGTTCATAAGATGGAGTGTTCATAAGGAGGAGTGTTCATATGGAGGATGTGTTCATAAGGGGGAGTGTTCGTAAGGGGGAGTGTTCATAAGATGGAGTGTTCATAAGGAGGAGTGTTCATAAGGAGGAGTGTTCATAAGGAGGAGTGTTCATACGGAGGATGTGTTCGTAAGGGGGAGTGTTCATAAGATGGAGTGTTCATAAGGAGGAGTGTTCATAAGGAGGAGTGTTCATAAGGAGGAGTGTTCATACGGAGGATGGGTTCATAAGGGGGAGTGTTCATAAGGAGGAGTGTTCATAAGATGGAGTGTTCATACGGAGGAGTGTTCATAAGGGGGAGTGTTCGTAAGGGGGAGTGTTCATAAGATTCTTTACACAGTTGAATGCATTAATGGGCAGAAGACAATAAGATGCCAGTCAGTTTACCATTTACTAGACAAGAAGATACCAGTCAGTTTACCATCTATTAGACAAGAAGATACCAGTCAGTTTACCATCTATTAGACAAGAAGATACCAGTCAGTTTACCATCTATTAGACAAGAAGATACCAGTCAGTTTACCATCTATTAGACAAGAAGATACCAGTCAGTTTACCATCTATTAGACAAGAAGATACCAGTCAGTTTACCATCTATTAGACAAGAAGATACCAGTCAGTTTACCATCTATTAGACAAGAAGATACCAGTGAGTTTACCATCTATTAGACAAGAAGATTCCAGTCAGTTTACCATCTATTAGACAAGAAGATACCAGTGTTTTTTATTTCTGGAAACGTAGTTTTGCTCCGTGCTGGCATCAACATTCAAAAGAAGACAAGATCTCATTTCAGCCGAGATAATCTGCTCTGTACCCTGTACACTTGAAGGCGTAATGTTTGTAATCCAGAATGAGGGAGTGTTTATAAAGGTAAAGTCTGGACTGACTACTCTTTTTGTCTGCGGACAGAGACACATCGCCACGATCAGGAGGGATGCCAATCGGTCATCAATAAATTACAAGGACTAATCATCACAGAGCCGTCAAGTGCTCCTAAGTGGCGCAGTGGTCTAAGAGTCTGCATCTCAGTGCTAGAGGCATCACTACAGACCCTGGTTTAATCCCGGCTGTGTCACAACCAGCAGTGATTGGGAGTCCCATATGGCGGTGCAAAATTGTGACAGCGCCGTCCGGGTTAAGAGAGGGTTTGGCCGAGGTAGACCGTCATTGTAAAATAATAATTTGTTCTGAACTGACTAGTAAAAATGAAGGTAAGATAAAAATCCTTTCTTCCTGTCCACCAGCGGAGGCTCCATCCCAGATGCCACCCTATTCCCTACATTGTTCACTGATTTTCACCCATATTGGGCAGTGCACTAAATAGACTAAATATAGGGTGCGACTTGGAACGCAGGTTGAGTGATGAGAGGCAAAGGGAGACCCCTCCCGTCCTGATCCTCCCAGTCAGAGTGCAGCGGCTGTGGGCAGGGCCTGCCCTGGCTGTGGGCTTTCATTAGCATATGACAAAGCCCATTAGGAGTTTTACTCCACAGGCCCGGAGTGGATCTGACAAGCTCACTTTAGCCCTTACCCACATCACCATGGAATGCACCAGCAAACCCACCACTCCAATAAAAACACATATAGCAACACACTCATAATAAACCAGAGCCCTATACTACGAAGCAGGTTTTAGCAGTTAGCGAGGTAACTTTGGTCAATTCTGAGTTCAACTCAGTATAACCGGTCATATGAAAGTGGCTCACCTTTTAGCCAGGCACGTTTCTATGGCAACAAATTCTTCAGATTCAACCTGCTCCAGGGCAGGCTAACTCAGTGCTAACTCCACTTACCCTGAATGAAATGACTGAGCCATGAGATGTGGATCAATGAAATCAGATTCCCTTCCTCTCTCTCGCAAAGATCATTCATTTGAGGATGACGAACTGATTAAATATTTTTATTAATCAAATGTTTTTTCGTTGTTAAATAATAGTCAGCGTAAAATATCTATCACGTTACACATTTAGTAATGGAAGGATGCACATGAAATTTTGGACACAGTAAAACTTCTGTATGACTATATCGAATAATTGTATCGATAGGTGGGGGAAAACGTGTTTGTGCATATTGATAAGCGTAATTAAATCAGATCAAAGACAGTCTTAACGTTAATAAATTTTAAAAAAATGCACTTCTATTAGATTATTTAACAGCATAGCCTGCTGAACTTGCAAGAAAACGTTTATTTCGTGTTGATTTTGGTAAAAATGAAAATGTGGCACTGTCTCGCCCATGGGTTGATGCTTCAGCATTGTCCCAATAAAGAGTTTGGTGTTCTACTAGCCGTGTGCGACATGCACACGCAGTTACAAGCCTGCTAGAGTGGCAGGCGGACGAGCAATACACTCCGGCATAGTACGGATGAAGCCTAAACTGGAATTTGAAGCTAACTGAAGCTGGCTAGTGTACCCCTCAGTCCTTTAATAGCCTAGCTTAACACCTGCAAACCCGCTGTCCAATATAAATACATACTGTACTGTATAGTCACACATACTAGACCAGTCATTTAGTATAGTTGCTAAAGTGCCATGATGCATTGCCTTTTTTGTATGCTAGCTAATTTAGAAAGGATGAAATCCTACCGAGAACCACTACAACCAATTTACAACTCAGCCCACACACCTGTCCATACTCAACCATGAGCCAAACAATCAATAAAGCAAACTTTATTTAATGAGCACATTTCTTACAGGAGATGCATTTCAAAGCTCTTAATAAATAAAATACCACATAGTACTGATTACTGAATATCAACCACATAGTACTGAATACTGAATATCAATCACATAGTACTGATTACTGAATATCAAACACATAGTACTGATTACTGAATATCAACCACATAGTACTGAATACTGAATATCAATCACATAGTACTGATTACTGAATATCAACCACATAGTACTGAATACTGAATATCAATCACATAGTACTGATTACTGAATATCAAACACATAGTACTGATTACTGAATATCAACCACATAGTACTGATTACTGAATATCAAACACATAGTTCTGATTACTGAATATCAACCACATAGTACTGATTACTGAATATCAACCACATAGTACTGATTACTGAATATCAAACACATACTGTAGTACTGGTTACTGAATATCAAATCAAATCAAATCAAATTGTATTTGTCACATGCGCCGAATATAACAGCTTACTTACAAGCCCTAACCAACAATGCAGTTTTAACATTTGGACCATGTTAGTTAGTTGGTGATGTGAACACCAAGGAACTTGAAGCTCACCACCTGCTCCACTACAGCCCCGTCGATGAGAATGGGGGTGTGCTCGGGCCTCCTTTTCCCTTAGTCTACTATCATCTCCTTTGTCCTGATCAAGTTGAGGGAGAGGTTGTTGTCCTGGCACCACCCGGCCAGATGTCTGACCTCCTCCCTATAGGCTGTCTCATTGTTGTCAATGATCAGGCCTACCACTGTTGTGTCATCAGCAAACTTCATGATGGTGTTGGAGCCGTGCCTGGCTGTGCATTCATGAGTGAACAGGGAGTACAAGAGGGGACTGAGCACGCACCTCTGAGGGGCCCCCAGCATGGCGGATGTGTTGTTACCTACCCTTACCACCTGGGGGCGGCCCGCCAGGAAGTCCAGGATCCAGTTGCAGAGGGAAGTGTTTTGTCCCAGGGTCCTTAGCTTATGGATGAGCTTTGAGGGCATTATGGTGTTGAACGCTGAGCTGTAGTCAATAAATAGCATTCTCACATCGGTGTTCCTTTAGTCCAGGTGAGAAAGGGCAGTGTGGAGTGCAATAGAGATTGTATCATCTGTGGATCTGTTAGGGCGGTATGCAAATTGGAGTGGGTCTAGGGTTTCTTGGATAATGGTGTTGATGTAAGCCATGTCCAGCCTTTCAAAGCACTTTATGGCTACTGACATTGGTAGTCATTTAGGCAGGTTACCACCATAGTCCCTTGGGCCCAGGACTATGGTGGTCTGCTTGAAACATGTTGGTATAACAGACTCGGACAGGGAGAGGTTAAAAATGTCAGTGAAGACACTTGCCAGTTGGTCAGCGCATGCTCTGAGTACACGTCCTGGTAACACGTCTGGCCCTGCGGCCTTATGAATGTTGACCTGTCTAAAGGTCTGACTCACATTGGCTACGGAGAGCGGGATCACACAGTCTTCCGGAACAGCTGGTGCTCTCATTCATGTTTCAGAGTTACTTGCCTCGCAGTGAGCATAGAAGTAATTTAGCTCGTCTGTTAGGCTCGTGTCACTGGGCAGCTCTCGGCTGTGCTTCCCTTTGGAGTCTGTAATAGTTTGCAAGCCCTGCCACATCCGACGAGCGTCAGAGCCGGTGTAGTACGATTTGATCTTAGTCCTGTATTGTTGCTTTACCTGTTTGATGGTTCGTCGGAGGACATAACAGGATTTCTTATAAGCTTCCGTGTTAGAGTCCTGCTCCTTGAAAGCGGCAGCTCTACCCTTTAGCTCAGTGTGGATGTTGCCTGTAATCCATGGCTTCTGGTTGTGGTATGTACGTACAGTCACTATGGTGACGACATCATCGATGCATTTATTGATGAAACCAGTGACTTATGTGGCGTACTTCTCAATGCCCTCGGAAGAATCCCAGAACATGTTCCAGTCTGTGATAGCAAAACAGTCCTGTAGTTTAGCATCTGTTTCATCTGACCACTTTTTTATTGACCGAGTCACTGGTGCTTCCTGCTTAAATTTTTGTGCTTGTAAGCGGGGATCAGGAGGATAGAATTATGGTCAAATTTGCCAAATGGAAGGAGAGGGAGAGCTATGAACACATCTCTGTGTGTGGAGTAAAGGTGGTCTAGAGTTTTTTTTCCCCCCCTCTGGTTGCACATTTAACATGCTGGTGGAAATTTGGTCAAACAGATTTAAGTTTCCCTGCATTAAAGTTCCCGGCCACTAGGAGCGCCACGTAGTACTGGGCAACAGCAACTTTCTCACTTCCTTGTAGAAACTCTTTCCTGCTAATTCAACCAATTATCCCAGTGCTAAAAATAGCCTAAAATGAGATGTAATATTTGTATTTATGTGCTGCATTTAGAGCTTCTGTTAAGTACAATCTTTAACTTCAGAGTGGAAGTCAGTCATACAGAACGGGTCTATGGGTTTTCTATCGTCTATTAGAAATGATTTAATTCCATTTGAATGGTGACAGCTGTTGCGATGACCCTAGCTGGCATTCAGTTATAATTGTACCGAATGTCAATTATTCAGCATACACAGTGGAGCCTCCTGGACCAAGACTGTGTGTGTGTCTGTATGAGTGTGTGTGTGTGTGTGTGGTCTACATGAGTCTGTGTGTGTGTGTCTGTATGAGTGTGTGTGTGTGTGTGTGGTCTACATGAGTCTGTGTGTGTACACATGCGTCTTTGAATGTAAATTTACATTTGCATGCTCACACACTCAATAAGCTTCCAGTCCCAGCCCTTCATCAGTTCAGCTGGGCTTCCAGTCCACACCCCATTAGCCACAGTCTCTACACCCAGTATCACACTATAATTACCTCACTTTGGGTTGGCCCAGGGAACATCTCCAGTAACATAACAAGCCCCATGCATCTAAGCTCTTAGTCACTGGCTAATTTAAAAGGACCCCTTTAAGATGTGAGAGTTTTAAGAGCTCTCTCTCTCTCTCTCTCTCTCTCTCTCTCTCTCTCTCTCTCTCTCTCTCTCTCTCTCTCTCTCTCTCTCTCTCTCTCTCTCCCTCTCTCTCTCTCTCCCTCCCTCCCTCCCCCTCTCAGTCTCAGTCCATTGGGGTGGAGTGCTCTAGCATGGTGAGGTCTCTCATGTGGGGGGAACCAATAAGTGTTACAAAGGGACCTCATCACTTCTGATTTTGGGCTCCGCCGCCGCCACGCTTTTCAAAGGGGACCACAGGCTGTTTAAACCTGCCATTGAGTGTACGCATGCAGCTGTGGCCCAGTTCGCTGCATGCCGAAACTGAGACCAGTCAATGTGTGTGTGTTTTTTCTGTGTGGTCACATAGAGATGAGTGATTTGTGTGCCTCTATCTCTCTCTCTCTCTGTATGCATGTGTGTGTGTCGCTCCTAAGTGTTTCAAGTGTGTACTGTATGTGCGTGGGTGAACGAGTGGAGTGCGGTGTCTAATGCACAGCTGGGTAAATTTACTCCAGGGACAATCTGTGTTTTAACGGGGGGAAGGCACTGTGGTGGAGGGAGAGGGCACTGTGATGGAGGGAGAGGGGACTGCGGCGGAGGGAGAGGGCACTGTGGTGGAGGGGGGGCACTGTGGTGGAGGGAGAGGGCACTGCGGTGGAGGGAGAGGGCACTGTGGTGGAGGGGGGGCACTGTGGTGGAGGGAGAGGGCACTGCGGCGGAGGGAGAGGGCACTGTGGTGGAGGGGGGGCACTGTGGTGGAGGGAGAGGGAACTGTGGTGGAGGTGGGGGGCACTGTGGTGGAGGGGGGGCACTGTGGTGGAGGGAGAGGGCACTGTGGTGGAGGGAGAGGGCACTGTAGTGGAGGGAGAGGGCACTGTGGTGGAGGGGGGGCACTGTGGTGGAGGGAGAGGGCACTGTGGTGGAGGTGGGGGGCACTGTGGTGGAGGGAGAGGGCACTGTGGTGGAGGGAGAGGGCACTGCGGTGGAGGGAGAGGGCACTGTGATGGAGGGAGAGGGCACTGTGGTGGAGGGAGAGGGCACTGTGGTGGAGGGAGAGGGCACTGTGGTGGAGGGGGTGCACTGTGGTGGAGGGAGAGGGCACTGTGGTGGAGGGAGAGGGCACTGTGGTGGAGGAGGGGTACTGTGGTGGAGGTGGGGGGCACTGTGGTGGAGGGAGAGGGCACTGTGATGAAAGAGGGGTACTGTGGTGGAGGTGGGGGGCACTGTGGTGGAGGGCGGGCACTGTGGTGAAGGGGGGGCACCGTGGTGGAGGGGGGCACTGTGGCGGAGGGAGAGGGCACTGTGGTGGAGGGAGAGGGCACTGTGGTGGAGGGAGAGGGCACTGTGGTGGAGGGAGAGGGCACTGTGGTGGAGGAGGGGTTCTGTGGTGGAGGTGGGGGGCACTGTGGTGGAGGGAAAGGGCACTGTGGTGGAGGGAGAGGGCACTGTGGTGGAGGGAGAGGGCACTGTGGTGGAGGAGGGGTACTGTGGTGGAGGTGGGGGGCACTGTGGTGGAGGGAGAGGGCACTGTGGTGGAGGGAGAGGGCACTGTGGTGGAGGGGGGCACTGTGGTGGAGGGAGAGGGCACTGTGGTGGAGGGGGGCACTGTGGTGGAGGGAGAGAGCACTGCGGTGGAGGTGGGGGGGGCACTGTGGTGGGGTCCCTGTTTCCCTCTCAGAAGCGTTAGTGTTCTTCATTGTCTGGAACTAGGTCAGTGGTACAATGAGGTATGAGTCCTAAATGTCCTATATACTTTGGATCAAACGTACAGTGCACTGTATAGGGAATAGAGTGTGGACTGGGACCCTGGACCTGGGAGATGGATAGAGTGGAGCCCCGTCATGCTACTGCCATGTTGTGTTGCTACCATGTTGTTGTCAGGTTGTGTTGCTACCATGTTGTTGTCAGGTTGTGTTGCTACCATGTTGTTGTCATGTTGTGTTGCTACCATGTTGTTGTCATGTTGTGTTGCTACCATGTTGTTGTCATTTTGTGTTGCTACCATGTTGTTGTCATGTTGTGTTGCTACCATGTTGTTGTCATGTTGTGTTGCTACCATGTTGTTGTCAGGTTGTGTTGCTACCATGTTATTGTCATGTTGTGGTGCTACCATGCTGTGTTTTCATGTGTTGCTACCATGTTGTTGTCATGTTGTGGTGCTACCATGCTGTGTTTTCATGTGTTGCTACCATGTTGTTGTCAGGTTGTGTTGCTACCATGTTGTTGTCAGGTTGTGTTGCTACCATGTTGTTGTCATGTTGTGGTGCTACCATGCTGTGTTTTCATGTGTTGCTGCCATGTTGTTGTCATGTTGTGGTGCTACCATGCTGTGTTGTCATGTGTTGCTGCCATGTTGTTGTCAGGTTGTGTTGCTACCATGTTGTTGTCATGTTGTGGTGCTACCATGCTGTGTTTTCATGTGTTGCTGCCATGTTGTTGTCATGTTGTGGTGCTACCATGCTGTGTTGTCATGTGTTGCTGCCTTGCTATGTTGTTGTCTTTGGTCTCTCTTTATGTAATGTTGTATTTCTTCTATTTTTTATTTTTAATCCCGGACCCCCGTCCCCGCAGGTGGCCTTTTACCTTTTTCTAGGTCGTCATTGTAAATAAGAATTTCTTCTTAAAAACGGACTTGCCTAGTTCAATAAAAGTAAAAAATAAATAAATACATTTTAAAAAGTCATGACAGGCTGATGATTCACTTCCAAAAGCAGTGAGGGATACGGAGAATCACTCGGCATGGAGGGAGGTCTGACAAGCGACCATGCAACACTACTGGAACCTTTGATGCCAAAGGCCATTTGGGTCGGGTATTTGGGATCCTAATTAAAAAAAAATTGAAAGATGTGAATAAGAGGTACAGTACTGTTTACTTACATAAGCCAATACAGTAATGTTTCGGTTTAGTAAGAGCTCAACAGTGTCTGGGAGAGGTCAATCCCATTGCAATTCAGAATTCCTATCCCGAATTCCTATTCGTAAAAATCCTAATTGAAAACCACTGGCACTTCGAATTTTCGAATTGCGATTTCAATTAATCTCCCGAATTTAATGTATTATAATCGAATTTGATCCTGTCGCCATGCACACTAGTCTGCAGTGCTTCTCAGATGTGAATTCTGCAGCCACCTTTTGGCGTAATGGTTGAGATATCGGACTGACAGTTCGGCAGTGAGGTCCTGTCCCAAGGCATTTGCTATGCACATTACAAACCACTGCAAAGTGGGTTAACCCTATTTGTACTAGTTGCTAGTGCACCAAGCGGAGTGTCTACCACATTACCCCCATTTCACTCCAATACACACCGACGGTTCTGTATTGTCTTCAGTAGTTGTGGTAAATAAAGACTCCATTATAGCAGATCAACACAATATTTGTTGCTTGTGGAAAGTGGAGGACTCAACTGATGAATAATGAGTGTAATATTGATCCTACATCTACATCTGAGAGAAGAAAACATTAGGAACACCTTCCTAATATTGAGGTAAAACCCTTTTCCCTCAGAACAGCCTCAATTCGTCGGGGCACGGACTCAAAATGTCAAAAGCTTTCCACGGGGATGCTGGCTCACGTTGACTCTAATGCTTCCCATAGTTGTGTCAAGTTGGTTGGATGTCCTTCGGGTGCTGGACCATTCTTGATACATACTGGAAACTGTCGAGCTTGAAAAACCCAGCAGCGTTGCAGTTCTTGACACACTCAAACCGGTGCGTCTGGCACCTACTACCATACCCTGTTCCAAAGGCACTTAAATCTTTTGTCTTGCCCATTCACCCTCTGAATGGCACAGATACACAATCCATGTCCCAATTGTCTCAAGGCTTAAAAATCCTTCTCTAAGCTGTCTGCTCCCCTTCATCTACACTGATTGAAGTGGATTTAACAAGAGACATCAATAAGGGATCAAAAGCTTTCACGTGGATTCACCTAGTCGGTCTATGTCATGGAAAGAGCAATTGTTCCTAATGTTTGGTACCCTCAGTATATACAGTGGGGAGAACAAGTATTTGATACACTGCTGATTTTGCAGGTTTTCCTACTTACAAAGCATGTAGAGGTCTGTAATTGTTATCATAGGTACACTTCAACTGTGAGAGACGGAATCTAAAAGAAAAATCCAGAAAATCACATTGTATGATTTTTAAGTAATACATTTGCATTTTATTGCATGACATAAGTATTTAATCACCTACCAACAAGTAAGAATTCCAGCTCTCACAGACCTGTTAGTTTTTCTTGAAGAATCCTTCCTGTTCTCCACTCATTACCTGTATTAACTGCACCTGTTTGAACTCGTTACCTGTATAAAAGAAACCTTGGTCTTCCAGCATGACAACAACCCGAAACACACAGCCAGGGCAACTAAGGAGTGGCTCCGTAAGAAGCATCTCAAGGTCCTGGAGTGGCCTAGTCAGTCTCCAGACCTGAACCCAATAGAAAATCTTTGGAGGGAGCTGAAAGTCCGTATTGCCCAGCGACAGCCCCGAAACCTGAAGGGGAGTGGGCCAAAATCCCTGCTGCAGTGTGTGCAAACCTGGTCAAGAACTACAGGAAACGTATGATCTTTGTAATTGCAAACAAAGGTTTTTGTACCAAATATTAAGTTCTGCTTTTCTGATGTATCAAATACTTATGTCATGCAATAAAATGCAAATTAATTACTTCAAATTACTTAAGATCTTCTGGATTTTTGTTTTAGATTCCGTCTCTCACAGTTGAAGTGTACCAATGATAAAAATTACAGACCTCTACATGCTTTGTAAGTAGGAAAAGCTGCAAAATCGTCAGTGTGTCAAATACTTGTTCTCCCCACTGTATGATTAAGGAACAAATAAATTGAAAGTCTAGTGACAGGAAAAGATCGCTGGACTTTTTTCTGTAAGGTTTTCAGAGGATGAATCCAGGTTAAAGGGACACACCGCTCACTGGTCAGGAACCCCCCCACCCCCCCCAAAATGTATTAGTTATTTTATTACACCAATTGTCCATGATTTGATCGATAAAATGACTTCTCTCAAAGCTGTGGGGATTGCTCGCTGTATCCTCATGTCTGGAATCTCATCCAGAACTCACCCTCTATACAGTGCCTTGTGAAAGTATTCGGCCCCCTTGAACTTTGCGACATTTTGCCACATTTCAGGCTTCAAACATAAAGATATAAAACTGTATTTTTTTGTGAAGAATCAACAACAAGTGGGACACAATCATGAAGTGGAACGACATTTATTGGATATTTCAAACTTTTTTAACAAAGCAAAAACTGAAAAATTGGACGTGCAAAATTATTCAGCCCCTTTACTTTCAGTGCAGCAAACTCTCTCCAGAAGTTCAGTGAGGATCTCTGAATGATCCAATGTTGACCTAAATGACTAATGATGATAAATACAATCCACCTGTGTGTAATCAAGTCTCCGTATAAATGCACCTGCACTGTGATAGTCTCAGAGGTCCGTCAAAAGCGCAGAGAGCATCATGAAGAACAAGGAACACACCAGGCAGGTCCGAGATACTGTTGTGAAGAAGTTTAAAGCCGGATTTGGATACAAAAAGATTTCCCAAGCTTTAAACATCCCAAGGAGCACTGTGCAAGCGATAATATTGAAATGGAAGGAGTATCAGACCACTGCAAATCTACCAAGACCTGGCCGTCCCTCTAAACTTTCAGCTCATACAAGGAGAAGACTGATCAGAGATGCAGCCAAGAGGCCCATGATCACTCTGGATGAACTGCAGAGATCTACAGCTGAGGTGGGAGACTCTGTCCATAGGACAACAATCAGTCAGTCGTATATTGCACAAATCTGGCCTTTATGGAAGAGTGGCAAGAAGAAAGCCATTTCTTAAAGATATCCATAAAAAGTGTAGTTTAAAGTTTGCTTGCCACAAGCCACCTGGGAGACACACCAAACATGTGGAAGAAGGTGCTCTGGTCAGATGAAACCAAAATTGAACTTTTTGGCAACAATGCAAAACGTTATGTTTGGCGTAAAAGCAACACAGCTGAACACACCATCCCCACTGTCAAACATGGTGGTGGCAGCATCATGGTTTGGGCCTGCTTTTCTTCAGCAGGGACAGGGAAGATGGTTAAAATTGATGGGAAGATGGATGGAGCCAAATACAGGACCATTCTGGAAGAAAACCTGATGGAGTCTGCAAAAGACCTGAGACTGGGACGGAGATTTGTCTTCCAACAAGACAATGATCCAAAACATAAAGCAAAATCTACAATGGAATGGTTAAAAAATAAACATATCCAGGTGTTAGAATGGCCAAGTCAAAGTCCAGACCTGAATCCAATCGAGAATCTGTGGAAAGAACTGAAAACTGCTGTTCACAAATGCTCTCCATCCAACCTCACTGAGCTCGAGCTGTTTTGCAAGGAGGAATGGGAAAAAATTTCAGTCTCTCGATGTGCAAAACTGATAGAGACATGCCCCAAGCGACTTACAGCTGTAATCGCAGCAAAAGGTGGCGCTACAAAGTATTAACTTAAGGGGGCTGAATAATTTTGCACGCCCAATTTTTCAGTTTTTGATTTGTTAAAAAAGTTAGAAAAATCCACATTCGTTCCACTTCATGATTGTGTCCCACTTGTTGTTGATTCTTCACAAAAAAATACAGTTTTATATCTTTATGTTTGAAGCCTGAAATGTGGCAAAAGGTCGCAAAGTTCAAGGGGGCCGAATACTTTCGCAAGGCACTGTATCTGGGATGTGTCCTAAATAGCACCCTATTCCCTACATAGTGCACTACTTTTGACCAGAGCCCTATGGCACCCTATTTCCTAAATAGTGCACTACTTTTGACCAGGGTCATACGTGGTTAAGAAGGTGCCATTTGTGACGTAATCCTGGGCTTGGGGAGTCACCTTCACACTAAAAATCCTAATCCCACTCAACTGAGCAGATAGTATCATCAGCAGTAGACACAGGCTTCTCTCGATCCACCAAGTCTGGGCTCTAACAACTGTGTGAACAATGCATTTGTTTCACTACCGTCTCTATCGACTCTGTCCCCGTCTCTATATCTCTCTCATATTCTTCCAATCATTCTCCTCATGGTCCGTCTCTCTATCTCTCTCTTTCTCTTTCTTTTCTTTCTCGACACTCTCTCTATGGGACATTCCTGCGTCGATCAGATGAGATGTGTCATACACTATTTATACAAAAGTATGTGGACACCCCTTCAAATGAGTTGATTTGGCTATTTAAGCCACACCAGTTGCTGACAGGTGTATAAAATCGAGCACACAGCCATGCAATCTCCACAGACAAACATTGGCAGTAGAATGGCCTTACTGAAAAGCTCAATGACTTTCAACGTGGCACCGTCATAGGATGCCACCTTTCCAACAATTCAGTTTGTAAAATTTCTGCCCTGCTAGATCTGTAACAGTCAACTGTAAGTGCTGTTATTGTGAAGTGGAAACGTCTAGAAGCGACAACGGCTCAGCTGCAAAGTGGTAGGCCACACAAGCTCAAAGAACGGGACCACCGAGTGATGAAGCGCGGAAAAATTGGCTGTCCTCGGTTGCAACACTCACTACCGAGTTCCAAACTGTTTTTGGAACCAACGTCAGCACAAGAACTGTTCCTTCGGGAGCTTCATGAAATGGGTTTCCATGGCCGAGCAGCTGCAACACAAGTCTAAATTCAAATCAAATCAAATTTATTTATATAGCCCTTCGTACATGAGCTGATATCTCAAAGTGCTGTACAGAAACCCAGCCTAAAACCCCAGACAGCAAGCAATGCAGGTGTAGAAGCACGGTGGCTAGGAAAAACTCCCTAGAAAGACCAAAAACTATGAAGAACCCAAGGAGTAAATGTATCTCTACCACTCCTGCTGTCTCTAGAGAGTTGAAAACAGCATGTCTGGGACAGGTAGCACGTCCGGTGAACAGGTCAGGATTCCATAGCCCCAGGCAGAACAGTTGAAACTGGAGCAGCAGCACGGCCAGGTGGACAGGGGACAGCAAGATGTCCTCATGCCAGGTAGTCCTGAGGCATGGTCCTAGGGCTCAGGTCCTCCGTGAGAGAGAAAGAAAGAGAGAAAGAGATAATTAGAGAGAGCATACTTATATTCACACAGGACACCGGATAGGACAGGAGAAGTACTCCAGATATAACAAACTGACCCTAGCCCCCGACACATAAACTACTGCAGCATAAATACTGGAGGCTGAGACAGGAGGGGTCAGGAGACACTGTGGCCCCATCCGATGATACCCCCGGACAGGGCCAAACAGGAAGGATATAACCCCACCCACTTTGCCCATGCACAGCCCCCACACCACTAGAGGGATATCTTCAACCACCAACTTACCATCCTGAGACAAGGCCGAGTATAGCCCACAAAGATCTCCGCCACGGCACAACCCAAGGGGGGGCGCCAACCCAGACAGGAAGATCACATCAGTGACTCAACCCACTCAAGTGACGCACCCCTCCTAGGGATGGCATGAAAGAGCACCAGTAAGTAAGCCAGTGACTCAGCCCCTGTAATAGGGTTAGAGGCACAGAATCCCAGTGGAAAGAGGGGAACTGGCCAGGCAGAGACAGCAAGGGCGGTTCGTTGCTCCAGAGCCTTTCTGTTCACCTTCACACTCCTGGGCCAGACTACACTCAATCATATGACCCACTGAAGAGATGAGTCTTCAGTAAAGACTTAAAGGTTGAGACCGAGTCTGCGTCTCTCACATGGGTAGGCAGACCATTCCATAAAAATGGAGCTCTATAGGAGAATGCCCTGCCTCCAGCTGTTTGCTTAGAAATTCTAGGGACAATTCGGAGGCCTGCGTCTTGTGACCGTAGCGTACGTGTAGGTATGTGCGGCAGGACCAAATCAGAGAGATAAGCAGGAGCAAGCCCATGTAATGCTTTGTAGGTTAGCAGTGAAACCTTGAAATCAGCCCTTGCCTTGACAGGAAGCCAGTGTAGGGAGGCTAGCACTGGAGTAATATGATCAAATTGTGACGTTCTAGTCAGGATTATAGCAGCTGTATTTAGCACTAACTGAAGTTTATTAAGTGCTTTATCCGGGTAGCCGGAAAGTAGAGCATTGCAGTAGTCTAACCTAGAAGTAACAAAAGCATGGATTCATTTTTCTGCATCATTTTTGGACAGAAAGTTTCTGATTTTTGCAATGTTACAAAGATGGAAAAAAGCTGTCCTTGAAACAGTCTTGATATGTTCGTCAAAAGAGAGATCAGGGTCCAGAGTAACGCCGAGGTCCTTAACAGTTTTATTTGAGACAACTGTACAACCATTAAGATTAATTGTCAGATTCAGCAGAAGATATCTTTGTTTCTTGGGACCTAGAACAAGCATCTCTATTTTGTCCTTGTTTAAAAATAGAAAGTTTGCAGCCATCCACTTCCTTATGTCTGAAATACAGACTTCTAGCAAGGGCAATTTGGGGGCTTCACCATGTTTCATTGAAATGTACAGCTTTGTGCCATCCGCACAGCAGTGAAAGTTAACATTATGTTTTTGAATGACATCCTCAAGAGGAAAATATATAGTGAAAACAATAGTGGTCCTAAAACGGAACCTTGAGGAACACCAACATTTACAGTTGATTTGTCAGAGGACAAACCATTCACAGAGACAAACTGATATCTTTCCGACAGATAAGATCTAAACCAGGCCAGAACTTGTCCGTGTAGACCAATTTGGGTTTCCAATCTCTCCAAAAGAATGTGGTGATCGATGATATCAAAAGCAGCACTAAGGTCTAGGAGCACGAGGACAGATGCAGAGCCTCGGTCTGATGAAATTAAAATTAACTTCACACGTGCAGTCTCAGTGCTATGATGGGGTCTAAAACCAGACTGAAGCATTTCGTATACATTGTTTGTCTTCAGGAAGGCAGTGAGTTGTTGCGCAACAGCCTTTTCTAAAATTTTTGAGAGGAATGGAAGATTCGATATAGGCCGGTAGTTTTTTATATTTTCTGGGTCAAGGTTTGGCTTTTTCAAGAGGGGCTTTATTACTGCCACTTTTAGTGAGTTTGGTACACATCCGGTGGAAAGAGAGACGTTTATTATGTTCAACATAGGAGGGCCAAGCACAGGAAGCAGCTCTTTCAGTAGTTTAGTTGGAATAGGGTCCAGTATGCAGGTTGAAGGTTTAGAGGCCATGATTATTTTCATCATTGTGTCAAGAGATATAGTACTAAAACACTTGAGCGTCTCTCTTGATCCTAGGTCCTGGCAGAGTTGTGCAGACTCAGGACAACTGAGCTTTGAAGGAATACGCAGATTTAAGGAGGAGTCCGTAATTTGCTTTCTAATAATCATAATCTTTTCCTCAAAGAAGTTCATGAATTTATCACTGCTAAAGTGAAAGTCATCCTCTCTTGAGGAATGCTGCTTTTTAGTTAGCTTTGCGACAGTATCGAAAAGGAATTTCGGATTGTTCTTATTTTCCTCAATTAAGTTAGAAAAATAGGATGATCGAGCAGCAGTAAGGGCTCTTCGGTACTGCACAGTACTGTCTTTCCAAGCTAGTCGGAAGACTTCCAGTTTGGTGTGGCGCCATTTCCATTCCAATTTTCTGGAAGCTTGCTTCAGAGCACGGGTATTTTCTGTGTACCAGGGAGCTTGTTTCTTATGAGAAATGTTTTTAGCTTTTAGGGGTGCAACTGCATCTAGGGTATTGTGCAAGGTTAAATTGAGTTCCTCAGTTAGGTGGTTAACTGATTTTTGTCCTCTGACGTCCTTGGGTAGGCAGAGAGA
Source organism: Oncorhynchus clarkii lewisi (assembly GCF_045791955.1). Taxonomy (NCBI): domain Eukaryota; kingdom Metazoa; phylum Chordata; class Actinopteri; order Salmoniformes; family Salmonidae; genus Oncorhynchus; species Oncorhynchus clarkii. Next base: position 6,296,629 of record NC_092166.1, on the reverse strand, counting down.
GTCTGGAAGGGCATCAAGGAATCTTTGTGTTGTCTGTGAATTTATAGCACGACTTTTGATGCTCCTTGGTTGGGGTCTGATAAGATTACGTGTTGCAATTACAAACGTAATAAAATGGTGGTCCGATAGTCCAGGATTATGAGGAAAAACATTAAGATCCATAACATTTATTCCATGGGACAAAACTAGGTCCAGAGTATGACTGTGACAGTGAGTAGGTCCAGATACATGTTGGACAAAACCTACTGAGTCGACGATGGCTCTGAAAGCCTTTTGGAGTGGGTCTGTGGACTTTTCCATGTGAATATTAAAGTCAACAAAAATTAGAACATTATCTGCTATGACTACAAGGTCCAATAGGAATTCAGGGAACACAATGAGGAACACTGTATATGGCCCAGGAGGCCTGTAAACAGTAGCTATAAAAAGTGATTCAAGTAGGCTGCATAGATTTCATGATTAGAAGCTCAAAAGACGAAAATGTCTTTCACCGTGTGCAATGCCAAGCGTCGACTGGAATGGTGTAAAGCTCGCCACCATTGGATTCTGGAGCAGTGGAAACACATTCTCTGGAGTGATGAATCACGCTTCACCGTCTGGTAGTCCGGTGGATGAATCTGGGCTTGGCGGATGCCAGGAGAACGCTACCTGCCCGAATGCATAGTAAACTGTAAAGTTTGGTGGAGTATGAAAAATGTTCTTTGACTATTTTCATGATTCGGGCTAGGCCCCTTAGTTCCGGAGAAGGGAAATCTTAACACTACAGCATACAATAACATTATAGACAATTCTGTGCTTCCAACTTTGTGGAAACAGTTTGGGGAACGCCCTTTCCTGTTTCAGCATGACAATGCCCCATGCACAAAGTGAGGTCCATACAAAAATGATTTGTTGAGATCGGTGTGGATGAACCTGACTTGCCTGCACAGAGCCCTGACCTCAACCCCATTGAACACCTTTGGGATGAATTGGAACACACGACTGCGAGCCAGGCCTAATCGCCCAACATCTGTGCCTGACAAATGCTCATGGCTCAATGGAAGCAAGTCCCCGCAGCAATGTTCCAATATCTAGTGGAAAGCCTTCCCAGAAGAGTGGAGGCTGTTATAGCAGCATGGGGGGGACCAACTCCATATTAATGCCCATTCATTTTGAATTCCTCACAGTTGCCTCACAGTCAAGATCTTGTAGCAAAGATTGACCTTCTCCATTTTACTGAAAATTGCTGTTTTTGAACAGTTTTTAAATATTACAACACAACTCTAACAAGTATGCTGTCATGTATGCTGTCTATGCCCATCCTCAGGTCTCTACCACACACACACACACACACACACACACACACACACACACACACACACACACACACACACACACACACACACACACACACACACACACGCCTACCTACATGGACACTCTTCACATTCATGCATACACACACACACGCTCACCACACTCAATGCTGACACCTCACAGAGACTCATACTCACTCATTTCCGTGCGCGCTCCACATATGCTGTTGCCATAATTGATTGATTGATTATAGTGATTAACATTCGTTGCTGCTATATTATTAGTGTTTATCCTGCAACCAGACACTTTTACCTCTGTTTACATGTACATTCCTTCCTCAATCACTCCAGTACCCTGCACATTGGAATAAGGGTTCTGGCACTGCACTGACCTGTAAATTAGACCTGTATATCAACACTGGGGCCCCACAAGGGTGCATGCTCAACCCCCTCCTGTACTCCCTGTTCACCCATGACCGCGTGGCCATGCATGCCTCCAACTCAATCATCAAGTTTGCAGATGACACAACATTAGTGGGCTTGATTACCAACAACGACGAGACGGCCTACAGGGAGGAGGTGAGGGCTCTTGGAGTGTGGTGTCAGGAAAACAACCTCTCAATCAAAGTCAACAAAGGAGATGATCGTGGACTTCAGGAAATAGCAGAGGGAGCACCCCCCTATCCACATCGAAGGGACAGCTGTGGAGAAGGTGGAAGTTTTAAGTTCCTCTGTGTACACATCATCGACAAACTGAAATGGTCAACCCACACAGACAGTGTGATGAAGAAGGCGCAACAGCGCCTCTTCAACCTCAGAAGGCTGAAGAAATGTGGCTTGTCACCCAAAACCCTCACTAACATCTACAGATGCACAATTGAGAGGATCTTGTGGGGCTGTATCACCGCCTGGTACGGCAACTGCACCACTCACAACCGCAGGGCTCTCCAGAGGGTAGTGCGGTCTGCACAACGCATCACTGGGGACAAACTATCTGCCCTCCAGGACACCTACAGCACCCGATGTCACAGGAAGGCAAAAAATATCATCAAGGACAACAACCACCCGAGCCACTGCCTGTTCACCCTGCTATCATCCAGAAGGCGAGGTCAGTACAGGTGCATCAAAGCTGGGACCGAGAGACAGAAAAACAGCTTCTATCTCAAGGACTGTAAAACAGCCATCACTAACACAGAGAGGCTGCTGCCTACATACAGACTTGAAATCATTGGCCACTTAAATAAATGGATCACTGGTCACTTTAATAATGTCACTTAAAAAATATTTACGTATCTTGCATTACTCATCTCATATGTAAATACTATATTCTATACTATCTATTGCATCTTAGCCTATGCCGCTCTGACATTGCTCATCTATATATTTATATATTCTTATTGCATTCCTTTACTTAGATTTGTGTGTATTAGGTAGTAGTTGTGGAATTGTTAGATATTATCTGTTAGATATCGTGGCACTGTCGGGAAACTAGAAGCGCAAGCATTTCGCTACACTCGCAATAACATCTGCTAACCATGTGTACGTGGCCAATAACATCTGCTAACCATGTGACCAATAACATCTGCTAACCGTGTGACCAATAACATCTGCTAACCGTGTGTATGTGACCAATAACATCTGATAACCATGTGTACGTGACCAATAACATCTGCTAACCATGTGTATGTGACCAATAACATCTGCTAACCATGTGTATGTGACCAATAACATCTGCTAACCATGTGTGTGTGACCAATAACATCTGCTAACCGTGTGTACGTGACCAATAACATCTGCTAACCATGTGACCAATAACATCTGCTAACCATGTGACCAATAACATCTGCTAACCATGTGACCAATAACATCTGCTAACCATGTGTATGTGACCAATAACATCTGCTAACCATGTGTACGTGACCAATAACATCTGCTAACCATGTGACCAATAACATCTGCTAACCATGTGACCAATAACATCTGCTAACCATGTGTATGTAACCAATAACATCTGCTAACCGTGTGACCAATAACATCTCGTACATGCTAACCATGTGTACGTGGCCAATAACATTTGATTTTATTTGTATATCAGACTATATAACTATATAACTATATATAACTGCATTCTCGTGTTTCTCTTGCATATAACATTTTTTTTTATCTTATCTATACTACCACTTCTATTGTGCATTATTGGGAAAGAGTTGGCAAGTTAAGCATTTCACTGTACTGTTTTACTCCCGATGTGAACAAGTGACAATAAAATATGAAACTATTTTCATACGATCTATGTTGGCCTTCAGAAAATATGTAATGCTTGTGCATTCTGCCGCCTAAATAAACTATTCGGTACAGTCAGCGTAACAGGAAGATAGATTTAAGATTGATAGCCAAAAATGGAGATAGATTTTGAGATGCCATACTGACATCTAGTGTCGAAAAATAAGAATGGGAATGTGTCGGATGAATTATGACGGGACAATTGAGGTTACAAGACATATAGAGGATGATTGGAAATTGTTGGGGAACCCATGACCAACGTTATCTGTTTGATGAGGACATTTTGGGATGCGTTGGAGGATAATGTGGCGTCGGTCAGAGTCACAAGAAGAGGTCTTATTCAGATGTTTTTGTGTATCTGTGGAGCAGAAGAAGCCTTCTTTTGGCCTCAAGAAGATATCAGAGTATATTTTTTTGTGTGTGGATCTTGGAAGCAGAGCACCTATCAAGTGGGTTATCTCTGAGGTAAGCGCCTGAAGTGTGTGCAGATGCAATACCTAAGGAAGTAGGTGGAGTGGTCGGTGCATGTCGACTGACCCGTATGGTGGATGAAGTGGTCGGTTCACGTCTATTGACCCTTATGGTGGAAGGAGTGGTCTGTGCACGTCGACTGACCCTTATGGTGGAAGGAGTTGTCGGTTCACGTCTATTGACCCGAATGGTGGAAGGAGTGGTCGGTTCACTTCTATTGACCGTATGGTGGAAGGAGTGGTCGGTTCACGTCTATTGACCCGAATGGTGGAAGGAGTGGTCGGTTCACTTCTATTGACCCGAATGGTGGAAGGAGTGGTCGGTTCACTTCTATTGACCGTATGGTGGAAGGAGTGGTCGGTTCACTTCTATTGACCCGAATGGTGGAAGGAGTGGTCGGTTCACGTCTATTGACCCGAATGGTGGAAGGAGTGGTCGGTTCACTTCTATTGACCCGAATGGTGGAAGGAGTGGTCGGTTCACTTCTATTGACCGTATGGTGGAAGGAGTGGTCGGTTCACTTCTATTGACCCGAATGGTGGAAGGAGTGGACGGTTCACTTCTATTGACCCGAATGGTGGAAGGAGTGGTCGGTTCACGTCTATTGACCCGAATGGTGGAAGGAGTGGTCGGTTCACTTCTATTGACCCGAATGGTGGAAGGAGTGGTCGGTTCACTTCTATTGACCGTATGGTGGAAGGAGTGGTCGGTTCACTTCTATTGACCCGAATGGTGGAAGGAGTGGTCGGTTCACGTCTATTGACCGTATGGTGGAAGGAGTGATCGGTTCACGTCTATTGACCCGAATGGTGGAAGGAGTGGTCGGTTCACGTCTATTGACCGTATGGTGGAAGGAGTGGTCGGTTCACGTCTATTGACCCGAATGGTGGATAGAGTGAATTTTTTTTAAAATCATTTTACGAAGAGTCTCTCACGTATCATGTAAAGTTAAGCTGTTAGGGTGAAGGAGACAGAGGTGGCAATACTGGCCAGCGTGAGGGCTGGCCAGCGTGTCTCCTATCTGGAAGCGGTGAGAAGATTGGAAGGAGTGAGTAGTGTGGAAGATGCAATGGTAGTAGAGCCTGCACCAGTGAATATTTTCACGGCTACCGAGGGAATCCCGATAGCCGATTATAATGCACGTTAAAAAATATGGACTTTGTATCGTTTATTGCAAATGTAAAGAAACTGCACAGCGCAAACAGAGAAGAAATCTGAGAAAATCGGCATCATTGTGAGTGCAGTTTTTTGGGCGAGGCGAGGCCTTGCAAGGAATCCTGTCAAAGAATGTTCTGCTCTCACAGGCCCCTGAGCCTGTAGGTGATTTGAACTGAACTGAAGGAATGGGATGTTTTTTTTTGACATGTTAGTCATTTAGCAGATGCTCTTATCGAGAGTGACTTACAGTTAGTGCATTCATCTTAAGATAGCTAAGTGGGACAACCTCATATCACAGGGATAGAAAGTACATTTTTCCTCAGTAGTCAGTAGTCAGAGCTAGAGGGGAGGGGGGGATCGAGGTGAGGAGAGGATTATTTAATTAACATACTGTTTGAAGAGGTAGGGTTGCAGATGTTTTCGGAAGATGTGCAGTGACTCTGCTGTCCTACCTTCAGGGGGGAAGCTGGTTCCACCATTGGGGTGCCAGGACAGAGAAGAGCTTGAACTGGGCTGAGTGGGAGATGCCCTCCCGTAGGGGTGGGAGGGCCAAGAGACATGAGGTGGAGTGTAGGGTTTGAGCATAGCCTAAAGGTAAGGAGAGGCAGTTCCTCTTGCTGTTCCGTAGGTAAGCACCATGGCCTAGTAGTGGATGGGTTGGTGTAGGGTTTGACCAGAGCCTGAAGGTAAGGAGGGACAGTTCCTCTTGCTGTTCCGTAGGTAAGCACCATGGCCTAGTAGTGGATGCGAGTGGAGGGTGCGGAGGAGCGGAGTGACATGGGAGAACTTGGGAAGGTTGAACACCAGGTGGACTGCAGCGTTCTGAATGAGTTGCAGGGTTCTGATGACGCGGGAGGACCCCGGCCAACAGCGAGATACAGTAGTCCAGACAGGAGAGGATAAGTGCTTGGATTAGGACCTGCACCGCTTCCTGTGTGAGGTAGGGTTGTACTCTACGAATGTTGTAGAGCATGAACCTACAGGAGCGAGTCACTGCTTTGATGTTTAAAGAGAACGACAGGGTGTTATCCAGGGTCACGCCAAGGTTCTTATCACTATGGGAGGGCGACACTGTGGAGTTATCAACCTTGATGGAGATATCTTTGAGCGGGAAGTCCTTCCCAGGGAGGAAGAGCAGCTCTGTATTGTTGAGGTTGAGATAGGTTGAGATAGCTGAGATGTCTGTCAGGCACGCAGAGATGCGTGTCGCCACCTGGGTGTCAGAAGGCGGGAAGGAGAAAAGTAGCTGAGTGTCATCTGCATAGCAATGATAGGAGAGACCATGTGAGGATATGACGGAGCCGAGTGGCTTGATGTATAGAGAGAAGAGGAGAGGGACTAGAACCAAGCCCTGGGGGACACCAGTAGTGAGAATATGTGGTGCAGACACAGATCCTCTCCACGTCCTCTCCACGTCACCTGGTAGGAGCGGCCTGCCAGGTAGGATGCAATCCAACAGTGTGCAGAGTCTGAGACGCCAAGCCCTGAGAGGGTGAAGAGGAGGATCTGATAGAGCCTGAGACATCCAGCCCTGAGGGTGAAGAGGAGGATCTGATGGTTCACGTTGTCGGAAGGCAGTGGATAGATATATGAGGATGAGAACAGAGGAGAAAGAGTCAGCTTTGGCAGTGCAGTAAGCCTCCATTACACAGAGAAGAGCAGTCTCAGATGAGTGACCCATCTGACTGGGTTTTTTAATGTGTCTATTTTGTATGAGGTTTTTTTTTGGGGGGGGGGGTGGGGGAGAGCTGCCAATAAACCTCAAAGAAATAGAAAAAGAAGTGATCCTTGGCAGTCAGCAAACTAGCTACTCAGGCAGTATGGACCGAACCGGAAAAAGATGGCAGTTCAGAAACTGTTGAGGACCTTGAATTTAATGGTAGTGGAATTAATTTGACTATTGTCCAAAAGAATGGAAAACAGAGGAAAGTAGAGTGCAGCGCTGAGAATGGCCCTTCGTATCTTCTAGCGGTACAGTTTGTTGATGATGAACCACTGATCGGATTACCAACGCTGAATAATCCATTTGAGATATCCAAACTGGTGGAGAAATCCGGGTAAAGTTAAGGCTGTGAGGATCACGAGAGGTTTTTTCTTTCTTCTTTTTTTCCAAGGATCAGAAGGAACGTGTTGCTTCCTGTGTGTCTCTTTGGAACAGGGCGCCCCTCAAGGGGGTGATATCTGGCGTCTCATGGGAAGTCGATGTTGCAGAGATGAAAAAATATTCCTGGAGTGATTGATGCACGTTGGAAGAATGGTGTGGTGAATGAAGAAAAGAGAAGACTCTGTTCTTGAGTTTTTTTGATATGGAGTCTCTCCCTACTCAAGTGCAGTTGAGGTATATAAACTACAGAGACAGAGCATTTCAGGCATGTTTCAAGTGTCTGCAGAGAAGGGAGAAGCCAAGATGTCCAAGATGTTGAAAGGACCATGTGTTTTAAAAGTGATGAGTCCTGAGCAGGATATTGCAGTTTTCAAATGACTGAAGGAGTGGGAATTTATATTATTTATTTAATTTTTTAAATAATTTTTTTAGTTTGTGGGGCCTAAGATAATTTTCCCTTCCCCGTAATGGAAATTACTGTTTGTGAGTTTTCCACCCGTATTCAATTGGTGGCGGCAATACACCTTTTTGAGTGTAGTTCGCCATAAAACCTCACCGAAGAGGAAACTAGCTACTCTTCCTGTCTATTTAATATGTATTATTGTTATTCTAATTAAAAATATCGGGCACAAATATTCGTTATAAAAATGATCATCAATCAACAACTTGCATCACTACATCAAACACGTCTACCGCAAAACAAACATCACCACATCAAGTACGTCTTACCGCAAAACAAACATCACTACTTCAAACACATCAACAGCAAAATAAAACACACAATAAAACATCTTAAATATGTTTTATTTAACTAGGCGAGGCAGTTAATTAAGAACAAATTATTATTTTCAATGACAGCCTACTGGGGGAACTGCCTTGTTTCAGGGGCAGAACAATTGATGTTGACCTTGTCAGCTCAGGGATTTGATCTAGGAACCTTTTGGTTACGGGACCAACCCTCTAACTGTAACAGTATAGCATCCACCTCTCTCCTCGCCCCTACCTGGGCTTGAACCAGGGACCATCTGCACACATCAACAACAGCCACCCTCGAAGCATCGTTTACCCATTGCGCCAGAAAAGCTGTGTGAAATGGCTAGCTAGTTAGCGGTGGTGCGCGCTAATAGTGTTTCAATTTGTGACTTCACTCGCTGTGAGACCTTGAAGTAGTTGTTCCCTTTGCTCTGCAAGGGCCAAGGGAAACAACTACTTCAAGGTCTCAGAGCAACGAGTGACGTCACCGATTGAAACACTATTAGCGCGCACCACAGCTAACTAGCTAGCCATTTCACATCGGTTACATAACCACTAGGCTACCTGCGAACAAATAAAACATAAGAAACATCTCATTATAATGCTTATTTTTTTGTTATAAACTAGGTATAATGTCTTAACAAGATGATGCAATTCGAGCAGAAATATTTGTAATTTTGGTTTGTGTATAAAGTATTTTGCGACAAGATTTTTTTTTAAATCACAATAAGTTCTATGGTCTTCTGGTCTATGGTCATCATTGCAATATTCAAATACAGTATCCTTAATGTCAAAACATGGGTAGTGTTCCAAAAGATTGTTTTGGAGAAAATCTATCGCAGATTTACATTTATAGAACACGTGCGTAAGATTTTTGCCTTGTTTTTTTTTTACAGAAAACATCCCAAAATGTGGACAACATGGAATTACATGGATATACAGTATCTTATGTAGAATCTTAAAGTGCACTTCCTTAAAATTGTTTGGTATACAATATTTGTAAGGCATCAACCAAGTTTTTTTTCCATACAATAACCAGGTTTCCATCCAACCTTTGTATGAGAGAGTAAAGTACCTCGGATAAAACATTTCACGACAGGCCTGAGGGAAACAGCAAATTTGGAGGTGAACTTTGAAAATATTCGACAAAACATCCTAGACAAGGTGGGATATTTTTGTAATAAATTATACGAGAAATGGCGGTGGAAATGCTTTTATGTGCAAATATTGATATAATAACCATCATATGGAAGTAAACTTGGTGTCACGGTCGTCATAAAGAGGGGACCAAGGCGCAGAGTGGTAAGCGTACATAACTCTTTAAATTAAAGAGAGAACAGAACTAAACTAAACTAAACTAACCGGGAAGCAAAATGGCTAGTGCAGAACAGGCAACTAAACATAGAATAACAACCCACAAAATAACCAAGGAATATGGCTACCTAAATATGGTCCCCAATCAGAGACAACGATAAACAGCTGCCTCTGATCGGGAACCAATCTAGGCAACCATAGACATATAAACACCTAGAATTAGAAAAACTCCATGACATACAAAAAACCCCTAGACATACAAAAACCTCTAGACAATACAGAAACTAAACAAACCACCCTTGTCACACCCTGACCTAACCAAAATAATAAAGAAAACTAAGATAACTAAGGTCAGGGCGTGACACTTGGAGTCACACTTTGATATAGTATGATGTATGGTCCTCCCACTACGACTGGGAAAGCATGCAGTTTATTACAATTCAGGATGTACAGTCTGCATTTTTCAGCCAAGCTACATGTCCATCACAAATGCACGACAGGAGTCTTCACGGAGCCTGAGGAGGCTGCAAGCTAAGTGTCAAAATGACCCCCTGAAAGGGTGAAAACACTCGTCACAAATGTTTTGGGATATTGCCTGAGCAAACAGTGGATTTTTACGTTTATTCATAAACGGTAACGTATTCATTTGTTTACCAAAAACAACGGAGAGGGCTGTTAAGTTTGAATGTTGCTAGCTTAGTATTAGGTCTGTTTAACGTTTTATTTTCATTCGTACATGTTTGAGATGTTTTATTTGAAATGATATACAGTGCATTCATAACATTTAATAACCACATAATAATGTTTTTTAATTATTGAGAACAACAACAACATAAATACCTTATTTATATAAGTATTCAGACCCTTTGCTATGAGACTCGGAATTCAGCTCAGGCGCATTCTGTTTCATTGATCATCCTTGAGATGTTTCTACAACTTGATTGGAGTCCACCGGTGGTTAATTCAATTGATTGGACATGATTTGGAAAGGCACACACCTGTCTATATAATGTCCCACAGATGACAGTGCATGTCAGAGCAAAAACAAGCCATGAGCTCAAAGGAATTGTACGTAGAGCTTCCGAGACAGGATCTGGGGAAGAGTACCAAAACATTTTTGCAGCATTAAACACATCATTCTTAAATGGAAGAAGTTTGGAACCACCAAGATTCTTCCTAGAGTTTGCCGCCAGGACAAACTGAGCCATTGGGGGAGAAGGGCCTTGGTCAGGGAAGTGATGGTCACTCTGATAGAGTACTAGAGTTTCTCTGTGGAGATGGGAGAACCTTTCAGAAGGACAACCATCTCTGCAGCACTCCACCAATCAGGCCTTTATGGTAGAGTGGCCAGACGGAAGCCACTCATCAGTCAAAGGCACATGACAGCCCGCTTGGAGTTTGCCAGAAGGCACGTAAAGAATCTCAGACCATGAGAAACAAGATTCTCTGTTCTGATGAAACCAAGATTGAACTCTTTGGCCTGAATGCCAAGCGTCACGTCTGGAGGAAACCTGGCACCATCCCTAGGGTAAAGCATGGTGGTGGCAGCATCATGCTGTTGGGATGTTTTTCAGCTGCAGGGACTGGGAGACTAGTCAGGATCGAGGGAAAGATGAACGGAGCAGAGAAATCCTTGATGAAAACCTGCTCCAGAGCGCTCAGGACCTCAGACTGGGGCGAAGGTTCACCTTCCAACAGGACAATGACCCTAAGCACACAGTCAAGACAATGCAAGTGGGGCTTCGGGACGAGTCTCTGAATGTCCTTGAGTGGCCCAGCCAGAGCCCGGACTTGAACCCAATCTAACATCTCTGGAGAGACCTGAAAATAGCTGTGCAGCGACGCTCCCCATCCAACCTGACAGAGCTTGAGATGGGATCTGCAGAGAAGAACGGGAGAAACTCCCCAAATACAGATGTGCCAAGCTTGTAGCGTCATACCCAAGAAGACTCGAAGCTGTAATCGCTGCCCCACGGTGCTTCACGAAAGTACTGAGTAAAGGGTCTGAATACTTATGTAAATGTGATATTTACGTTGTGTTAATTTTAATCAAACAACCTGTTTTTTGCTTTGTCATTGTGGTGTATTGTGTGTAGATTGATGAGTAAAAAAAAAAACGATTTAATACATTTTAGAAATAAGGCTGTAACATAACATGTGAAAAAAGTCAAGGGGTCTGAATACCTACCGAATGCACTGTAAATGCCAGGAAAATATAATGGAGTGTGTCATGGCAGTCTCATGGAATCCCTTGGTGCTGACATGATTTTCCTACAAGAAACACACATAAAAGACCCAGAGCAGAGGCGTCTGAGATCCAATTGGATTTCTCAAGTTTATCAATTACCCTTTTCTTCCAAGGCTGGAGGTGTTGCTATTCTCTATCGTAAAAATATCCCTTTTCAACTCTCGTCCATGTCTACAGACCTGCATGGTAGGTACATCGTAGTATCAGTGAATATTATCTCTTTCCCTGTCACCCTATTGAACGTCTATGGCGTTGTTGAACGTCTTTCTTCCTGTCACCCTATTGAACGTCTATGGCGTTGTTGACCGTCTTTCCCTGTCACCCTACTGAACGTCTATGGCGTTGTTGAACGTCTTTCCCTGTCACCCTATTGAACGTCTATGGCGTTGTTGAACGTCTTTCTTCCTGTTTTTGAATTGATTTACCAGTAATCTAATAATTGGAGGCGATTTTAATTGATCCGTATCTTGACAGAGTGTCCACACACACTCCACCAGAATATCCCGTCTGTCCAGGTTCTGAATAATCTAATCGTAGTCAGTAATCTAGCGGACATCTAGAGACTGCAACATCCCACAGACAAAGATTCAATCATTCTACTTTCATGTTCACAAGTCTTATTCTAGAATCGACTACTTCCTAATAGATTCCAAACTGATACCCAATGTGATCAATTCGAAATACCATAGCATCTTAATAAGTGATCGCAGTCCAATTATATTGTCCCGCAATCTTTCTTTATAAAAAAACAACAACAGAATTACTGTTGATGGCAGACCAAGCATTCGTTGACTGCATGACAGCCAAGTGGAAGGAGTTCCTCGAGACTAATGACACAAGAGTGGTTTCTGATTCTAAACTATGGGAAACTTTTAAAGTGGTTATGAGAGGTCATATTATTTTATACGAGTCTGCCATTTAAAAAAAAGGGAATCGCATGTGACTGAATAAAAAAACAGCTTTAGAGGCATACAGAACTTCACTCTCTCGGGTCGACTAAAACACATTTTTTTTAAAAGTAAAATATGAATACAACTCTTTTCTTGGTTCTCGGATCAGTAACCTCCTGTTAAAGCTGAGACAAAAAAAAACAATTTGAACTAAGGGACAAAACTGGAAAGGTTTGTTGGCTAGACAACTAAAGGGTGCACAAGCTAATAGACCAATCCATAAAATCCGGTCTGGGTTGGACATGTTGCTGACAGATCCTAAAGAGATAAACAACTGCCTGCAAGAGTTTTACTCCGAGCTATACTGTTCCAGATCCGATGCTTCTAGTTCTGATTTATCAGCCTTCTTTTGATTCCATCAGCCTGCCAAAACTTGATGATAGCGCCAAAAGAGAAAAAGGAATTGGACTCAAATTTCACAACAGAGGTGGAAAAAAATGGAGGCAATAAAAAACTCTCCCACCTGGAAAGGCTGCAGGCCTCTAATGGTCCCCCCTCTTACTCAGGAGGATCACTGACTCAACAGGAAATAACAGTTTAAAAATAACAGTCTCTGCCTTCTGTTTTTAAAAGACAGAGAGGGAAAAGATCCTGCAAATTATAGACCAATAGCACCTGCTCAATTTCGTTTAAAAAAAAAGAAGTGAATCACCAAAGTGCTTGCTAACAGGTTGAACAAACATGTAACAGCCATTATTCATCCGGGTCAGACAGGGTTTTATCCCAGACAGGTTCTCTTTTTTCGAATGTACGCAGGCTGCTTAACAATAACATCCTGTATGCAAAATCATGGTGAAGTCTCCAAGGTTGCTATTATGTCGCTCAAAAAAACATTGATGCTCAAAAAAACATTTGACCGAATAGAAGGGTCATACATGTTCGAAGCACTCACTAGGTTTTGATTTAGATGACTCATTTGCAACCGTGGTCAAAATATGCTCTATGCTTGCCCAAAATATGCTCTATGCTTGCCCAAAATATACTCTATGCTTGCCCAAAATATGCTCTATGCTTGCCCAACATCCTCTATTCTGACCGATGGCGACAAATCCAGTCCCATTGAACTACATAGATTTGTCCTGCAGGGTTGCCCACTCAGTCTTGAGTTCTTCACTGTCGCCCTTCAAACCCCTAGAGATAAAAATAAGGTTTATCCTAATATATAGGTCTTAAGGTAGGACACATAGAAAGCCGCATTTTGTTATATGCAGATGATGCGCCTCTCAGACCCAGTAGCTTCTGTCCGTAGTCTATTACAGCTAATCAATTCATTTGTCAATCTATCTGGCTATAGAATTAAATTGGGGCAAAAGTGATCTCATATGTCTCTCAGGCAATATTACAGCAAGTGAGCTAGAGAGGATACGACCACTTAACTTACCTGGGACATGGTGCATGACCACTTAACTTACCTGGGACATGGTGCATGACCACTTAACTTACCTGGGACATGGTGCATGACCACTTAACTTACCTGGGACATGGTGCATGACCACTTAACTTACCTGGGACATGGTGCATGACCACTTAACTTACCTGGGACATGGTGCATGACCACTTAACTTACCTGGGACAAAAAAATCCCTAGAAACCCAAAGCTCATCCTCAAGGTTAACTACAGGGTGCTGGTGCTCATCCTCAAGCTCAACTACAGTGTGTGCTGGTGCTCATCCTCAAGCTCAACTACAGTGTGTGCTGGTGCTCATCCTCAAGCTCAACTACAGGGTGCTGGTGCTCATCCTCAAGCTCAACTACAGTGTGTGCTGGTGCTCATCCTCAAGGTTAACTACAGTGTTCTGATGCTCATCCTCAAGCTCAACTACAGTGTGCTGGTGCTCATCCTCAAGCTCAACTACAGTGTGCTGATGCTCATTCTCAAGGTTAACTACAGGGTGCTGATGCTCATTCTCAAGGTTAACTACAGGGTGCTGATGCTCATTCTCAAGGTTAACTAGTATGTGCTGGTGCTCATCCTCAAGGTTAACTAGTGTGTGCTGGTGCTCATCCTCAAGGTTAACTACAGTGTGTGCTGGTGCTCATCCTCAAGGTTAACTAGTGTGTGCTGGTGCTCATCCTCAAGGTTAACTAGTGTGTGCTGGTGCTCATCCTCAAGGTTAACTAGGGTGCTGGTGCTCATCCTCAAGGTTAACTACAGTGTGCTGGTGCTCATCCTCAAGGTTAACTACAGTGTGCTGGTGCTCATCCTCAAGGTTAACTACAGTGTGCTGGTGCTCATCCTCAAGGTTAACTACAGGGTGCTGGTGCTCATCCTCAAGGTTTACTAGTGTGTGCTGGTGCTCATCCTCAAGGATAACTAGTGTGTGCTGGTGCTCATCCTCAAGGTTATCTAGTGTGTGCTGGTGCTCATCCTCAAGGTTAACTAGTGTGTGCTGGTGCTCATCCTCAAGGTTAACTACAGTGTGTGCTGGTGCTCATCCTCAAGGTTAACTAGTGTGTGCTGGTGCTCATCCTCAAGGTTATCTACAGTGTGCTGGTGCTCATCCTCAAGGTTAACTACAGTGTGCTGGTGCTCATCCTCAAGGTTAACTACAGGGTGCTGGTGCTCATCCTCAAGGTTAACTACAGTGTGCTGGTGCTCATCCTCAAGGTTAACTACAGGGTGCTGGTGCTCATCCTCAAGGTTAACTACAGTGTGCTGGTACTCATCCTCAAGGTTATCTACAGGGTGCTGGTGCTCATCCTCAAGGTTAACTACAGTGTGCTGGTGCTCATCCTCAAGGTTAACTAGTGTGCTGGTTGCAAAGCTAAAACAAAACATAGAGAACTGGAGAATATTGCCTCTTTCTATGATGGGGAACATTAATGCCGTAAAAATGTTTTCTCTTCCCGGGTTACTCAATCTTTGCCAGAATCTCCCAATTTGTCTTACCTCTTCATTTAAAAAAAAGCATTGGACTCGACAATCATTCCATTTGTCTGAGGTTACAAAGCCCATTGTAGTTGTGAAGGCCACTTGCAAAAGCCCAAGGGAAATGGTGGAGTAGACTTACCCATCTTTAAACAGTATTACTGTGCTGCAAATGCCAGGGCATTAACAGACTAGCATCTGGGTTTCACAGATAAATTGGACAAGGGCGCCCCCCTGTGGATAAATATGGAAGTCAATACTGGAACACATTGTTCTCCTCCAGCGATGCTTTCCTCTAAAGCAGAGTTTCCAAACAGTCTGACAGGCAACAAACAACGTTGTTTTGAGAAATTCTTTAAGATATCTAAACCAGACTAAGCATGTTTATAAGGTGCCTGATATCTCTGTATATATATATATATATCCCCGATATGTTTCAATCATTCTTTTTTGTTCCATCTCAGTTTTTTGTTGAGTGGAGGGAGAAGGGACTGGCCACAATTGAAGATCTCTCCAATTTAAAGAACACATTTCAAAGGGAAAATTCAAAATGTTGAAACCCTCCCTGTACAACATTCATTTTATGATCTGCTACGGCAGCCCTCCTAACTCAAAACACCTAGTCTCACAGTGTTATGATCTGCTACGGCAGCCCTCCTAACTCAAAACACCTAGTCTCACAGTGTTATGATCTGCTACGGCAGCCCTCCTAACTCAAAACACCTAGTCTCACAGTGTTATGATCTGCTACGGCAGCCCTCCTAACTCAAAACACCTAGTCTCACAGTGTTATGATCTGCTACGGCAGCCCTCCTAACTCAAAACACCTAGTCTCACAGTGTTATAATCTGCTACGGCAGCCCTCCTAACTCAAAACACCTAGTCTCACAGTGTTATGATCTGCTACGGCACCCCTCCTAACTCAAAACACCTAGTTTCACAGTGTTATGATCTGCAACGGCAGCCCTCCTAACTCAAAACACCTAGTCTCACAGTGTTATGATCTGCTACGGCAGCCCTCCTAACTCAAAACACCTAGTCTCACAGTGTTATGATCTGCTACGGCAGCCCTCCTAACTCAAAACACCTAGTCTCACAGTGTTATGATCTGCTACGGCAGCCCTCCTAACTCAAAACACCTAGTTTCACAGTGTTATGATCTGCTACGGCAGCCCTCCTAACTCAAAACACCTAGTCTCACAGTGTTATGATCTGCTACGGCAGCCCTCCAAACTCAAAACACCTAGTCTCACAGTGTTATGATCTTCTACAGCTCCCTCCTAACTCAAAACACCTAGTAACACAGTGTTATGATCTGCTACGGCAGCCCTCCTAACTCAAAACACCTAGTAACACAGTGTTATGATCTGCAACGGCAGCCCTCCTAACTCAAAACACCTAGTCTCACAGTGTTATGATCTGCTACGGCAGCCCTCCTAACTCAAAACACCTAGTAACACAGTTTTTATTATCTGCTACGGCAGCCCTCCTAACTCAAAACACCTAGTCTCACAGTTTGTCTGTCTCCTTTTCTCCAACTATAGCAGGTAACTTTGTGGTTAGCGCGTCAGGCCAGTAACTGAAAGGTTGCTTTTAATTATTTTACCTTTATTTAACTAGGCAAGTCAGTTAAGAACAAATTTTTATTTTCAATGATGTGGGTCAACTGCCTGTTCAGGGGCAAAACAGCATACTTGTACCTTGTCAGCTCGGGGGGTTGAACTTGCAACCTTCCGGTTACTAGTCCAAAACTCTAACCACTAGGCTACCCTGCCACCCCTGCTTGAACAAATCCCTGAGCTGACAAGGTAAAAATCTGTCATTATGCCCCTGAACAAGGCTGTTCCTCACTGTTTCTAGGCTGTCATTGTAAATAAGATATTTTTCTTAACTGACTTGCCTAGTTAAATTAAGGTTAAATAAAAAACTATACAGAGGGATCTACTAGTCATCTCAAGGAGACCTGGTTTAAAGAGTTAAATATTGAGATCTCAGATAATCCATGGGGAGAAGCCCTGTCTACAATTCACTCCTATTGCATCAATGCCAGACATCAATGGAAACGATACAAAATCATGCATAGACTTCATTACTGCAAAACCAAATGACATAGAGTTCACCTACCAGGTCTCCACTCTGTGTGACTAATGTAAAGCCTTGGAGTGTACATCAACTCATAATTTTTGGGCTCTGCCCCCTACTTCACAATTTTCGGGGTGAACGTCTTTGATTGGTATTCAAAGGTATATGAACCAAGGCCATTGAACCTGACCCAGAACTTTCTGGCTATTCGGACTGTTCTCCTACGAGGAACAACAGACTGATGTTTGAAATGGTGGCTGCTGTGACACACTGCCCCAGACAATGACAGATCCTCCACCGCCAAATCGATCCTGCTCCAGAGTACAGGACTCGGTGTAACGCTCATTCCTTCGACGATAAACGCAAATCCGACCATCACCCCATGTGAGACAAAAACCACGACTCGTCAGTGAAGAGCACTTTTTGCCAATCCTGTCTGGTCCAGCGACGGTGGGTTTGTGCCCATAGGCGACATTGTTGCCGGTGATGTCTGGGGAGGACCTGCCTTACAACAGGCCTACAAGCCCTCAGTCCAGCCTCTCTCAGCCTATTGTGGACAGTCTGAGCACTGATGAAAGGATTGTGCGTTCCTGGTGTAACTTGGGCAGTTGTTGTTGCCATCCTGTAGCTGTCCCGCAGGTGTGATGTTCGGATGTACCGATCCTGTGCAGGTGTTGTTACACGTGGTCTGCCACTGCGAGGACGATCAGCTGTCCACCCTGTAGCGCTGTTTTAGGCGTCTCACAGTAAGGACATTGCAATTTAATATCCTGGCCACATCTGCAGTCCTCATGCCTCCTTGCAGCATGCCTAAGGCACGTTCACACAGATGAGCAGGGACCCTGGGCATCTTTCTTTTGGTGTTTTTCAGAGTCAGTAGAAAGGCCTCTTTAGTGTCCTAAGTTTTCATAACTGTGACCTTAATTGCGTACCGTCTGTAAGCTGTTAGTGTCTTAACGACCGTTCCACAGGTGCATGTTCATTCATTGTTTATGGTTCATTGAACAAGCATGGGAAACAGTGTTTAAACCCTTTACAATGAAGATCTGTGAAGTTTGGGGGATTTTTTCAAATTATCTTTGAAAGACAGGGTCCTGAAAAAGGGAAATTTCTTTATTATTTTATGTTATTTCATAGCTTTGATGTCTTCACTATTATTTTACAATGTGGAAAATAGTAGCAATTAAGAAAAACCCTGGAATGAGAAGGTGTATCCAAACTTTTGACTGGTACTGTATACATAAAAAAATATGTTTTGTTGTCGTGGCACTACTGTTGTAAGGTCATCATTTTTTTAGTGGTCATAACTCCTACATTAAGGTCACCAGTAAAGTGGATTAAAAAGGTTTGCTGAAAGAGGTTCTCATGCTCAGAAAATACCTGTGGGCAGATTGCTGTTGTACTAGGGTTTGTTTCTGAATCAGATCTTTTTTTTTTCACAGCTTGAGTGTCCTGTGTCTGCCTTAGGCATTCAAATGATTCAGAATCTTATATTTCTGTCTCAACCACAGGTTTCCCCAACAAGGAAAATAAGGAGTAGGTTTATTTGGCTGGTACCGTTTCAGTTCCACATGACAGTAACCACCCTGGCATCATAATGGGCTAACTGGTTTGTTTAGTAACTTGCCACTTTGACAACATCTTCACCACTCTCCCTAATTCAGCCCTTTCATGATCCATGAAAATAATGTGTTGTCCAAGCGGGTAACACATACAACATCCCCAGAGCCATGAGGAAGCAAGTTAATACCACCCAGGGTTGTCTAGTGAAGACCACCCAGGGTTGCCTAGTGAATACCACCCAGGGTTGTCTAGTGAATACCACCCAGGGTTGTCTAGTGAATACCACCCAGGGTTGTCTAGTGAATACCACCCAGGGTTGCCTAGTGAATACCACCCAGGGTTAACTAGTGAATACCACCCACAGTTGTCTGGTGTCTAGTGAATACCACCCATTGTGGTCTGGTGTCTAGTGAATACCACACAGGGTTGTCTAGTGAATACCACCTAGGGTTGTCTGGTGTCTAGTGAATACCACCCATGATTGTCTAGTGAAAACCAACCATGGTTATCTAGTGTCTAATGAATACCTCTCATGGCTGTCTAGTGCTTTGTGAATACCACCCATGGTTGTCTAGTGAATACCACCCAGGGTTGTCTGTTTTCTAGTGAATATCACCCAGGATTGTATGGTGTCTAGTGAATACCACCCAGGGTTGTCTGGTGTCTAGTGAATACCACCCAGGGTTGTATAATGCTTTGTGAATACCACCCAGGGTTGTATGGTTTCTAGTGAATACCACCCAGGGGTGTCTGGTGTCTAATGAATACCACCCATGGTTGTATGGTGTCTAGTGAATACCACCCAGGGTTGTCTGGTGTCTAATGAATACCACCCATGGTTGTATGGTGTCTAGTGAATACCACCCAGGGTTGTCTGGTGTCTAGTGAATACCACCCATTGTTGTATGGTGCCTAGTGAATACCACCCATGGTTGTATGGTGTCTAGTGAATACCACCCAGGGTTGTCTGGTGTCTAGTGAATACCACCCAGGGTTGTATGGTGTCTAGTGAATACCACCCAGGGTTGTCTGGTGTCTAATGAATACCACCAAGGTTTGCCTGGTTTCTAGTTACACCACCCAGGGTTGTCTGGTAAATAGTGAATACCACCCCGGGTGGGGTTCAGTAGGGAGAAAACGTTTTGAAATTAAGCGAAACTGGGGGCGGGACTACCTGGTCTTGTCCAATGAGAAACACAATTTGTAGTTTTCCAAAATAACAACTGTAATAATAAAGACATAAGGCCATAAACAGTCTACAGCCGACTGGGAACATAAGAACATGTTGGCCTTTGAGGAGCTGAGTTGCTAGCTGCTGCTCTTTATATATATATATAATGTAACCTTAATTTAACTAGGCAAGTCAGTTAAGATTCTTATATACAATGACAGTCTACCAGGGAACAGTGGGTTAACTGCCTTGTTCAGGGGGCAGAACAACAGATTTTTACCATGTTGGTGATTTGACCCAGCAATCTTTCGGTTACTGGGCCAACGATCTAACCACTAGGCTACTTGCCACCCCCAGGTAACTGAGCAAGCTGTTGACACCTGGCGCTAACATGCGTCCTTGTTCCTGAACTTGTCCATATTATGATTGTGCTCACACATGTTATTAAAGTGTGTCTCTCATCCGTCCACTGTGTCTGCAGTGTGACCAGATTTCCATGGTCCCTCCCTGTAATTCAAATTATTTGACAGATATTCCATAAAAAAATTAATTACGTTCATATTATTTTAAAGACACATATTAATGTCAATAAGTCAATGGTGCCACTTGTTTAAAAAAAAAAAAGGTGGGGATAACGACGATTTAAATGGTTTCGCTGTCCAGATCCGTCTACACTTGTAAGATATCCAGACACAACGCGTGTCCGACCACCTCCGGAGGATCTGTTCACAACGTGTCTTTTAATCATCTACAAACAGGATGTGGACACAGTCAGGACAAAGGAGGACGCATGTCAGTAGCAGGTATAAAACGTGGCTATAAAGGGAGACTTAACATAAAGACATCATGAAAGCTCATTCATGATTTTAAAAAGTCATTTAAAAAAAAATTATATAAAACTGTAGGCTTTAAGTAAGTGCAGAACTAAATTAATATAATTTAACAGCGCATTTCAAATGAAAATGCAATCCAGTAGGGTGCAACATTAAGTGGACATAGTTCTATCCGGACCTTTCACACTCCTGGATAAGAGCCCCTTTTTCAGCTGCATTAAACCTTGAATTGACTGAGTTTTAACATTTCAGTCATTTAGCTGATGCTCTTATCCAGAGCGACTTACAAGGAAGTAAGTAGTGAGTGCAGACATTATCATACTTTTAGGAATCGAATCCACAACCCTGGCGTTGTAGACGCCGTGCTCTACCAACTAAGCAATGTGGGACCATTTCTTTACTCATCAGTTCACTATGTTGTACACTTCAAAAACCAAGGAAAAATCTAAACTCAATAAAATAAAATATATATAAATATATTTATTTTTTTACATACATGACTGGAGATACATATACAATACTGATCTATGTGTTAAAACATAAATGATCTTCCTGACATAAAACAATTATAATATTTAAAAATGAACTAATTAAAAACGTATAAAACATAGAATGCTAGGACAAAAAGGTTTGGTTTTAAATGACCAGAATTGTTCAAGAAAAGTGATATCTTTTGGAAAAAAAATAAAACAAGCTTACAAAACACTTTTTTCCCCCCTAAGAATATGACTTAAAACATAACAATTTTCCTTGTTCAGTCTTCTGTCTCTGTAGATGCATCATCTCGCAGAGGGGTAAACGCGTCAATCTCTTTGACAATCCTTTCAGCGATAATCTTGTTATTTGCAGCAACAACCCTTCTGGACATGAGATCCAATGGTCCACCTAGAAAAATGAACAATTCATGTTGGAATATTTTTTTTATAGCTGTAAAGAAACTTATATCTTATTAACTATTGATAACGAAAGTAAAACTAGTTAAAGTATTCCCTGCAGGAATTGTTCATTAATTAATTGTTAATGAAAATACAACTGCTAAATTACAACAACAACATTGTCATTTTTACAAACTGATCAAATCTCAGCATCTGGGTAATCGATTGTTATTGAGGATTAATTGAAGTCTATGCTGATCTGTGATTGGATCTTGAGTGCTATTGTGCATAATAGTACTATATACTGTGATTAGTACCACTTAGCAGATACTTCCATACAAAGTGACACACAGTACAGTAAGTGTATACGCGTTTCATCCCTGCAGGAATTGAACCCACAACCTTGGCCGTTGTTAGCGCCACACGGTACCACCCATTTTTACGAGTGAACACGCAAACCATTTGGCCGACGCATCAAAATGGGCTGGGAATATGTAGTAGGGAGAAGCGTTTACACATTGTGAAGAGGACGCTGCCGCGACATCATAATAGAACGTCGTTGCCTGGCAACGTAGATCTGTACAACATAGAAAGTAGCCATTCGTTCTGATGTCACCACTGCATCTTCCCAAGGTATCAAATCAAATCAGAATTGTATTTGCCACATGCACTTTACAGTGAAATGCTTTACTTTACAAGCCCTTAACCAACCATGTAGTTTTAAGAAAAATTATTGTTAAGTAAATAATAGAGAAGTAAAAAGAATATATAAAAAATATAAAAGTAACAAATAATGTGTTCATGGTGCCTATGTTTAAAAAAAATAATGTAACCTTTATTTAATTAGGCAAGTCAGTTAAAAACACATTCTTATTTACAATGACGGCCTACACTGGCCAAACCCTAACCCGGACGATGCTGGGCAAATTGCGCACCGCCCTATGGGACTTCCAATCACGGCCGGATGTGATACAGCCTGGAATCGAACCAGGGTCTGTAGTGACGCCTCTAGCACTGAGATGCAGTGTCTTAGACCTCTGAACCAGGGTCTGTAGTGACGCCTCTAGCACTGAGATGCAGTGTCTTAGACCGCTGAACCAGGGTCTGTAGTGACGCCTCTAGCACTGAGATGCAGTGTCTTAGACCGCCTGCGCCACTCAGGAGCCAAATGTGGGGCGGAGGTCTATGTGCTATCTGGGATATACAGTGACGTACCATCTACATCCATGAGGACGCCCCCTGCCTCTGTGACTATGATGGCCCCGGCAGCGATGTCCCAGCAGTGAATCCCTATCTCGTAGTAGGCCTCCACGCAGCCCGACGCCACCAGACACATGTTTGTGGCCGCTGTGCCCACACCTCGAATCCTAGGAAGATGGGACAGAGAGAGGTTGTGTTCATTACCTTAACAAAATGACAACTAAAACTGGCATTTCTTATTGGACAAGACTATTGCTTGCACAAAGCTTTTCCAGCGTCAGAGTCAGGGTTAATGTCATCAAGTTACCCACACAAAGCAGAGTCTTATCTGATGGTATGAAGGTATACATACCAAATGTGAAAAAACTTCCTGAATAGTATGCAGAGTGGTCCCATACTCATTTCTCAGCTAATGTAGTATGCCATCCTAGTCTTTCAAGAAAACATTTAAATACTTGGCCTCCACGCAATGTCTAATAAGTAGTATGGAAGTATGCCATTTGGAAACGTGGCCAGGGCATTCTTACCCGTGGATGACATTCTAAACGTGGCCAGGGCATTCTTACCCGTGGATGACATTCTAAACGTGGCCAGGGCATTCTTACCCGTGGATGACATTCTAAACGTGGCCAGGGCATTCTTACCCGTGGATGACATTCTAAACGTGGCCAGGGCATTCTTACCCGTGGATGACATTCTAAACGTGGCCAGGGCATTCTTACCCGTGGATGACATTCTAAACGTGGCCAGGGCATTCTTACCCGTGGATGGGTAAACACAGGATCTTCCTCATGCTGGAGAAGATTTTGTCAACCACCTCTGTGTCTCTGTTGGAACCAAACTCAGTAGCAATGATAGACTGGCTGATTTCTGTAATGAGAAAGTTCAGCACTTCAGTGACATTCCTATTTCAGGTTTTTTGGATAGACAGGGTAAGAGAGACAGGGAGGGAAGGTTAGCAGGGGAGTGTGAGGAGGGAAGTAGGTCAGAACTGAATGATGATGTGTATAAAGGATTACAAATTTGTGTTAAGTACTAAAGATGTTGCAAATGCTCGTGAATTGTAATGCTCGTGAATTGTAATGCTTGTGAATTGTAATGCTCGTGAATTGTAATGCTTGTGAATTGTAATGCTCGTGAATTGTAATGCTCGTGAAATGTAATGCTCGTGAATTGTAATGCTCATTAATTGTAACGCTCGTGAATTGCAACGCTCGTGAATTGCAACGCTCGTGAATTGCAACGCTCGTGAATTGCAACGCTCGTGAATTGCAACGCTCGTGAATTGCAACGCTCGTGAATTGTAATGCTCGTGAATTGTAATGCTCATGAATTGTAATGCTCATGAATTGTAATGCTCATGAATTGTAATGCTCATGAATTGTAATGCTCATGAATTGTAATGCTCATGAATTGTAATAGTTATTTTAACAAAAATGAAATACTAGTTTAAATGCAGCACTACAATGTAAATCTGGACTCAAACGGAGTAGGGAAATGTAAATATGTGGCTTCTCACCTAATAAAAGATTGGGAAACACTGGTCTCTAGTAAAGTAAAATATGAATAGTAGTGAACTCAGAGAGACATAGTAATACTAGTATTATACAGCACTATAGATGCACTGGTTGAACTAACTACTGAACCTTTCTGGTCTGACACATTAAGGAGCTGTCCATTGCAGAAGGCCCCCTTCCCTTTCCTGGCTGTGTACATCTTGTCTTCTATGCAGCTGTACACCACTCCAAACTCCAGCTGAGGGAAACAAGAGAGGAATGTCTGTTGCGGTGGCAATCTGAACAGGGATTCACTACCCCCCTATACACCGTGAAAGAGGTTAGGGTACACAATCAACCACAATTCAAAATCCAAAAAGAGAAATCTAAATTCAATAACATTTTAGACTTTTACAGCCCCTTTAATGACTGATGATGAATATACATTATACTGGTTTAAACATAGCCCCTTTAATGACTGGTGATGAATATACATTATACTGGTTTAAACATAGATGATCTTCCCGGTCAGTTGACCATTTAAAAAAAAATCTAATTTATGAAACACAGAATGCTGTAAAAGAGAGAGACAGTCAGACAGAGACAAAAACAGACAGAAAGGAAAGACAGACACAAAAACAGACAAAGACAGACACAGACAGACAGACAGACAGAGACACTCACTCAACTGCAACAATTATGTTGCAGATTTAACACTTGTAGGTGCAAAACTTTGCAATTTTAAAATGAAGAATGAACAATGAAATGTCTCACGAGTTCTCTAGGCTCAGAAAAACTCTGAATGATTAATAGGAAATCTTGCCTTTCTGTCGACTGCAAAGCCAATAGACACGGCAACAAATGGATATCTGTTGGAAGCCATGAATTTCAGAAAGACGGTGTTAAATAAGATAACCAGTGCTACAGTAAGATGAGAAAATGTGCTACATAATGACAGGATTAAATGGAAATCAGCTGTTTGATAAGATATTTTAAAATCGACACAAAACGATTACCACATTTTATTTGAGAAAATAACAATAATTTAATAAATTACCCGTGGACAAAGTTAGTGGTTCCGTCTACCGGGTCGACAATCCAGGTTGGGTTGTCAGTTAGAACACAGGGCTCTCCAGCAGCCACCGACTCCTCGCCTATAAAACTGCAACACAAGGAGAACAAGGTCATGTTCACAAAGCTGCTTAAACACACACAGGAAAAGAACAACCCAGTCGACCTCCATTTGTTTCTATGTAAAGCCAGAGGCGGCTTCGCCTGTGTTTTCAGCTCTCTCTCTGCGTGCAACATCATTAAGGCACTAAAGGAAACAGACTGCAACAGAGAGGGACAATCTGAAATGCTCATTTTCATTTTCCGTAGCACAATGTTTTCTTATTGGACAAGTCTAGATCGCCCCCTCTCCGTAAAACTACCTACTAAACTATCGCCATTAAAGTCCATATAGTCTGCATCATTTAGAAACACCAAACACCTTTATCATGTCTGCATCATCTAGAAACACCTTTATAATGTCTGCATCATCTAGAAACACCACACACCTTTATAATGTCTGCATCATCTAGAAACACCTTTATAATGTCTGCATCATCTAGAAACACCACACACCTTTATAATGTCTGCATCATCTAGAAACACCACACACCTTTATAATGTCTGCATCATCTAGAAACACCTTTATAATGTCTGCATCATCTAGAAACACCTTTATAATGTCTGCATCATCTAGAAACACCTTTATAATGTCTGCATCATCTAGAAACACCACACACCTTTATGTCTGCATCATCTAGAAACACCTTTATAATGTCTGCATCATCTAGAAACACCTTTATAATGTCTGCATCATCTAGAAACACCTTTATAATGTCTGCATCATCTAGAAACACCTTTATAATGCCTGCATCATCTAGAAACACCTTTATAATGTCTGCATCATCTAGAAACACCAAACACCTTTATAATGTCTGCATCATCTAGAAACACCTTTATAATGTCGGCATCATTTCAAAAAAATGATTTACCTTTATTTAACTAGGCAAGTCAGTTAAGAACAAATTCTTATTTTCAATGACGGCCTAGGAACAGTGGGTTAACTTCCTGTTCAGGGGCAGAACGACAGATTTGTACCTTGTCAGCTCGGGGAAACCTTTCGGTTACTAGTCCAACGCTCTAACCACCAGGCTACCCTGCCGCCCCATCTGCATCATCTAGAAACACCATGTATAATAACACCTTTATAATGTCTGCATCCTCTAGAAACACCATGTATAATATCACCTTTATAATGTCTGATTGAACACCAACAGATACTGATTGGGAGGTTCTGTAATATACCTGTAAAAATCCTTCTCCTTTTCTTGGGCTATAAGAAGTGTGCCGGTGTGTGTGTGAGTGTGTGTGTGTGTGTGTATGTGTGTGTGTGTGTGTGTCTCAGGATATGTCTTTATATATGCAAAGCCACAGTAAGTTATTGTACCTGTGCGTGGGGAATTTCTCCTTCACAGAGTCTATAATGAGTTGCTCCACCTTTTGGTCAGTTTTAGTCACCAGGTCCACAGAAGAACTCTTCAACATAACCTTCATGTCATTCTGTACTGCATCCCTTACAAGCTGCAGCAGATAGATACACAGTTGAATACTGGAACTTCTGTCTGAAGCCAAAAGGTCAGTGAAGAAAACCACAAGACAAGCAGCACCACCACACGCTCTGACAGACACAAAGTCAGTCAGTCCGTCAGTCAGTCAGTCAGTCAGTCAGTCAGGACACAAATTAAGACACAAACTCAGTCAGACAGAGACAGTCAGACAGAGACAGTCAAACACAAAAACAGACAGAAAGACAGACAGACAGGACACAAATTCAGACACAAACTCAGTCAGACAGAGATAGTCAGACAGAGACAGTCAGACAAACACAAAAACAGACAAAGGAAAGACAGACACAAAAACAGACACAGACAGACAGAGACACTCACCGAGCCTGCTTTCCTGGCCAGAGCCACAGCATGGTCCATGGCATTCTGCCAAAGGTCAGTCATGGTATGGTGCCTTGATGTAAGAACTATGTCCTTAAAAGGATGCTGTGGAACAGACAGTGAAAAGGTTTTACTTAATACATAAAACATTGATAAAATAACACCTCAAAGTTTATCGATCATACTATGGTTATGTTGGAGAAATTTGCAAATAAACTAGCTACCCCAATACTGGGTCCAGTATGTGCTTGTAGCAATGGAGCTGAAAATGCTGTCAATTCCATCAGAATAAGAGCTTTATGAAACCTGAGGCAAATCCTCCTGTAATTTCAATTTTCCAAGAGCATGACCTTTGTAAAAATAGCAACCCTAGAGGGAAGAACGACTGATTGCTCCTATACTGATGGGAAGAATGTGAAAGTACATTGACAGATTATGGTATAATCATTTAATTAAAACAAATAGCGATATTCTATAATAAAACTGTTTGCATTGCAAATGTTTTCAGATAAAGTCTTGTTTATCCATTTAAAAAACGATTTACAGTACTGATCCGAGATTGGTTTAGCCTAACAGTCCTCGAGCTATATGCGAGGATTTATAACCATTCCATCTTAAAATGTAACACACAACACGTTATCGAGCTAGTCTGTGCACAGAATAGGAAATAAGAGACTGTAACTAGCATACGAATGATCGAGAAAAAAAGAGACTAAAATCTCACCGTTGGGAAAAGTCAATAAGCCACCACTTCCGCATAAAACAATTTTTTTTTTTTTTTTACTTCCGCATAGAATGGTCTTCTTCTTGGCTATTTTGCCCAACAAGACGAATGACGGGTATGTGCTGCCGCTTACTGGCCAGTGTTGCGCCATTGCACGCCATTAGCAATACTGAACAAAACTTTTACACGCAACATGTAACAATTTCAAAGATTTAACTGAGTTACAGTAGTTCATAAAGGGAAATCAGTCAATTGAAATAAATGCATTACGCCCTATTCTATGGATTTCACCATGACTGGGAATGCAGATATGCATCAGTTGGTCACAGACGTTTAAAAAAATAAAATAAAAAGGATACAGATACATTTGAAAAAAAGAAAAGAAAAGGTAGGTGCGTGGATCAGAAAACCAGTCAGTATCTGGTGTGACAAACCATTTGCCTTACGCAGCGCGACACATCTCCTTCGCATAGAGTTGATCAGGCTGTTGATTGTGGCCTGGGGAATGTTGTCCCGCTCCTCTTCAAGCTATGCGAAGTTGCTGGATATTGGCCGGAACACGTTGCAGTACACATCGATCCAGAGCATCTCAAATATGTTCAAAGAGTGACATGTCTGGTGAGTACGCAGGTCATGGAAGAACGGGGACATTTTCAGCTTCCAGGAATTGTGTACAGATCCTTGCGACATATGGCCGTGCATTATCATGCTGAAACATGAGGTTATGGTGGCGGATGAATGGCGCGACAATGGGCCTCGGGATCTCGTTACTGTATTTCTGTGCGTTCAAATTGCCATCGTTAAAATACAATTGTATTCATGGTCCGTAGCTTATGCCTGTTTATATCATAACCACACCACCAACATGATGGACTCTGTTCACAACGTTGACATCAACAAACCGCGTGTTCAGTGTATTTTAAAAATCCACAATCCCCCTACATTATCCATAATCCCCTCAGATATCCACCTCCATTATCCACAATCCCCCTCCATTATCCATAACCCCCATTATCCATAATCCCCCTCCATTATCCATAACCCCCATTATCCATAACCCCCCTCCAATATCCATAACCCCCATACATTATCCATAATCTCCTCCAATATCCCCTCCGTTATCCATAACCCCCATACATTATCCTTAATCACCATACACTATCCATTATCCACCGCCATTATCCATAATCACCATCCATTATCCATAATAAACCTATTAGCTCTACATCACAAAAGGTTAAGGTAAAGCTATAGGTCACAAGTTTAGAGGAGGAAACCACAATGCTATTCACAGTTCAGCGGGTTTGAACACATTGACACCTCTCTCACTATCACAATGGAGAGTAGGAGCGCATTTGAAGCGGTTGTATTTTTTATCATATCCATAATCATATCTCTTATTTGGGAAAATAAAATGTTTATAACAAATTCCCACTAGTTCCCACGATGGCCTATGCCGAAACACGTCAAGATGCTTTAAAGACATTTTAGTTGTATGAAGAGTGCCGTGTTCCTCCTAGTTTTTTTTTAATGCCCAAATAACCCCTTTACCAAATCACATGATCATGAGAAATATTGATCAAGATGTAATAACATGGCAAAGTCAATATTTCAACTTGTGATAACAGGGAACAATGCTTTCTACATTTCAAGAGTATTGTCAATCACTGTTTGGTGGGATACAATTCATAGCTAAGTGCTCTGGACAGGTGACAATGAGGCTTTTAAAGGCATTTCACTCCATGCAGTTCCAACTTGCGAAACCGTCCATGCTTTCCAATGCTGGCTGGTCATTGGTTAAAGTAGGATTCTGTTTCAATGTTGTTGTGGCTGCAGTAACTGACCCTATTGGCTCAAATAGTGCATCTCTTATGGCTCATCTCCAGATGGGCCATATCGCTGAGGAAAGGGGTCCTCCTGATTTGAATGTCATGATGGGCTTGCCTGGTATAATACAAAATACTTGTTTTGAAATATTAGCCAGGCTTGATGGTTGAATGTAGGGCATTGCAACCTGGACTCATGGGCAGGCGTAATATAGTAAATGTAAATCCGAGGACATTCCAATTAGTGTGATATGTTACGAATTACAATTCGTATGATACTGTACGTTTCAGATTGCACTTGGTTGTTGCTAATTTTAGCTAGGTGGCTAACGCTAATGTTAGCTAGGTGGTTAACATTAGCTAGGCTAGGGGTTGGGGTTAGAGTTTAAGGTTAGGGTTAAGAGTTAGGTTAAAGGGTTAGCTAACATGCTAAGTCATTTTAAAGTAGCAAGTAGTTGCTAATTAGCTCAAATGTTCAAGTTGTCCATGTGGAGATTTGAACAGGCAAAAGGTTACTAGACGTTTGCATTATACGCCCATCCATCCACCCTGACCAACCACTCTACTTTCAGTTTTTTTTATGCCTTAATTAACCCTCTGTCTTATGTAATGAGACCAGACTCGGCATCCATCTGATATAGGCAGGCATCAATGCATTCATTAAATGAAATGGTGGCCTCACCAAAAATAACACCAAGATGAGAATTCAATGTGTAGCCTAAACGTTATAACAGTGTCTGTGTTTATTTGGATTTTTAAATTATTTTTTTTAATCTACCTGAATATGATAGCAGATTTTTACTGTACCCAAAACCATTCTGTGATTTTATTTGACCAATATGGGATTGACATTATATGGCATTACTGCATAAATGTAATGGAGATTTAACTGAATTGCGCATCAAGAGATGTTATTATAACCATTTCGTTTCACTATGTCAATGGTAAAAGACATGTAGGTAGAACACACAAACAGTAGGTGGCAGCATAACCTCAACGATGAGAATCCACACATTTGTATATTCAATTAAATTGGTCTTTATTTCACGAAGACGTACCTCTCCAAAGCAATGGCGGTTCATTGTTCAAATGGCTAAACAAGGAGAACGCTGTGCCGTGCCTAATGTCCCGTTTTGAACACTGTCCGTTGCTAGGCATCCCACAGGTGCACTTACTTGGCTTTAGGATCCTCGTTGTCATGGGTACAGGGGAAGGCCTGGACCACCTGTGCGTTTTGATTGGCTACGGCCGAGCTGCTCGCTGCAATAACCTTCCTTGACATCATGTCAAACTCAGTGCCTGATGGTATGAAGAGGAGTAACACTTCAGCGGATACAACATGGAGACTTCTGAACATCTTCACAACTGACATTGATGTCCAAAAGATATGGCTCATGAATTGACATTGTAACAGTGTTATATAGCGCTATGCGTTTCTGCACACACCTGAGTTCCTACTCCCTTACCTGCATGTTTCATTTACATTTCTTCGTCTGTAATGTATGCTGAGCCCTTTGAAAATCATACCTGTATTATTGGGTTGAAAAATGGCACATTTGGGAACTTATAACTGTCTAAATTGCAACGTAGTGTCTGACTTGCCTAGTTAAATAAAGATAAAATAAATAGAGGCACACCGTTGAGGAAAGCCCCTTTGCCCTTCTGAGCACAGTAGAGTTTGTCCTCCACATGGCTGTAGATG
The DNA here is from genome assembly GCF_045791955.1 of Oncorhynchus clarkii lewisi. Lineage (NCBI taxonomy): Eukaryota > Metazoa > Chordata > Actinopteri > Salmoniformes > Salmonidae > Oncorhynchus > Oncorhynchus clarkii. The sequence goes on along the minus strand of NC_092166.1, from coordinate 6,264,716 downwards.
ATCCCAAACTCAGTCTAGGGACCAAAGGTGAATGATTACTACAGTGTACTATTATGGTCTGGAGAAGTGGGACCAAGTCATTGTTTTACAAGTCCCAAGTCAAGTCCCAAGTCCGAGTCAAGACCATCTCAAGTATCAAGTCCTAAACTTTGTGTTTCGAGTCCTAAACAAGTCATAATGTGCTCTTCACCAAATGTAATACCATTTCATATTCTTAACAAGAGTAATAGTTAGTATATTACATTTACGCAAATCATGAATGCTTAAAAAAAATCTCTATATATTTATTACTTTCCATATACATTTTATATTTCCATGGAAATACATGGGTAGCCATGAGAAAGACACTCCAATAGTGATCGACTATCGAGGATCGTGCCATCGGGCCATGTAGGCTTGTACACAATCGCCCAACCTTAACACACACACTGTCACGCAGTTTTATTCTCTATTTTGGTTAGGCCAGGGTGTGACTAGGGTGGGCATTCCATGTTCATTTTCTATGTTTTGTATTTCTTTGTTGTTTGGCCGGTGTGGTTCTCAATCAGAGGCAGCTGTCTATCGTTGTCTCTGATTGAGAACAATACTTAGGTAGCTTTTTCCCACTGTGTTTTTGTGGGTAGTTGCTTTCTGTTTTTGTGTCTGCACCAGACAGAACTGTTTTGGTTGTTCTCGTCGTCATTTTGTTAATCAGTGTTCAGTTCCATTAAAGGATGAACACGTACCACTCTGCACCTTGGTCCTCACCTTCTTCCACCAACAGCCGTTACACATACACACACTCTTTGTGTGGTTACAGTAGGCGTACAGTAACGTATGTCAATGGTTTTAGGAACAGCAGTAACATCAGGCAGGATTTAGGCTACATACTGCCTAGTGGGTCCTCACTGCCTAGTGGGTCCTCACTGCCTAGTGGGTCCTCACTGCCTGGTGGGTCCTCACTGCCTGGTGGGTCCTCACTGCCTGGTGGGTCCTCACTGCCTAGTGGGTCCTCACTGCCTAGTGGGTCCTCACTGCCTAGTGGGTCCTCACTGCCTGGTGGGTCCTCACTGCCTGGTGGGTCCTCACTGCCTGGTGGGTCCTCACTGCCTAGTGGGTCCTCACTGCCTAGTGGGTCCTCACTGCCTGGTGGGTCCTCACTGCCTAGTGGGTCCTCACCGCCGATGGTGGGTCCTCACTGCCTAGTGGGTCCTCACTGCCTAGTGGGACCTCACCGCCGATGGTGGGTCCTCACTGCCTAGTGGGTCCTCACTGCCGATGGTGGGTCCTCACTGCCTAGTGGGTCCTCACCGCCGATGGTGGGTCCTCACTGCCGATGGTGGGTCCTCACTGCCTGGTGGGTCCTCACTGCCTAGTGGGTCCTCACTGCCTAGTGGGTCCTCACTGCCTAGTGGGTCCTCACCGCCGATGGTGGGTCCTCACTGCCTAGTGGGTCCTCACTGCCTAGTGGGTCCTCACTGCCGATGGTGGGTCCTCACCGCCTAGTGGGTCCTCACTGCCGATGGTGGGTCCTCACTGCCTAGTGGGTCCTCACTGCCGATGGTGGGTCCTCACTGCCTAGTGGGTCCTCACCGCCGATGGTGGGTCCTCACCGCCGATGGTGGGTCCTCACCGCCGATGGTGGGTCCTCACTGCCGATGGTGGGTCCTCACTGCCTAGTGGGTCCTCACTGCCTAGTGGGTCCTCACTGCCTAGTGGGTCCTCACTGCCGATGGTGGGTCCTCACTGCCGATGGTGGGTCCTCACTGCCTAGTGGGTCCTCACTGCCTAGTGGGTCCTCACTGCCTAGTGGGTCCTCACTGCCTAGTGGGTCCTCACTGCCTAGTGGGTCCTCACTGCCGATGGTGGGTCCTCACTGCCGATGGTGGGTCCTCACTGCCGATGGTGGGTCCTCACTGCCTAGTGGGTCCTCACTGCCTGGTGGGTCCTCACTGCCGATGGTGGGTCCTCACTGCCTAGTGGGTCCTCACTGCCTAGTGGGTCCTCACTGCCGATGGTGGGTCCTCACTGCCTGGTGGGTCCTCACTGCCTGGTGGGTCCTCACTGCCGATGGTGGGTCCTCACTGCCTAGTGGGTCCTCACTGCCTGGTGGGTCCTCACTGCCGATGGTGGGTCCTCACTGCCTAGTGGGTCCTCACTGCCTAGTGGGTCCTCACTGCCTAGTGGGTCCTCACTGCCTAGTGGGTCCTCACTGCCTAGTGGGTCCTCACTGCCGATGGTGGGTCCTCACTGCCTGGTGGGTCCTCACTGCCGATGGTGGGTCCTCACCGCCGATGGTGGGTCCTCACCGCCGATGGTGGGTCCTCACCGCCGATGGTGGGTCCTCACTGCCGAGAACAGCAGTAGAGACACCCTGCCCCCCCATGGCCAGGTCGGGTAATACAGGTATCATTAGTCATTACTAACACCAATCAGAACAGCAGCTTCAAATGTCAAACTTGCGCCTTCCTCTTATTTTCTTCTCGCATGTTTTGCAGGTTGCAATCCATTTTTTTGTTGATACAGCGTCGTCTTTATATCGGAAAATATATAAATTAAAAATTATAATTTGGGGTATCATCTTTCCAAGGGCTCCATCTGAACTCACCCGCCGATGTTCCTCTGCACTGACACGCACGCACAACTTTTTCTCAGCTGGCACAATTTGATTGGCTGCTGTCCGATTCAAACTGTAATCCGTTAAATGAAGAGTTGATGCGCTGCACACTTTTTAAGAGCATCATTTTTCATATTTGGGCTTGGGGAGGGTGTCGAGTCATAAGGCTTAAGTCTAAGTCAAGTCACGAGTCATTGGTGTTAAAACTTCTTATGGCTGGGGGGGAAGTATTGAGTAGCTTGGATGAATAAGGTGCCCAGAGTAAACTGCCTGCTCCTCAGTCCCAGTTGCTAATATATGCATATGATTAGTATATTTGGATAAAAAAACACTGACGTTTCTAAAACTGTTTGAATGATGTCTGTGAGTATAACAGAACTCATATGGCAGGCAAAAACCAACCTGGAAGTGGGAAATCTGAGGTTGGTCGATATTCAACTCAGCCCCTATTGAAGATGCAGTGGGAGATTGATCATGTTGCACTTCCTAAGGCTTCCACTAGATGTCAACCATCTTTAGAAACTTGTTTGATGCTTCTACTATGAAGGGAGGCTGAATGAGAGGGGAATGAGTCAGAGGTCTGCCAGCAGTCACGCGCTGGTCACGCGCATTTCACATGAGAGGTATCTCCCGTTATTTTGCTTTTCTGAAGAGAAAGGAATTCTCCAGTTGGAATATTATTGAAGATTTATGTTAAAAACATTCTAAAGGTTGATTCCATACATCGTTTGACAAGTTTCTACGGACTGTAACAGAACTTTTTGACATTTCGTCTGCAACTAGTGAACGTGCTTCATGAGTTTTGATTTGTTTACCAAACGCGCTAACAAAAGTAGCTTTTTGGATATAAATTATGGAAATTATCGAACAAATCAAACATTTATTGTGGAACTGGGATTCCTGGGAGTGCATTCTGATGAAGATCATCAAAGGTAAGTGAATATTTCTAATGTTATTTCTGACTTCTGTTAACTCCAACATGGCGGATATATGTATTTGTTCTCTGAGCGCCATACTCAGATTATTGCATGGTTTGATTTTTCGGTAAAGCTTTTTAAAAATCTGACACAGCGGTTGCATTAAGGAGAAGTGTATCTAAAGTTCCATGCATAACACTTGCATTTTCATCAACATTTATAATGAGTATTTTTGTAAATTGATGTGGCTCTCTGCAAAATCACCGGATGTTTTTGGAACTACTGAACATAACGCGCCAATGTATACTGAGATTTTTTTTATATAAATATGAACTTTATCAAACAAAACATACATGTATTGTGTAACATGAAGTCCTATGAGTGTCATCTGATGAAGATCATCAAAGGTTAGTGATTAATTTTCTCTTTCTGCTTTTCTGCTCTTTGGCTGGAAAAATGGCTGTGTTTTTCTGTGGCTTGGCTCTGACCTAACATAATCGTTTGTAGTGCTTTCGCTGTAAAGCCTATTCGAATTCGGACACTGGTGGGATTAACAACAAGATTAAAATTGTATAGGATACTTGTATGTTTGAGGAATTTTAAGTATGAGATTTCTGTTGTTTTGAATTTGGCGCCCTGCACTTTCACTGGCTGTTGTCATATCGATCCCGTTAACGGGATTTCAGCCCTAAGACCAGGTGACCAGATGTCCCCGTTCACCAGGGACAGTCCCCGTTTTTGATGGCCTGTCCCCGGCTGGAGCTGTCCCCGGAAATGTCCCCGTTTTTAACTGTGCATTAAAAACAGACCGCAAAATGAAATATGTTACTTGGCAAGAAAGACCTGGCAGCAGAGCCTACGGGTTGACGTCTCAATCACATTGTGCTTGTTTTGTCCAGCAGAGGGGGCTGCTCGCTATAGCAGCTTCATTCACTCTTCTTCTTCTACTAACTACTTGCTCGCGATAGTTTTAGAGAAAACTGCTGTGGAAAACTCGGCCAGAAGCAAGCGAATCCACAACATTACCACAAATGTCTTTTCAAGCCAGGTAAGTTACAATTGTTTGAGATACTAGCTAGTGATGTTATAATGTCACAATTTATTATATAGATAGATTGTCTGTTCTATAAGGTTTTAAATAGGCTATGCTAGCTAACGTTAGTTATGTAGACTAAGTTAGCTAGCTACTGTTATGGTAGCTAGGTTAAAAAACGTTCACATGTAAACATGCGGGCTATTTTGAAAATATGATTATATCAAATGAACGCAATTAATTCTGAGAATATTTTTTGTAGATAACAATTTTAAATGGTTTGGCATTATAAGTAGTGTGGAAATATATTGAGAAATGTTCATGGATAACATTAGCAGTGGAGAGGAAGGAGATGAGGAAGACTGGATAGGAAAAAGAGTGAAGGAGATAGAAGAGGAAAGCTGTCACATGGTGACAGAGACAATTCATTTTTCCAAACAATGTTTATGAAAAAAAAATAATAATAAATGAGGCAAACAATGGCAAGCAATCAGAATCTATTAACCAAAGTATTTTATCTAATAGTATGCTATTTATTAACACAGATTGGAGAGGAAGGAGAAGGAGAAATTAAAGGAGTAAAAAATAGTGAAGCAAGGAGAGTGTAGAAGAGTGAGGTGGAAAGGTGAAGAGAAGGACAGGAAGAAAAGAGGAGGAGAAAGATTGGAGGAGAAGAAAAAGTGAAGAGAGTAAGTAGAGTGACACAAGGAGAGTGAAGAACAGACACTATGACTCTTTCCAAGAAACGGAAATGCACTTTTTATAACAGACATGAGAGAATTTCCATTTATACGCTCAGGTCAAGACAATAGAATGGTTCACTGCACCCTTTGTAATTCCTCTCTTTCAATTGGTAGCAATGGTGGAACATCAACAGATGAAAAAGCATAAAGCCTCTCCGATTGGCCGTGTTGGTTTGCCCTCTGTCACCACATTCTTCAAGAAGGTAGAGCCTTCCCAAGAAGAATATGGTTTAGCTGTGCAGGAGGGTGTCTTTGCATACCACACTATGCGACACAATCATAGTTACAGATCTATGGACTGCACAGCACAACTGACACGGAAGCTTTATGAGCCAACGTTTACATGTGCTAGGACAAAATGTGAAGCCATAGTGAGTAACGTGTTAGCACCATGTGCTAGGACAAAATGTGAAGCCATAGTGAGTAACGTGTTAGCACCATGTGCTAGGACAAAATGTGAAGCCATAGTAAGTAACGTGTTAGCACCATGGGCAACTACTTTGGTAACACAGGACCTAGACCAGGTTGAATTTGTGTCCCTGGCCATTGATGTGTCCAATCATGAACATGTAAAGCTGCTGCCAATAGTGGTCAGATATTGTAAGATATATGATGGCAGCACATCTGTGGAAACAAAACTGCCTGATTTTGTTGAATTGAATGGAGAAACAGCAGAGGACCTTGCAGCTGAGGTCCTGGTGGTCATCCCAAAATGTAACCTGGAAAATATTCTCTGCCGACAACAAATACCTTCTTTGGAGGTCTGAATAGGCTGGGGAGGGTCAATGTCCATACCAAAGTTAAAAATGCTCTGCCGCGGGAGGTGATTGGCTGAGGTTGTCCTGCACACGTCATTCATAACACGGCCAGAACAGCTTTGGATATGATGTTGAGTACCTGCTCACAAAGATATTTGGATATGTTCATATTTTCACCGTCAGAGTAGAAAGACTGAAGGGCTTTTGTGAGTTGTTGGCCAGGAGTACCATAACATTTTAGGACACAGCTATGTTCGCTGGATGTCCATGCTCCCTGCTCTAGAAAGAGTGCTGAAAATGTGTCATTCCAATCCTTTTTTCTTTCTGAAGACAAATGCCCTGTTGTCCTGCGAACAATGTTCGAAGATCCACTGACTGAACTTTGGCTGGCCTTTGTCCATGGAAACTTGACACGAATTCCGTGACACGATCAAGATGCTTGGAGGCCAGGACCACTGTGCTGTGGAGTCCGCTGCTATTCTGAGAAACGTTGAGGCAAAATTGACTGCAAGACGTGATGACAACTTCATTCCAGTTTTGGTCAGAGGACTTCTTAAGAGCTAGAGGGAAATGGAGACATGTCTAAAGAGAGCTTCCTCAAAACATCCCAATCGTTCTTCACTACGGCTGTGAACTACTTGCAAGCATGGGGAAAGCACACAGATAATCTAAAAGATTCACATTGTCTCCTTTTAAAAAGGCAACTTCAGCGTGAAGAGATCCAGAAGGCAGCAGGCACACTGCAGGAAAAATGCCCCAATGTGACCATCAATGAGGATGCATTGTGTGACGAGGTTAGGGCCTGCAAGAATTCCTAAAGAGGGGATCGCTTGAAGAATGGAAGCGTGTCTGACTAAGAATCTCTTAGTCAGAGATGGAGCACGGTGGTTACCCACTTCAAAGAGAATGACATCCCACACACTAACCTGGCTAGATTAGCGTCTGTTGTCATGTGCTTACCTGGAAGTAATGCACCAGTCGAGAGAGTATTCACCCAAACTAATGATATATGGACAGCAGCAAGAAATAGGTTCACTGATCCTACCATCAAGTCCATTCTTATTGTGAAGACAAACTTCAACCTCCCCTGCCAGGAGTTCATGGAGAAGCTGGCCAAAGACAGAGCAATCCTGAAGAAAATACATTCTTCTGAGAAATATACAGATTCGGTTGGTATAAGTATATTATGTAGTTACCAATATCATCAGCATCTTATTTCTTTATTATGTTGTTAAGTATTTCATATATACTATTGTCTCTTTTTTTCAATTTTGCTCATGTTCTCTTCTGTTCTTAGTCTACCCAGACCACTGAATGGCTGTTCAGATTGGACAGTTCTGTCTTGTCTATAGTGTTTCTGTAGTATAGTTGTTTTCTCAATCACAATGTGCCTGTTAGACGAAACACATGAAACCGGAATTGTCCCCCTTTTTTAAAAAAAATCCTAGATAATAACATTGGATATTTTAATTATATATTGACCGCCAAACTGGAAATGTCCCCGGTTCTCATTCCAGAAATCTGGTCACTTTATGTTAAAGTCGAAGTCGAGTTGCAAGTCATCATATTTGTGACTCATGTCTGACTCAAGTCCAAGTCATGTGACTCGAATCCACACCTCTGCTGGTCTGTATATCTCATATTTTCAATAATGACACAATTCGCACACGACAAACACTTGCATAATATGGCCGAGCCTAACCGAACAACAGACTGAATGTTGTCACACTCAATCAGCTGGCAAATTTCACAAACACTTCCAGCTGATTGCGAGGAAATGCTTTGGTCAGCTGCCTTCGGTTACATTTGTCTATTTACATATTGTGCATCACCTGCATGGGACAGGAGATTGAAAATACAAGTGACAATTTAGCTAACGAGATTGCAGTACGATAGAAAGAGGGTGTCTATGGGAACTATTTCACGCTCTGAGTATTTTTACATGACACTTCCGGACGGATGCTTGCCTAAACGTCAGACTGTCACCATTTTTACCCCGTGGCTATTCAGTCTGAAATAAGTCTGTCTAAAAATTAAAAATAAACGACTCGAGTCTCTACGAGGCAGAATGTTGACTAAAATGATATTTACACTTACTTGACTTGTTGCACATGCTGTTGGTCCATTTGATGGTAGGTTGGAGGAGATTGGTTATCTGCAGGAAAGCGTTGTCTACCTGACTTTTTGCTGTAGGTTATGTTAAACTTGTTACATTTACCAGTAATGAAGTGTGCGCTAAATACCCGTTTGTATTTTTGACGCTGGCGTCCAACCACCTCGTTTTACAGCAAGTATCCATGCATCTCGTTGCGCTGCTCCTTTGGGAAAATCTATACACTTTTCATTTCTGTCAATCGGGAACACCCCACCAGCGAACATGATTGTCCAAAGCTTTTTACTCTCTACATGGATCTTAATGTCCTCATATTACTAGCCTAATTCTAGGAGGTAGCTCTTTTTTTAGACGTTCTTTAGCTGATGGTTTACATTCGCACAGGAAGTTCTCTGGGAATAACGGTTGCGGAACACTTCCGAACATAGCTCCTTGAAAACGGTTCCCAACTGAGCGATATCATTTGCCGCTATGGCCAAGCTGCAAAGTCAACATTGGCTATATCGTGAAATGTATTGGCTAGAATATGGCTATAAATTAGCCAGAATCGAATATATTTAGAATAGAAGTGTATTGTCCCTCAGAATGGTCCATTTGTATTTTTTTTAGTGCCAACAATAAAACAAGAAGAGGATGTTGTACACAAACGCCTTAATCACACCGATAGTATATGTTTACGCAAAATAGTACGCAGCATCATTTGGATATGTTTGCAACAAATGTTCAACATTCACCTTCCCCTACCATTTCTGTCAAGCCATCTACGCATATATTTTGACGCTTAACTTCGATAAATCCAACGTATGCACAACACAGAACGCAGTGCAACTGCCTCCAACGCAATGCCGCAAGACAAACGCCGTGTTCCATATCATATCCATCACACCAATGCTGTTGCTAAACGTTTCTTAAACAGAAGAAAAATTGGGCGGGAGCTACCTTTATTTGTCCTATAGAAACTTTTGTTTTAGTTGCAAAACGTTTACAAAACTGTTTTGACTAATAATTACACACCTGACATCTCACTGCCATGCTAGATTCAGATTCCAAGAACACAGGATGAGATGTTACTATCCTTTGTGAAAGCACTTCCAAGAGTTAATGAACAGTGAGCCTGGTGAAATTTGGGGAGCGCATCTTCAGTAGTGTACCTTTGGTTCCTAGGGTGTTTCGGCCTTTCACACTATACACCCTCCCCAAAGGCGGCCAGCGACAGGGTGATCAATCCTACGCTTGCGTCCCATTCCCAATTAGTCATAGGAGTTGCCTTGTTGTTGATAGCCAACATCCCCATTGGATGTAGTTAGCACATTCACCACTACGTGGCAGAATTTGACAGGTTTCAGTAGATCAAAGGCGATGGGTTATGTAAAGTTCAGGAATGTGATTGTACTTGTTCATAATGTTGACATTAAACAGGGAAAATTAAATTAAATACATATATAAAATAAAACACAAAGATTAGATTATTTGTGGGCATGTGGTGGTCGATGTAATGCCGAGAATGGAAGCAGGAGACCATATTCTTTGTGGGCATGTGGTGGTCGATGTAATGCCGAGAATGGAAGCAGTAACTATATTCTTTGTGGGCATGTGGTGGTCGATGTAATGCTGAGAATGGAAGCAGGAGACCATATTCTTTGTGGGCATGTGGTGGTCGATGTAATGCCGAGAATGGAAGCAGTAGACCATATTCTTTGTGGGCATGTGGTGGTCGATGTAATGCCGAGAATGGAAGCAGGACACCATATTCTTTGTGGGCATGTGGTGGTCAATGTAATGCCGAGAATGGAAGCAGGACACCATATTCTTTGTGGGCATGTGGTGGTCGATGTAATGCCGAGAATGGAAGCAGGACACCATATTCTTTGTGGGCATGTGGTGGTCAATGTAATGCCGAGAATGGAAGCAGGACACCATATTCTTTGTGGGCATGTGGTGGTCGATGTAATGCCGAGAATGGAAGCAGGAGACCATATTCTTTGTGGGCATGTGGTGGTCGATGTAATGCCGAGAATGGAAGCAGGACACCATATTCTTTGTGGGCATGTGGTGGTCGATGTAATGCCGAGAATATGATCTGTAGAGCAGCCAGGGGAATAATAATAACAATATGATCTGTAGATTAGCCAGGGGGAATAATAATAACTATATGATCTGTAGAGCAGCCAGGGGGAATAATAATAACGATATGATCTGTAGAGCAGCCAGGGGGCATAATAACGATATGATCTGTAGAGCAGCCAGGGGGCATAATAACGATATGATCTGTAGAGCAGCCAGGGGGCATAATAACGATATGATCTGTAGAGCAGCCAGGGGGCATAATAACGATATGATCTGTAGAGCAGCCAGGGGGAATAATAATAACTATATGATCTGTAGAGCAGCCAGGGGGCATAATAACGATATGATCTGTAGAGCAGCCAGGGGGCATAATAACGATATGATCTGTAGAGCAGCCAAGGGGCATAAACACACCTATGAATGGAAGTCACCGTTCCAGACAGAGTTGCATGGCGAGCTCCTTAGTGTCTCATTAGTTTGTAATCACAAGCAGTGTTTTGCATGGACCATTTCCTGAAATGTTTAAAGAAAAAAAAGATATGTTATTTGTGTAAAAACCCAAAAATGGATGTGATCAGCACAGACAAATCAGGAAATCAATTATTAGGAACATAACAGTAATTCATTCTGCAATGAAAATACAAAATAAAACGTATTATGACAGATGACCAACCTTGACTGAGGTGCGGGTTTGACCCTTGTTTACATAGAAGAAATCTAACTCCTCAATGTCTGAGGGCAGAAAAATCATTCATTCCTGATAATTGCACATGTTCATTTTAACATTAGGTAGCGTCTCTGTTTGATTGCGTACTATTTCTATAATAAGAACTTTGAGACATACATGACTCAGAGGCCATCCTCATTTAGGACATTATTTTATTCCACTATTATGTCAATAAAAAATAGAGAAGTGAACACACTTGTTCTAGTGATTGTCTGAGCATAGTTAGTGTACACAATTCTTTAACAAAATGGAACTGGACATTGAATTCCAAAAAAACAACAACCCCACACTTCACTAACCACGGACATGATATGTAGGATTGTCTAGCATTTAAAAAGCTGCAGAAGAATGACATGTAAACAATGAATAAGAGCAGATTTTAGGCTCTAGTTGAAAAGCCAACATAAAAATGAAAAAACAATCTAAAGGTTTTTAAAAGGAAATACAGAACGTTTGCCTCTGGGGCCAAATGGGGTCCCCTTAAATGTACAGAAATATTGCTCATCACCTGATTGGACAGGAAAGGTGCACGCCTCTCCACGGCACTGGTAGAAGCATATTGTTAATTAAAACTAAGGGTTTTATGTGGTTTCATGAGTTAAGAAAAGGACTAACGTTCTATCAAATGAACTGTACAGCCTCTTTAAGCAATGTGGAATGATTGGGAGTTACTGGATCCAGCAATGCCAACTGAAAGGGAGACCTCTTCAGTGGAATGTCACACGTGAACCTTTGACACAAATAAGATAATTATTACTCATAATTAAATTGCATTCCATTTCAAATTCTTGGCCTGACAAAGATACTGAGAAAGCACTAGGAGTTGAGTTTTTTTCATGCTATTATAGTTGTTCCTTTTAAAATGAATATACACTAGTGTTTTATTACATACAGCAGTCATCTGCTTAAAAACGAATCCCTTTTAGAATTAAAATATGTTCTGAAAAACATAACAAAATTTGAAAGTTGAGAAACAGCTTGTAGTGAGGGAATAGGGAGGGGAAAAAAATAACTTAAAAACAGTCTTATGAGTGCTATAATAACATCTATGATAGATTGTCATGTGCACATTACATTACGTGTAGGTGTGGGATACAGGCTTCAGTTTGTAGCCCATTCCCCCCCCCTCAGAAAAAGGCAGGGTTTGTAGCCCATTCCCCCCCCCCCCCCTCAGAAAAAGGCCGGGTTTGTAGCCCATTTCCCCCTCCCCCCCTCAGAAAAAGGCAGGGTTTGTGTGCTCGATGACACAGCGCTTGCAGTGGCGCTTCACGAATCGCAGTGCGTCCAATGGCGCGTCGCAGTCCTGCACGTTGAGCAGCTGCAGGTCGAAGCAGTTGGCCGCCACCACTTGCAGCCCGCGGCCCGTGATGCTCTCGCACGACTTGAGGCTCAGCCGCTTCAGATTGAAGCAGTTGAGCGCCAGCAGTTCCAGGCCTGCATCCGACACCAGCGGACACTTTCCGATGTCCAGCGACTTCAGCTTGGGGCAACTCTTGGCCAGGTACTCCAGGCCGTGGTCCGTGAGGCCCTCGCAGCCCCGCGCGTTCAGGTATCGCAGCCGTGAGCAATACTTAGCGACATACCGAACCCCGACGTCAGTGATCTTTCCACAATGCGCAACGCTCAAGTAGCGCAACCGGCCTTCGAGCTTGGCGATCTCGCGCAGGCCGAAGTCGCTGACGTAGCGGCAGTCGCTGACGCTGAGCTCGCGCACGGCGGGGCAGTAGATGACCAGGTAACGAAGGCCCTCGTCAGTGAGGCGCATGCAGCGCCGCAGGTAGAGGTGGGTAAGCTGGGTGCAGTGGGCGGCGATGGTGTGCAGGCCTTCGTCCTCCAGGGCCAAGCAGTCAGTCATGTCCAGGTAGCGGATGGAGATCTGCTGGCCATGCATTGGCGATAGTTTAAGGGAGACCTCCCGCGTCAGACTGATGCAGGTCACCTTGGAGCAGCCTAGAGAGAGAGAGAGAGAGAGAGAGAGAGAATGTAGTATTTAGGTGTATTCAGGATTTAGAGAGCGTATCAAAACTACCAACAACAAACAAAACAAAAGTGAAATACAGTCGACCACAGAACCCTTTTTTAAAAAACAGTCCCAACAGTCAGAGCATAGCTACTTTCTTATGGCCCACTAATTACATTTTATGGAATTCCATGTCCTGACCATTCTACTCCTGTTTGTTTTAATTCCCAGAGCGATATTAAAACCAGAAGTCTTGAGCATTGAGATCTGCTACTGATCTACAAATGGAAAGCAGCACGGCGCTCCATCTTAAGGGGGGGGGGGGGGGGGGGGCGAATTCAATGTAAAAACACAATGGATAGTAGGGGACACGTCTGGGTTTTCTAGTTCCACACTTCTTTTTTCATGCCGGATGTTTTTAATTGTGACTGGCCACAGCCTTTCTTCTTTCACCAGGCCACCCCTTCCTGAAAAACATGATGTTGAGTTGAGCACCTTTATAAGGCTTCTCTTTCCTTCCTCCTATAACCTCTCAGACTGAAACGTGGGATGCCCAGTTGAGAGGAAAAGGAAGCAAGGTACGACAGCTCTGAGATAGCAAGAAGAACGATTCGGGAAAGTGCTGAGCTGCCAAATAGGTTAGTTGATGGTCTTGCCTTTCGGGAAGTTTATGAAAGCTATGAAGTGGATGGAATGGTTTTGTATCTAGGGGAAACATCTGAGATGTGTTACTCCGCTTTGTTTCTGAACATTTTTCTTCCATTTGAGGCCTAATGAACAGAACCCAGATTCCTTCAACAGAGGGAACTCCAGCAGACCTATGACACGCACCGGGACGGCAACAATCTACTCCGGCAGGAAGAAGGGCACAGGAAGTGGGAAATAAAACACCAGGAAAGAGACTGAAGTCGCATTCCATTCAGTATGCAGTGAGAGTGTAGAGAGAGAAATACTGTGGCAAACAACACTGGGCTCTGGACAGTTTGTACCACAGAGAACATAGGAAGTTTGTTAGGTTGTCTCAGCAGGGTCAAATACATACTGGTATACATGTAACATTTGTGGTGCACTTATCTTGAGATTTGCACTTTTAGGAGTATTCCATTGGTTCGTTCCATTGTGCCAGGGAAACTAGTGATTGAAAGTATTAAATAATGACATTCGACACACAGTATGTATTTCCCCTAGGTCTGCAAAGCTGGGTTGACTTGGACATGGTGTTAACTCAAAGAGGCCCTTTTTTCACAGTGCTAGTCAAATTAGGGTTGTGTTATAAGCCTACATGCATTTTGACTAATCTTTCATAGATTAGTCATTTGACTCATGTCAGGTTTTCTGCATGGGAAATAATACTAACATCTGAACGCATTATTCAAAGAGTAGGTCTTTGAAGAGATGAGAGAAGAACATTCCAGAACATTGTGATCCTGTAAGTCCGACATGTTGTAATGTAAACAGAGATAACGCCGTGGGGGGGGGGGGTTCCTGGGAGTGGGAGGGACAGTCAGAAGTAGTATTCATTACTGCCGGCCCCTGGTTCCTGAAGAACAGGAGAGCTAGGTCATAGGTCATACTTTAGGAATGTACCACCTTACTTACACAAGGTTGCTCTGGTTTGTCTTCTTTAAAATAACAACTCACAAGTTGTTTCAATGTATCCCCTTCCGTACCCGGGAAATTAGTGCATAGAGGTGGCCTTGCTGTATGGGAGACTACCTCTCCAAGAGGAGAGTTGACACCTTAGATACATTAGTCACCATAATGATTTCTGTATGGGAGACTACCTCTCCAAGAGGAGAGTTGGCACCTTAGATACATTAGACACCATAATGATTTCTGTATGGGAGACTACCTCTCCAAGAGACGAGTTGACACCTTAGATACATTAGTCACCATAATGATTTCTGTATGGGAGACTACCTCTCCAAGAGGAGAGTTGGCACCTTAGATACATTAGTCACCATAATGATTTCTGTATGGGAGACTACCTCTCCAAGAGGAGAGTTGGCACCTTAGATACATTAGTCACCATAATGATTTCTGTATGGGAGACTACCTCTCCAAGAGGAGAGTTGGCACTTTAGATACATTAGTCACCATAATGATTTCTGTATGGGAGACTACCTCTCCAAGAGACGAGTTGACACCTTAGATACATTAGTCACCATAATGATTTCTGTATGGGAGACTACCTCTCCAAGAGGAGAGTTGGCACTTTAGATACATTAGACACCATAATGATTTCTGTATGGGAGACTACCTCTCCAAGAGACGAGTTGACACCTTAGATACATTAGTCACCATAATGATTTCTGTATGGGAGACTACCTCTCCAAGAGGAGAGTTGGCACCTTAGATACATTAGACACCATAATGATTTCTGTATGGGAGACTACCTCTCCAAGAGACGAGTTGACACCTTAGATACATTAGTCACCATAATGATTTCTGTATGGGAGACTACCTCTCCAAGAGACGAGTTGACACCTTAGATACATTAGTCACCATAATATCTCTGAGCAGCAGTTTTTATTTATTTATTTAAGGCAGGAGGAGGCTAAGTGTACTTTTCTTTCTTTCACACACAGTTTTTTCTTTGTGGCACTGATTCTGCTGACTGCGGGTATTGGTCTACTTGTGATAACTGTGATATGTGGTGAGGGTTTTTTCCCCTACTGAACCTAGTGAATACACTTGACATTAAGTCTGCTAAATGATTCAAATGTTCAATGTAAATGTAGATGTTTACCTGAAACGTCTAGATGCTCCAGGTTGGGACAGCGCGACACCACCTCGAACACGGCGTCATTGGACACGTTATAGCAGCCCGCCACCTCCAGGCGGCGCAGCTCGGGGCAGCACTGGGCCACCGTGAGTAGACCGCGGTCCGTCAACCTCCGGCACCCGCTCGCCACAAGGGTCTCCAGCATCAGGCACACGTTGGGCGTGTCCTGGCAGAGGCGCCGCGTCAGTACCCGCAACGCCCGGTCGACGTGCAGCACGTCCCCCGTCAGCCGGATGCTCCGCCACAGCCGGGGATCCCACGCCAGGTTGTACCAGCGGCGGCAGACGCGGGCGCAACGGCACAGCTGGTTGGTGGGCAGGCGGGCAAAGACGTCCAGGAAGATCTGGTCCGGCAAGAGGTCGATGGGCACCGATGCCCCCTGGTGGTGGTCCCGGGTGGCGCGGCGGCGTGAGTGGGTGGCGGAGAAGAAAGGGGGAGGGGAGGTGGCGTGCACCATGGCAACCGTCTCAGAGGAGGAGGTGGAGGAGGAGCTGTTGAAGGGGGCCGACAGGGGAAGGAGAGGAGAGAGAGGGTGGAGGTGAGGAGGAAGGATGAGAGCAGGGCTGGGGGTGCTCAATGTCCGCATGCTCAGGTCCGAATCTGGGTGGGAGCGAAGGAGAGAAAGAAAGGGAGAGAGAGCGAGAGAGTGGGTTAATTGTTGCCTCTGTGTGTGTGAAACAACATACTGTCAGGTGACCAATAGGAATGACTCTTTGTTCTCTGCGGCATCAAATTCTTCAGTGCTCACCCTGAGTTGACCTCGACAGCAGGGATGACTTTAGTAGGCATACTGCAACCATCAAATAAACTAAATAATCAATAATGTGTAATCACTGACTACATCAGGGATGGCTGCTGTATCCATTGTACCCAGATAACCACTGTAGACCACGTGAACCATGAATCAAAATGAATTATATCCTACAAACCATGAATCAAAATGAATTATTTCCTACGAACCATGAATCAAAATGAATTATTTCCTACGAACCATGAATCAAAATGAATTATTTCCTACAAACCATGAATCAAAATGAATTATATCCTACGAACCATGAATCAAAATGAATTATTTCCTATGAACCATGAATCAAAATTAATTATTTTCCTATGAACCATGAATCAAAATGAATTATATCCTACACACCATGAATCAAAATGAATTATATCCTACAAACCATGAATCAAAATGAATTATTTCCTACGAACCATGAATCAAAATGAATTATTTCCTACGAACCATGAATCAAAATGAATTATTTCCTACGAACCTTGAATCAAAATGAATTATTTCCTACAAACCATGAATCAAAATGAATTATTTTCTACATTTTTAAACCATGTTTGGGTAATTTGCTCTACAGGAAATGAGGTATGAAAACAGACAGGTCCCGTCTATTATGGCCGTGGGCCTGAACTCTGCAGCGTTCCTTCAACAGTCATGTCTATCTCTGTTACAAGACATCCTTGAAAGTACTTTTCCCCCAATGATCACTTACATAACTCTAATGACTTCAATGATGAGTTATGTCTAATTGGGTTAGGTATACATTGTTTAACCTCTTTGATCTCTAGGGGCGCTATTTCATTTTTGGATAAAAAACGTTCCCGTTTTAAGCGCGATATTTTGTCACGAAAAGATGCTCGACTATGCATATTCTTGACAGTTTTTGAAAGAAAACACTCTGAAGTTTCAGAATCTGCAAAGATATTGTCTGTAAGTGCCCCAGAACTCATTCTACAGGCGAAACCAAGATGATGCATCAACCAGGAAATGATCAGAATTTCTGAAGCTCTGTTTTCCATTGTCTCCTTATATGGCTGTGATTGCGCAAGGAATGAGCCTACACTTTCTGTCGTTCCCCCAAAGTGTTAGCAGCATTGTGACGTATTTGTAGGCATATCATTGGAAGATTGACCATAAGAGACTACATTTTCCAAGTGTCCGCCTGGTGTCCCTGCGTCGAAATTGGAGCGTAAAGCCAGGTGCAATTATTTTTCCATTTGAGAGCAAGGAGAAACCAGGCTTCCACGAAGGATATATCATTGAAGAGATATGTGGAAAAACACCTTGAGGATTGATTCTAAACCACGTTTGCCATGTTTCAGTCGATATTATGGAGTTAATTTGGAAAAAAGTTCACGTTTTGAGGGCTGAATTTTCGTTTTTTTTTTTTTTTTTTTTTTTTTTTTTTGGTAGCCAAATGTGATGTACAAAACGGAGCTATTTCTAATACACAAAGAATCTTTTTGGAAAAACGGAGCATCTGCTATCTAACTGAGAGTCTCCTCATTGAAAACATCAGAAGTTCTTCAAAGGTAAGTTATTTTATTTGAAGGCTTTACTTGTTTTTGTGATAGTTGCCTGCTAAATGCTAACGCTAATGCTAACGCTAATGCTAACGCTAAATGCTACGCTAGCTAGCTACTGTTACACAAATGATTGTTTTCCTATGGTTGAAAAGCATATTTTGAAAATCTGAGATGACAGTGTTGTTAACAAAAGGCTAAGCTTGAGAGCTAGCATATTTATTTCATTTCATTTGCGATTTTCATGAATAGTTAACGTTGCGTTATGGTAATGAGCTTAGGTCTATAAATAGAATCCCGGATCCGGGTTTGGTCGTCGCAACAGGTTAAATGGTCATGCCAAAGATGTCTATAAATCAGAATTTTGCTGCTTTGCTAGCACAGACTGGAACATGTTCCGTGATTCTTCCAAATGGCATTGAGGAGTACACCACATCAGTCACTGGCTTTATCAATAAGTGCATCGAGGATGTCGTCCCCACAGTGACTGTACATACATACCCCAACCAGAAGCCATGGATTACAGGCAACATTCGCACAGAGCTAAAGAGTAGAGCTGCCACTTTAGAGGAGACTTTAACCCGGAAGCTTATAAGAAATCCCGCTATGCCCTCCAACGAACCAACAAACAAGCAAAGCCTCAATACAGGACTAAGATCGAATCGTACTACACCGGCTCCGACGCTCATCGGATGTGGCAGGGCTTGAAAACTATTACAGACTACAAAGGGAAGCACAGCCGAGAGCTGCCCAGTGACACGAGTCTACCAGACGAGCTAAATAACATTGATGCTCGCTTCGAGGCAAGTAACACTGAAACATGCATGAGAGTACCAGCTGTTCTGGAAGACTGTGATCATGGTCTCCGCAGCCAATGTGAGTAAGACTTTCAAACAGCTCAACATTCACAAGGCCGCAGGGCCAGACGGATTACCAGGACGTGTATTCCGAGCATGCGCTGACCAACTGGCAAGTGTCTTCACTGACATTTTCAACCTCTCCCTGTCTGAGTCTGTAATACCAACATGTTTCAAGCAGGCCACCATATTCCCTGTGCCCAAGAACACTAAGTTAACCTGCCTAAATGACTACTGACCCATAGCACTAACGTCTGTAGCCATGAACTGCTTTGTAAGGCTGGTCATGGCTCACATCAACACCATTATCCCATAAACCCTAGACCCACTCCAATTTGCATACCATACCAACAGATCCACAGATGATGCAATCTCAATCGCACTCCACACTGCCCTTTCCCACCTGGACAAAAGGAACACCTATGTGAGAATGCTGTTCATTGACTACAGCTCAGCGTTGAACACCATAGTGCCCTCAAAGCTCATCAATAAGATAAGGACCCTGGGACTAAACACCTCCCTCTGCAACTGGATCCTGGACATCCTGACAGGCCGCCCCCAGGTGGTAAGGGTAGGTAACAACACATCCGCCACGGTGATCCTCAACACTGGGGCCCCTCAGGGGTGCGTGCTTAGTCCCGTCCTGTACTTCCTGTTCACTCGTGACTACACGGTCAGGCACAACTCCAACACCATCATTAAGTTTGCTGATGACACAACAGTGGTAGGCCTGATCACCAACAACGATGAGACAGCCTATAGGGAAGAGGTCAGAGACCTGACCGTGTGGTGCCAGGACAACAACCTCTCCCTCAATGTGATCAAGACAAAGGAGATGATTGTGGACTACAAGACAATTAGGACCAAGCACGCCCCCATTCTCATCAACGGGGCTGTAGTGGAGCAGGTTGAGCGCTTCAAGTTCCTTGTCGTCCACATCACCAACAAACTAACATGGTCCAAGCATACCAAGACAGTCGTGAAGAGGGCATGACAAAACATATTCCCCATCAGGAGACTGAAAAGATTTGGCATGGGTCCTTAGATCCTCAAAAGGTTTTACAGCTGCACAGAGCATCCTGACGGGTTGCATTACTCCCTGGTATGGCAACTGCTCGGCCTCCGACCACAAGGCACTACAGAGGGTAGTGCGTACGGCCCAGTACATTACCGGGGCCAAGCTTCCTGCCATCCAGGACCTCTATACTAGGCGGTGTCAGAGAAATTCTTAAAAAATGGTCAAAGACTCCAGCTACCCCAATCATAGACTGTTCACTCTGCTACCGCACAGCAAGCGGTACCGGAGCACCAAGTCTAGGTCCAAGGGGCTCCTAAATAGCTTCTACCCCAAGCCATAAGACTCCTGAACAGCTAATCAAATGGCTTCCCAGACTATTTGCATAGCCCCCCCCCCCTCCCCACGTCTGTCTGATTGAGGTACTATAATTACAGTCTGTCTGTCTGTCTAATTGAGGTACTATAGTTACTGTCTGTCTCTCTGTCTGTCTGTCTCATTGAGGTACTATAATTACTGTCTGTCTGTCTGTCTGATTGAGGTACAATAATTACTGTCTGTCTGTCTGTCTGTCTGTCTGATTGAGATACTGTAATTACAGTCTGTCTGTCTGTCTGATTGAGGTACTATAATTACAGTCTGTCTGTCTGTCGGTCTGATTGAGGTACTGCAATTACTGTCTGTCTGTCTGTCTGTCTGATTGAGGTACTACAATTACTGTCTGTCTGTCTGTCTGATTGAGGTACTATACTTACTGTCTTTCTGTCTGTCTGATTGAGGTACTATAATTACTGTCTGTCTGTCTGATTGAGGTACTATAATTACTGTCTGTCTGTCGGTCTGATTGAGGTACTATAATTACTGTCTGTCAGTCTGATTGAGGTACTATAATTACTGTCTGTCTGTCGGTCTGATTGAGGTCCTATAATTACTGTCTGTCAGTCTGATTGAGGTACTATAATTACAGTCCTTCGGTCTGTCTGATTGAGGTACTATAATTACTGTCTGTCTGTCTGTCTGATTGAGGTCCTATAATTACTGTCTGTCTGTCGGTCTGATTGAGGTACTATAATTACAGTCCTTCGGTCTGTCTGATTGAGGTACTATAATTACTGTCTGTCTGTCTGTCAGATTGAGGTCCTATAATTACTGTCTGTCTGTCGGTCTGATTGAAGTACTATAATTACTGTCCATCGGTCGGTCTGATTGAGGTACTATAATTACTGTCTGTCTGTCTGTCTGTCTGATTGAGGTACTATAATTACTGTCTGTCGATCTGTCTCATATTAGGTACTATAATTACAGTCTGTCTGTCTGAGGTACTATAATTACAGTCTGTCTGTCTGTCTGTCTCATTGAGGTACTATAATTACTGTCTGTCTGTCTGTCTGTCTGTCTGATTGAGATACTGTAATTACAGTCTGTCTGTCTTTCTGATTGAGGTACTATAATTACAGTCTGTCTGTCTGTCTGTCTGATTGAGGTACTATAATTACAGTCTGTCTGTCGGTCTGTCTGATTGAGGTACTATAATTACTGTCTGTCGGTCTGTCTGATTGAGGTACTATAATTACAGTCTGTCTGTCTGATTGAGGTACTATAATTACAGTCTGTGTCTGAGGTACTATAATACTGTCTGTCGGTCTGATTGAGGTACTATAATTACAGTCCTTCGGTCTGTCTGATTGAGGTACTATAATTACTGTCTGTCGGTCTGTCTGATTGAGGTACTATAATTACTGTCTGTCTGTCTGTCTGTCTGTCAGATTTAGGTCCTATAATTACTGTCTGTCTGTCGGTCTGATTGAGGTACTATAATTACAGTCTGTCTGTCGGTCTGATTGAGGTACTATAATTACAGTCCTTCGGTCTGTCTGATTGAGGTACTATAATTACTGTCTGTCTGTCTGTCTGATTGAGGTACTATAATTACTGTCTGTCTGTCTGTCTGATTGAGGTCCTATAATTACTGTCTGTCTGTCGGTCTGATTGAGGTACTATAATTACAGTCCTTCGGTCTGTCTGATTGAGGTACTATAATTACTGTCTGTCTGTCTGATTGAGGTACTATAATTACTGTCTGTCTGTCTGTCAGATTTAGGTCCTATAATTACTGTCTGTCTGTCGGTCTGATTGAGGTACTATAATTACTGTCCATCGGTCGGTCTGATTGAGGTACTATAATTACTGTCTGTCTGTCTGATTGAGGTACTATAATTACTGTCTGTCTGATTGAGATACTGTAATTACAGTCTGTCTGTCTGATTGAGGTACTATAATTACAGTCTGTCTGTCGGTCTGTCTGATTGAGGTACTATAATTACTGTCTGTCTGTCTGTCTGATTGAGGTACTATAATTACAGTCTGTCTGTCTGATTGAGGTACTATAATTACAGTCTGTCGGTCTGTCTGTCTGTCTTTTCTATCTGTCAGTCAGTATGTCTTTCTAATACTCAACCAACTTGTGTTTCGAGGGGTTTAGCGAAAGCACAAAGTGTTTTCACTTGCATGGACTTTTTCTATGTGTCACATGTTTGGTGGATGTGTTTCTGCAGGTACATGACATTTGACCACTTGCTATTTTTGATATTGGAGTAGGCTATCCTCAAGCCATTCTCAACACACCATGGTGTTCACCAACCATAAACACACCATGGTGTTCACCAGCCTCAAAACATCTTCAAGGTCCATTTATGTGAATATACTATTATAGCCACAGCAATAAGAACCAAAATCTTCCCTCTTTTTCATTTTGTCTTGGAGATTAGTATTCCAGACCCTTCTGAGGTTTATCCCCACACTCTGATGAAGAACACAGGCACAACGTCTGACAAAATGCCCTCGAAATGTCAAGTTCCTCCAGACTGAAACTAACAAAATGGCCTCAAAATGTCAAGTTCCTCCAGACTGAAACTAACAAAATGGCCTCAAAATGTCAAGTTCCTCCAGACTGAAACTAACAAAATGGCCTCAAAATGTCAAGTTCCTCCAGACTGAAACTAAACAAAATGGCCTCGAAATGTCAAGTTCCTCCAGACTGAAACTAACAAAATGGCCTCAAAATGTCAAGTTCCTCCAGACTGAAACTAACAAAATGGCCTCAAAATGTCAAGTTCCTCCAGACTGAAACTAACAAAATGGCCTCGAAATGTCAAGTTCCTCCAGACTGAAACTAACAAAATGGCCTCAAAATGTCAAGTTCCTCCAGACTGAAACTAAACAAAATGGCCTCGAAATGTCAAGTTCCTCCAGACTGAAACTAACAAAATTTCCTCAGTTGCAACATGTTTTTTATTTTCTCCAATTAGACCAACGGACCAGGAGGAAAGTCTTAATCAAACATTGTGGAGAAACAAAACAAAACTAGATCAAACACATAAGCTACTGTACATGTTCTACTTTGACAGAAGAAATATTGTGGCGCACGTCTATTGTTTTGGTCCTATTAAGTATTAGTGAGTTTTTATTTGGTCTCATTTGACGCAAGCAGAGCTTATAGGGGCAGCTAAAGACAAGAACGGGACTGGACCTTCTCAAACACAGCTTATAGGGGCAGCTAAAGACAAGAACAGGACTGGAGCTTCTCAAACACAGCTTATAGGGGCAGCTAAAGACAAGAACGGGACTGGACCTTCTCAAACCCAATTGGTTTGAATACTCCAAAGGTGATTTTGAGAAAAAGGAGTCTCCTTTGAGATATAACCGTATTTAAAAAACTAAAAACAATAACCAGTTTTACTGATCTCAAAAGACCGTCAGTTGAGAATGCAAAAAATGTCATTTTCTCAACCAGCACGGAAGGTGTGGGAGTCCTGCAAACACTCAACTTAATCTAAGGCTAGTCGACCCTGTCCCCGTATAGATAGTTTGTAGCTACACTGTGTGATGACTGTGGCCCTTTAGCTACACTGTGGCCCTTTCACCATTCATCATTTTAACCCTCAATAGTCAAGTTCAGGATCTGGTTAGAGGGTAAGGTAGCATATATCCTAGATCTGTGCTTGTGAAAAGCCTTCAACGAGCGTCAGCCAAGTTGCTGCTCACAGAGCAAAACATATGACACTTGTCAACAAAAAAAAAGAAGGTACTTCTGAGCTCATTAAAAAGTAAGAACGATACATCTGTTGACCAACCGTCTCTTGAAGATTGAGAAATAAAGGACAAAATCATGCCTGTCGTGTGATATATCTACAATATGGCAATTAGAGCACTCAATGAAAATGTAGCAAAGAAATATGGACTCTTTCATCTCACGAGAGCATTAACAGTAATTACTCCAAAATACGAGAAGCAACTGAGATTGCAAGTTTATCTCACATACTGAACCCATTGTTGCAGTCTGGAAAGAATCTTTCCCCCTCTTTGAAAGTCGAAAACGAGATGTCTTGAGCGCGGGGCCAAAGCTACACAATTATTCGGTGGGCTCCTCGAGTCCTGTCGTGAAGGTGAGTTAAGAAGAGGTCAAGCCTGTTGTTGACTTTCAACAAGTTTCCCTGGAGGTGTGTGGTCAGCAGAAGTTATAGTCAAAGCATTGGATGGGTGTAATCATGGGCTATAGAGGGAGTTTTTTCATTCCTTTCTTCCGACAGACGTTTCCTTTAGGGTTAATCCTTTAATCCACAAAAGGAGATGAAGAAGTGTGCATTTAGGGAGAACGGACAGAGAATTGGCACGCAGGACATGTCATTCCTACAGACCTAGGACGTCACACCAACTTTAGACCTACTACAGTGTATATAGGAACTAAAACACAATTATTAATTTTTACCATTATTTAACAAGGCAAGTCAGTTAAGAACAAATTCTTATTTTCAATGAACTGCCTTGTTCAGGGGCAGAACGACAGATTTGTACCTTGTCAGCTCGGGGATTTGAACTTGCAACCTTTCGGTTACTAGTCCAATGCTTTAACCACTAGGCTACCCTGCCGCCCCATATTGTTCCATAACGGGATAGTCCTCGTATGTTTGGCGTCTCCCCCTCTCGTGCTCTCTCTCACTCACTTCATCTCTGTTTCTATATCTCTCTCCTCTCTCTCTGGTGTCTTTGAACAAAATTCATACCTCCAGCCCTGACAATCATGATCACTTTCCTCGGCAACTCTAAAAAGAAATTCAGAGGCCTAATAGCCTATTGAGTTTCACTAGAAATGCTTCATATGTTTTGCATAAAGAGAAACAGACAGTGATTTCACAGGTCGTTATTCACACAGGCTTGACCCATTGGTTTCTATGGTAACCTGACTCACCACCACACCCGGGCTAACAGGCTAGTAGGAAACTCACCACAGCACCAAGGCTAACAGGCTAGTAGGAGACTCACCACAGCACCCTGGCTAACAGGCTAGTAGGAGACTCACCACAGCACCCTGGCTAACAGGCTAGTAGGAAACTCACCACAGCACCAAGGCTAACAGGCTAGTAGGAGACTCACCACAGCACCAAGGCTAACAGGCTAGTAGGAGACTCACCACAGCACCAAGGCTAACAGGCTAGTAGGAGACTCACCACAGCACCAAGGCTAACAGGCTAGTAGGAGACTCACCACAGCACCAAGGCTAACAGGCTAGTAGGAAACTCACCACGGCACCAAGGCTAACAGGCTAGTAGGAGACTCACCACAGCACCAAGGCTAACAGGCTAGTAGGAAACTCACCACAGCACCAAGGCTAACAGGCTAGTAGGAGACTCACCACAGCAACAAGGCTAACAGGCTAGTAGGAGACTCACCACAGCACCAAGGCTAACAGGCTAGTAGGAGAGACCTGTATCCTAGAAACATACTGTTCTCATAAGAAACAAATTGACTGTTTGGTGGTGTCACAATGGAAAAGCAAGCGCTTGGAGGGAAATGACCCGTCTCAGAAGTGACGTCGGATTTCTTTTATCCTGTTCTCAACATGCAATTGCCCTGCCTTCAGCTTTTCCTCTTTCTTTTTTTTCAAGTACACTAAGCGTTATGTACTTTTATTTTGGTTTTCAGACAGAACAAAACATATCTGTATACAAAGAAAACAAACAACTTAACATTCCTCAGTCATAGACCCACTAGATCAGGGGTGTCAAACTCATTCCGTGGAGGGCCTAGTGTCTGCCGGGTTTTTGGTTTTTCCTTTCAAATAAGACCTAGGCAACCAACTAGCGACCTTAATTCATCAATAAAAAAGTTGTGTTTAAACCCGCAGACACTCATCCCTCTGTGGAATAAGTTTGACACGTGCACTAAACTAAACATGATGTTGGCGGGTACTTAATGCCCAACCTTTAACATAAAAAAAAGTAAACTGCCCAGAAGCTAGGACGAATATGCATATAATTGGAAGATTTGGATAGAAAACACTCTAAAGTTTCTAAAACTGTTAAAAGTATGTCTGTGAGTATAACAGAACTGATATTGCAGGCGAAACCCTGAGGACAAACCATCCCTCTCCCAAAACAAAAATTTCAGCCTACTACTGTTTTCAATGGCTGTCACTTTCAATATAAGGCGAAGTCCTCCCAGATTGCAGTTCCTAGGGCTTCCACTAGATGGCAACAGTCTTTAGAAAGAGTTTCATGCTGGTTTTTGGAAAAATGAGCCAGAAATGGTAGTTTTTCTAGGTGGCTCCCATTTTGGCTGTAGTGTTTCCAAGCGCGTGGAAGAGAGCGCGTTCTTTGGTATTTTTCTCCGGTAAAGACAATAACGTTTCTCAGTCTTGAATTTTATTGTTTATTTCCGTATTAAGGTACCTAAGGTTTGATTATAAATGTTGTTTGACTTGTTTGGAAAAGTTTATTAGTAACGTTTGGGATTAATTTTGTATGCATGGAGGGAAACTGGGTGGATTATTGACTGAAGCGCGCCAGCTAAACTGTGTTTTTATGGATATAAAGAAGGACATTATCGAACAAAAGGACCATTTGTGATGTATGTGGGACCTTTTGGAGTGCCAACAGAAGAAGATCAAAGGCAAGGCATTCATTATATCGCTATTTCTGACTTTCAAGGCACACCTGCCTGGTTGAAATATGTTTTCATGCTTTTCTATGCAGGGCGCTGTCCTCAGATAATCGCATGGTGTGCTTTCGCCGTAAAGCCTTTTTGAAATCTGACACAGCGGCTGAATTAACAAGAAGTTTAGCCTTATTTTGATGTATTACACTTGTTATTTTATGAAAGTTAAATATAATTCTGTAGTTTAAATTTCGCAATTTCACCGGATGTCCCACCTGCCCATAAGAAGTTAATGATGGAGGATAAATTTGATTTCCAATTAAGTATTTATTTTCTTTAATTGATTGATGAGAAAAGTATGGTCCAACCCTTTGGGTATATCACCGTACCCTTGAAATATGCAGATTAAAATTAAACTTACAGTGTAAAACATCTGACAGCCATCTTTCAAACTCTGCCCATAACTTTAGGACTTCATAGCACTCCCAGAAGGCATGAATCATTGAGTCATTGTTAGTTTTACACTTAAGACATGACTCTGCCTTTGTGCTGTTGAATTTGTGAATTTTGTATAATACATTCTGTACATTAGTACAGTAGGTGGAGTGAACCAGGGCAGAGTTTGATCCAGTAGGGGGAGTGAACCAGGGCAGAGTTTGATCGAGTAGGGAGAGTGAACCAGGGCAGAGTTTGATCGAGTAGGGAGAGTGAACCAGGGCAGAGTTTGATCGAGTAGGGAGAGTGAACCAGGGCAGAGTTTGATCCAGTAGGGAGAATGAACCAGGGCAGAGTTTGATCCAGTAGGGGGAGTGAACCAGGGCAGAGTTTGATCCAGTAGGGGGAGTGAACCAGGGCAGAGTTTGATCCAGTAGGGGGAGTGAACCAGGGCAGAGTTTGATCCAGTAGGGAGAGTGAACCAGGGCAGAGTGAATGCACTCCAGGTAGCAAGTTGGTGAACTGGAACTCGTGTCGATGTCTACAGTGTTTCCGATCAGTCACTATGGCTTTTTCCTTGCACACACACACACACACACACACAGAGAGAGAGAGAGCATTGCAAGAAGAACCCCAAGAGCTCCGGCAGCCGGCGAGGACCGGCCTGCCTCGCATGAGAAACACAGAAGGCATTTTAATTAGAGCAAGGTGCCCCGCTGGCGGCCACACAGCAAATGGCAGCAGCCCCGGCAGGCTCGCTGAAGAAAGACGAAGGGCCTGCCAGCTAGCTGCTAGTTTGTCTGGGAGAGGGGGATGGGAGAAAGGGGAGAGGGAGGGAGGATGGAAGAGAGGGAGGGGGGATGGGAGAAAGGGAAGAGGGAGGGGGGATGGGAGAAAGGGGAGAGGGAGGGGGGATGGGAGAAAGGGAAGAGGGAGGGGGGATGGGAGAAAGGGAAGAGGGAGGGGGGACGGAAGAAAGGGGAGAGGGAGGGGGGACGGAAGAAAGGGGAGAGGGAGGGGGGACGGGAGAAAGGGAAGAGGGAGGGGGAATGGGAGAGAGGGGAGAGGGAGGGGGAATGGGAGAGAGGGGAGAGGGAGGGGGGATGGGAGAGAGGGGAGAGGGAGGAGGATGGGAGAAAGGGGATAGGGAGGGGGGATGGAGGAAAGGGGAGAGGGAGGGGGATGGGAGAAAGGGGAGAGGGAGGGGGGATGGGAGAAAGGGAAGAGGGAGGGGGAATGGGAGAGAGGGGAGAGGGGAGAGGGAGGGGGATGGGAGAAAGGGGAGAGGGAGGGGGGATGGGAGAAAGGGGAGAGGGAGGGGGGATGGGAGAAAGGGGAGAGGGAGGGGGGATGGGAGAAAGGGGAGAGGGAGGGGGATGGGAGAAAGGGGAGAGGGAGGGGGGATGGGAGAAAGGGGAGAGGGAGGGGGGATGGGAGAAAGGGGAGAGGGAGGGGGGATGGGAGAAAGGGGAGAGTGAGGGGGGATGGGAGAAAGGGGAGAGGGAGGGGGGATGGGAGAAAGGGGAGAGGGAGGGGGGATGGGAGAAAGGGGAGAGGGAGGGGGGGATGGGAGAAAGGGGAGAGGGAGGGGGATGGGGGAGAGGGAGGGGGGATGGGGGAAAGGGGAGAGGGAGGTGGGATGGGAGAAAGGGGAGAGGGAGGGGGGATGGGGGAAAGGGGAGAGGGAGGGGGGATGGGGGAAAGGGGAGAGGGAGGGGGGATGGGAGAAAGGGAGAGGGAGGGGGGATGGGATGGGAGAAAGGAGAGAGGGAGGGGGATGGGAGAAAAGGGAGAGGGTGGGGGGATGGGAGAAAGGGAAGGAGGGGGGATGGGAGAAAGGGAAGGGGGAGGGGGGATGGATGAATGAATGAGAAGGGGGAAGTGGGGATGGATTAATGAATGAGAAGGGGGAAGTGGGGATGGATTAATGCAAAGGGGGAAGTGGGAATGAATGAATGAGAAGGGGGAAGTGGGGATGGATGAATGCGAAGGGGGAAGTGGGGATGGATGAATGAATGAGAAGGGGGAAGTGGGGATGGATTAATGCAAAGGGGGAAGTGGGGATGGATGAATGAATGAGAAGGGGGAAGTGGGGATGGATGAATGCGAAGGGGGAAGTGGGGATGGATGAATGAGAAGAGGGAGGACGCATGGATGAATGAATGAGCGCAACAGGACAGAGCGAAAAGCCATCCGAGGAGACTGGATCTCTGAGTAGCAGGAGGAACTACGTCAGTGCCTATGTCACTGCCGCCCCCAAAAAAAATACTAAATAGGAGCTAGCAAGATGAGTGCATTTCACAAGTGGCTAGTTTACATCAACTACCTTCACTAAAACAACTGCAAAAAGTTTTGCCTGCCTTGATTTGTTGGGAAGAGACCCCCGGAATATTCACTTTTGTCAATTGATGTTCATTAAAAATGCAATGTTTGAAAGCAAAGTTGTTGTTTTGTTTTTTTTACTTGCCCTTTTCTGAGTGAGCAGCCTACACTTTTGGTGGGTCACATGGTGAAAGGACTGTTTTTAGCCTCTCACTTTTTAAATTGTTTTCATACCATATTGTTATCTTTCTTTTACATTGTTGCTCCTCTCATAAGCCAGCCACTGCAGGTTGGAATGGGCTACTGAATGAAAACCCATATGAATCTACCTCGATCAACAAGGCAGCTGCTCCCAAAATCCTCTCTCTCTCTCTCCATCTCCTATTTCTTACACTCTCGGGCCCTGTTAAGAGGATACATCCTATTTTCCTCCTGTCCTTGAGGAAAGGGGTCTCTGTGTGCTGACCTGTGTCTGATGATTCCACCTACAGCTGCAAGATACAGAATACTTCCCTGATTTTTTAGAAGTCACAGTCAGAGGATCCCCAGAATCATAAGGGAATAGATAAGGAGGAAATCCTTTATCCTGGATTTCTGGAAAAACCCAGGAACACCCTACTGCTTTCATAAATCTTACTGGGACGATCTCTTGTGCAAAACTCAGTTGTCTATTGAAAGCAAATGGGTGACTCCCTTAAAAAGTTTACCTCACATAGAAAGAAGTACACAGAGTGAACTCTGCTTGAGATCGACGATTCCGAGTGAAACTGTGCCAAAGGTATCTTTGCTTAGGATTTGTTTCAGTGCAAAGTAGATAGGACATGGCAGACTGTGGAATAAACCAGTGAGTTAGGCCTACAAAAGGTACTAAACTTTATAAAGCATTATGAGACAGAGAGGAAGAGTAAAGGGCCATTAGACCATGGGAAAGTGAGAGACTAGGTAGCCACATTATGAGGTACATTTGTATGTGAACTATTCCTTTGAAGGGGTCTGATTTCTTTGCGGCTGTCCTTATTGAGTCATCCTGTTCTGGCTAACCCCTAAAGCCTTTTTTCCTATAGAGGCATTGGGGTTCTTTATGAAATCCAAAAACATCATAAAAAAATATAAAAAAATATTTAAACATCTGGTCTGAAAACACTGACTTTGCCACAGCAGAGGGGAAGAGAAAAGAGAAACCACTTCAGATGACTTTCTCTTTCCTTTGAATGATGGAGCCTTGCTAGTGGTCTGTAAAGCAGAGAGGATCTGGAGAAGTGTTCTGAGACGCTGTGTGTTAGGAGAGATCCTCCACTCCAACACAAACAGACCCAGACACGCTGAACAAAGCTAGACCCACTGGCCTCGACATTAGTGGAAATGAGATGTCTGAAAGAAGAGAAGATACATATGTTTGTTATTTTTCCTCTCTGAAAGCGTGCAGCTCTAATAAACCCCATTTTAATTAACTGGAATGGAAAAATACAGAAGAAATCTTCCAGAACGGTATAAAAATAACTGTAGTCCATTTCAAAATGGTTCCAAGATGAAAAAAAGCATACTGCTGAGTGACTAATGTGTGTCCTCTTTCACAGAAGTATTGCCAGCTGTCTCCTAATTCAAAACAAATATTGGTACTACTCAGCTATGTATAATTGTTTTAAGAAAGTCATACCAAGCAAAACTTTGCTATTTGACTTTGAAGTTTAAGACACCTTCTAATTTGAGGTCTAAGGCACTGCATCTCAGTGCTAGAGGCGTCATCACAGACCCTGGTTCGATTCCAGGCTGTATCACAACCAGCCGTGATTGGGAGCCCCATAGGGCGGTGCACAATTGGCCCAGCATCATCTGGGTTTGGCCGGGGTAGGCCGTCATTGTAAATAAGAACTTGATCTTAACTGGTTAAATAAAATACATTTTTGTCAGTAAACAATCTCCATGTACAGTACCAGTCAAAAGTTTGGACACACCTACTCATTCAAGGTTTTTCTTTATTTTTACTATTTTCTACATTGTAGAATAATAGTGAAGACATCAAAACTATGAAATAACACATATGAACTTATGTAGTAACCAAAAGTGTTAAACGAATCAGAATATATTTTATGTTTGAGATTCTTCAAAGTAACCACCCTTTGCTTTGATGACAAATTTGCACACTCTTAGCATTCTCTCAACCAGCTTCACGAGGTAGTCACCTGGAATGTATTTCAATTAACAGGTGAGCCTTGTTAAAAGTTAATTTATGGAATTTCTTTCCTTCTTAATGCGTTTGAGCCAATCATTTGTGTTGTGACAAGGTACGGGTGGTATACAGAAGATAGCCCTATTTGGTAAAAGTACCATATTATGGAAAGAACAGCTCAAATAAGCAAAAAGAAACGACAGTCCATCATTACTTTAAGACATGAGCGTCAGTCAATATGGAAAATTTCAAGAACTTCTAAAGTGTCTTCAAGTGCAGAAACCATCAAGCGCTGTGATGAAACTGGCTCTCATGAGGTCCGCCACAGGAAAGGAAGACCCAGAGCTACCTCTACTGCAGACTTTCAGAGGATACGTTCATTAGAGTTACCAGCCTCAGAAATTGCAGCCCAAATAAATGCTTCACAGAGTTCAAGTAACAGACACATCTCAACATCAACTGTTCAGAGGAGACTGCGTGAATCAGGCCTTCACGGTCAAATTGCTGCAAAGAAACCACTACTAAAGGACACCAATAAGAAGAAGACTTGCTTGGGCCAAGAAACATGAGCAATGGACATTAGACCGGTAGAAATCTGTCCTTTGGTCTAATGCCATGTCTTTGTGAGACGCAGAGTAGATGATCTCCTCATGTATAGTTCCCACCGCGAAACAGCAGCCAACAAGTGTTCAGCATATGTGGGAATTCCCTCAAGACTGTTGGAAAAGCATTCCAGGTGAAGCTGGTTGAGAAAATGCCAAGAGTGTGTAAAGCTATAATCAAGGCAATGGGTGGCTACTTTGAAGAATTTGTTGAACACTTTTTTTGGTTACTACATGGTTCCATGTGTGTTATTTCATAGTTTTGATGCCTTCACTATTATTCTACAATGTAGAAAATAGTACAAATAAAGAAAATCTCTTGAATGAGTAGGTGTGTCCAAACTTTTGACTGGTACTGGGGGACATTCAGACGAGTCTTGTGAGGCCTGTGGTTGTCCTAGAGCAAAACATGTACGTGTTTGTGAGAGTATCACCTTTACACAGAGGGGTCATATTAGTGTGTAGCCCAAATTCTTCGGAATCTACAGACAGAAGTTGGCAGATGGGCTATACCGACTTCAGACGAGTCCCAAGACTCTTGTGGGAGTCGTAGAGCAAAACGGAGAACACCTTGTGTTTGTGAGAGTCTCTTTTTCCAATGAGAAGACCAATTTTCAGGATGTCTCATGATCTGCCAAACACTGCTCTCTCTCTCTCTCTCTCTCTGTCACCTTTCAGGATGTCTCATGATCTGCCAAACACTGCTCTCTCTCTCTCTCTCTGTCACCTTTCAGGATGTCTCATGATCTGCCAAACACTGCTCTCTCTCTCTCTCTCTCTCTCTCTCCTTTCACCACTGATGCGGAAGTGTTACAGTGGATTGAGACCAACTTAAACTGACAGATTTTTATGGTGATTTTTTTATTGTGTTAATTAGATTTCCGTGGGAGCGCGGACATCAACCTTAGTGCATTCATCCCAAAAAAATTACGAACTGTATGCCTCTCTGCTAAATGACTAAAATGTAAAATGTACCACCTGGGCACACCTGTAGATCTGAGAGGAGCAGATATGTGGATAGCCATAAGCTATATGGCTAGTATTCCATCTACAGTAGAGGGAACCCCTAACCCTATCAGAGGGAGAGTTGTAGCTACTACCATGTAGAGGGAACCCCTAACCCTATCAGAGGGAGAGTTGGAGCTACTACCATGTAGCGGGAACCCCTAACCCTATCAGAGGGAGAGTTGGAGCTACTACCATGTAGAGGGAACCCCTAACCCTATCAGAGGGAGAGTTGGAGCTACTACCATGTTATTTACACTCTCCGGTCCAGAGAGATGGAGGGTGGAGTGGATGCTCACCGCGGGTAGCAGAGCAGCTTGGAGCCAAAAGCCTATTATACTACAGCATCAACTTAAAGTATACTAATCTCTACAACGGAAGAAAATGTCTAATCTGCAGCCCAGGGAACACAACACACATCTCAATGGAAACATGTTTAGCGCCAGACCAAGGCACCAGCAGTGACTAGGGTCAGTTTTTACACTGTCATAAATCGGAGGATGTAGGAATCCCCTTTCGAGTTGACACTACAGTTTAAAGTCCTCCTTCCCGCAGAGCCACAATAATCCCACGGACCACTGTGACATGGTGTATCTACACCCACAGATCCCCCCCCCCCCCCATGTTTGTGCTTTGCCCTAACAACAACACACACACACACACCAAAGAACACCAGCGACCGCCCATGTCTCTCAGCAACTACTGCAGTAGGAGTTCTGGCTGAAGACATGCTTCTTTAGGCCCCAGCAGTAAACCACTATGGTCACGTGAATTGAAATCATACAGTATTTCTGAAAATGCCAGAGTTGCAAATTTTGTCCCCAAAAAAAAGGGGGGCCATTCTGACTCCGTCCTCTCTCTCTCTCTCTCTCACACACACACACACACACACACACACACACACACACACACACACACACACACACACACACACACACACACACACACACACACACACACACACACACACACACACACACACACACACACACACACACACACACTTTAAAAACAGACATCAAACTGATGTAAAAGTCCCCAATCAAAAGCCTGTAATTCTGAGGTTTTACATTGGTATAAAAGTCCCGATCAAAATTCTGTAATTCTGAGGTTTTCCATTGGTGTAAAAGTCCCCAATCAAAAGCCTGTAATTCTGAGGTTTTACATTGGTGTAAAAGTCCCAATCAAAATCCTGTAATTCTGAGGTTTTCCATTGGTGTAAAAGTGTCCATTCAAAAGCCTGTAATTATGAGGTTTTCCATTGGGGTAAAAGTCCCAATCAAAAGCCTGTATTCTGAGGTTTTCCATTGGTGTAAAAGTCCCCAATCAAAAGCCTGTAATTCTGAGGTTTTCAATTGGTGTTAAAGTCCCAATCAAAAGCCTGTATTCTGAGGTTTTCCATTGGTGTAAAAGTCCCCAATCAAAAGCCTGTATTCTGAGGTTTTCCATTGGTGTAAAAGTCCCCAATCAAAAGCCTGTAATTCTAGGGGTGTAAAAGTCTACTGGTGTTGTCCATGTAATGTCAAGGTGACACTAGATACGCAGTTCAAGGACATGCATGACCGCTCAATGAAAAGGAAGTGACTCCGGTAGAAGTGGTCAACAGTGTCGCTAACCCCAAACTCCAGAATAGTAGGGCAGTTGACCAATACAATGGCTGCTGCCTGTCAATAAAAACAGAATAAATCAAATTATACCCAAACACCATAGAGTATGGGGTACAAAAATATATATATATATTTTTTGTAATTATACTTGATAGGTGAAAAACTATACAAGACACCATAATGATGTGATTAACAGCACTAGCTGATGCTGTGTACTTCCCCCATCACTGTCACCTATTTGGCAAAAGGAGATTAACAGCCCCTTCGACTACAGTACAAATCCACAGATCAAGTGTTAAGCTTATCCTAGCTATTGTCTCAGCTAGGCTAAAGATGCTATAGTCACTGATTAAAAACAAAGAAGAAAAAAAAGTTGTATCTTGTCTTTTCTTACTAGCACTGACTTTGCTAATAGCTACTTTAATAAGGGAAAATGAATACTTGCTACGACTGAGCTGGGTGAAGACAACCACATATCAATCTTAAAATGAAATGCAACTTTAATAAGGGAAAATGAATACTTGCTACGACTGAGCTGGGTGAAGACAACCACATATCAATTTAAATAAGAGCGTCTGCTAAATGACTACAATATAAATGTCGAATGTTGATTCCAAAAGGGTGTGTTGTTTTTTAGTCAGTGTGGTTTAAGTTTTTCCCCGACTCCGTTCAAAGCCAAAAGGTAGAAAAGACCGCAAACCACAGAGTTTTCCACCCAGAAATCCACCAAGATTGATTTGGTCTACTTAGAAAGTAGCTCAAGATTGTCCCAAAAAATGTCACATCTCCATAACTCCATAACTAAGTTTACAGCTTACAATGAAATATATATTGCAATGCTAATTTCTCAAATTAGGCAGGTAGCCTTGTGGTTAGAGGCAGGTAGCCTAGTGGTTAGAGGAGGCAGGTAGCCTAGTGGTTAGAGGCAGGTAGCCTAGAGGTTAGAGGCAGGTAGCCTAGTGATTAGAGGCAGGTAGCCTAGTGGTTAGAGGCAGGTAGACTAGTGGTTAGAGGAGGCAGGTAGCCTAGTGGTTAGAGGCAGGTAGCCTAGTGGTTAGAGGAGGCAGGTAGCCTAGTGGTTAGAGGCAGGTAGCCTAGTGGTTAGAGGCAGGTAGCCTAGTGATTAGAGGCAGGTAGCCTAGTGGTTAGAGGCAGGTAGCCTAGTGGTTAGAGGAGGCAGGTAGCCTCATGGTTAGAGGCAGGTAGCCTAGTGGTTAGAGGCAGGTAGCCTAGTGATTTGAGGCAGGTAGCCTCGTGGTTAGAGGCAGGTAGCCTAGTGATTAGAGGCAGGTAGCCTAGTGATTAGAGGCAGGTAGTCTCGTGGTTAGAGGCAGGTAGCCTAGTGGTTACTCGAATTCCCGAGCTGACAAGGTAAAAATCTGTCGTTCTGCCCCTGAACAAGGCAGTTAACCCACTGTTCCTAGGCCGTCATTGTAAATAAGAATGTGTTCTTAACTGACTTGCCTTGTTAAATAAATAAAACACAAAAGATAATTTGCTTTGCTATTCCATGGGCAAAATGATTATTTCAGTTTCAGGAATGCCGTGTTCATTATTTCAGTATATGAACCTATTTTCTTGAACAACAGGCCTCTTTTCCTCCAGTCAGCCTCACTCCACAACATTGTTCCAACCCTGTTCACAGTGCTAAGCCAAGCCAAAGCTGAGTCGCGCTGTGGGCTGCACCCACCACAGCTACTGGAACCATGCTAGAAAGGACAATAGGGAAAAGACAAGAAACACACTAGCATAGTACAGTTCCATAGTGTATAATAGGTACAACACTATGGCCGTGAATGTGTTCACGTTAAACTTTTTAACATGTTTTTTTTGTTGCATGATAAACCTGTGAACCGAAGCAAATCTGCTTGGAATGTTTTGTTGGATGAACAACGTGTCTAAGGAGTGGTCTCAATACAAACACATGCATGACATTTTCTCTTCCAAAAAAACCCCAACAAGTTTCCCTTTTCTGATCAGCAGCCTTGTTAAGACAGATTTAGGGCATATGAAGTACTGTCACCGTAATAGTCTGTTTACGATGGAAATCACAGTCAGGGCGTGCCCTCCCCCCCCCCTTAAAATAACCCTTAGTCTCAAACGTGCACAGATCTTTTGTGGGGGGCTCAAACAAACAAACAAACAACCCCCCCCCCCCCCCCCCCCAAAAAAAAGACAGTCCTACAGCTGCGATCATAGACTTGTTAAGCAATTATTAGTCTACTTTTATTACTTAGGTACATTAAAACAATACATCCCCGCATCTTAATGGCAGATTAAATGAATAAAAAACTGACCCTTAGTCTCAAACTAATTTAATATTTAATAAATCTATAGTCATGTAGCACATATCTGTTACATGTATTGCTTTGCCTAATTTAGACAGGTGGAAATGGGCCTAGATGGACAACTCTTTAGACTGGTGGAAATGGGCCTAGATGGACAACTCTTTAGACTGGTGGAAATGGGCCTAGATGGACAACTCTTTAGACTGGTGGAAATGGGCCTAGATGGACAACTCTTTAGACTGGTGGAAATGGGCCTAGATGGACAACTCTTTAGACTGGGGGAAATGGGCCTAGATGGACAACTCTTTAGACTGGTGGAAATGGGCCTAGATGGACAACTCTTTAGACTGGTGGAAATGGGCCTAGATGGACAACTCTTTAGACTGGTGGAAATGGGCCTAGATGGACAACTCTTTAGACTGGTGGAAATGGGCCTAGATGGACAACTCTTTAGACTGGTGGAAATGGGCCTAGATGGACAACTCTTTAGACTGGGGGAAATGGGCCTAGATGGACAACTCTTTAGACTGGTGGAAATGGGCCTAGATGGACAACTCTTTAGACTGGTGGAAATGGACCTAGATGTATAGGGACAAATTTAAATGTTTCTAACAGATAAAACTATAAAAAGTATATGCATGACCATGGTAGCAATTGAAAGAGAACACAAGAGATTATGGGGAAATTATCAAACCAAAATGCGAGGACAGTTTACCGGACACAAGACTGAATACAAACATTACACTGTTCACTGTTTACTGTGCATTAGAAATTGCAATCTGTGTCAGGTGAGCATCATCTGAAAGCTTATTATATTGCCAACATGGCTGGCTAAATTATAAAATACTAGATTACAGTGTTAGGCTTTCACAAATCACTTCAGGCAAACATACGGTTCATTCGGAAAGTATTCAGACCCCTTAACGTTTTACACATTTTGTTACAGCCTTGTTCTAAAATGGATTAAATATGATTTTTGTTCTCTCATGAATCTTCACACAATACCCCATAATGACAAAGCAAAAACATGTTTTTATACATTTCTGGTCTGATGAATCCAAGATTGAACTCTTTGGCCTGACTGCCAAGCTTCAAGTCTGGAGGAAACCTGGAACCATCCCTACTGTGAAGCATGATGGTGGCAGCATCATACTGTGGGGATGTTTTTCAGCGGCAGGGACTTGGAGACTAGTCAGGATCGAGGGACAGATGAACGGAGCAAAGTACAGAGAGATCCTTGATGAAAACCTGCTCCAGAGCGCTCATGACCTCATACTGGGGCGAAGGTTCACATTCCAACAGGACAACGACCCTAAGCACACAGCCAAGACAATGTAGGATTGGCTTCGGGACAAGTCTCTGAATGTCCTTGAGTGGTCCAGCCAGAACCCGCACTTGAACCCGATCGAACATCTCTGGAGAGACCTGAAAAAAGCTGTGCAGCGACGCTCCCCATCCAACCTGACAGAGCTTGAGAGGATCTGCAGAGAAGAATGGGAGAAACTCCCCTAATACAGGTGTGCCAAGCTTGTAGCGTCATACCCATGAAGCCTCGAGGCTGTAATCACTGCCAAAGGTGTTTCAACAAAGTTCTGAGTAAAGTGTCTGAATACTTATGTAAATGTAATATTTCTGTTTTTTATATATATATATATATATATATACATATGCTAACATAAAAAATAAAAAATGTTTTTGCTTTGTCATTATGGGGTATTGTGTGTAGATTATTTAATCCATTTTATAATAAGGCTGTAACGTAACGAAATGTTGAAAAGGGGTCTGAATACTTTCCTGATTAACTGTATATTGGAGTCATGAATACATTTAAGTGCGTGTTCCACGACAACTTTTCTTCACAATACGACAAACATTCTGTTTCAGGACAACCCAGGTCATAACAGCATGTCGTCCTTGTAACTGTGGATCAAACAGGCTCATTCTGTTTCAGGACAACCCAGGTCATAACAGCATGTCGTCCTTGTAACTGTGGATCAAACAGGCTCATTCTGTTTCAGGACAACCCAGGTCATAACAGCATGTCGTCCTTGTAACTGTGGATCAAACAGGCTCATTCTGTTTCAGGACAACCCAGGTCATAACAGCATGTTGTCCTTGTAACTGTGGATCAAACAGGATCATTCTGTTTCAGGACAACCCAGGTTATAACAGCATGTCATCCTTGTAACTGTGGATCAAACAGGCTCATTCTGTTTCAGGACAACCCAGGTCATAACAGCATGTCGTCCTTGTAACTGTGGATCAAACAGGCTCATTCTGTTTCAGGACAACCCAGGTCATAACAGCATGTCGTCCTTGTAACTGTGGATCAAACAGGCTCATTCTGTTTCAGGACAACCCAGGTCATAACAGCATGTCGTCCTTGTAACTGTGGCTCAAACAGGCTCATTCTGTTTCAGGACAACCCAGGTCATAACAGCATGTCGTCCTTGTAACTGTGGATCAAACAGGCTCATTCTGTTTCAGGACAACCCAGGTTATAACAGCATGTCGTCCTTGTAACTGTGGATCAAACAGGCTCATTCTGTTTCAGGACAACCCAGGTCATAACAGCATGTCGTCCTTGTAACTGTGGATCAAACAGGCTCATTCTGTTTCAGGACAACCCAGGTTATAACAGCATGTCGTCCTTGTAACTGTGGATCAAACAGGCTCATTCTGTTTCAGGACAACCCAGGTCATAACAGCATGTCGTCCTTGTAACTGTGGATCAAACAGGCTCATTCTGTTTCAGGACAACCCAGGTCATAACAGCATGTCGTCCTTGTAACTGTGGATCAAACAGGATCATTCTGTTTCAGGACAACCCAGGTTATAACAGCATGTCGTCCTTGTAACTGTGGATCAAACAGGCTCATTCTGTTTCAGGACAACCCAGGTCATAACAGCATGTCGTCCTTGTAACTGTGTATCAAACATAGCGATCATAAAACATGGATACTGTAAATTACATGATGAGTTTTAGGACATGGAAATGTGAAGTGAACATTTGGACTCATGGGTGTGTGTGGTTTTGCTTGTATGACATCAAAGCAGTAATATATTATAATCCTCAATGTCTCATCTTTCGACATCTGGATTTACAGCATCATTTCAGACAACAAATGCTGAAAAGTTGCCCAATTAGCAGGAAGGGATGGGGGGCAACTTTACGTCGCTGCCGCAGTGCTCTAGCTTAGAACAGCTGTGAACATCACGTCATGCATAGTAGCATGTGTAGCCCCCTGTGTTTCATTTTAGGCGCTTATCAATGACCATATCTGCCAAAATTATCGATTACTTTAACGATGACTTGCGGGCAGTGGGTTTCAAAACAAAAACTACGCAACATTTATGGAAATTATACTACCAAACAAAAGGGCACTTTGGAGACTAGAAGAGCAAAGGTGCACATGCTCTGCACAGGTAGAGCCCGATCTGTAGAGCGACCCGGTCTGGACATACCGGACTTGAATGTTATTCTTTCTATGTGTTACGTAATCCACCTTGAACCTAGGATCCTATGCCATGCTTCCATCAAAAGGATATCGCGCAGCTTGCTTAGCGAGTACTGCTTCCTCCGGATCAGGTTCATACCGAGGATCCAACCCAGGACCGTGGGAAGGCCCTCCTGAAGCTTCTTACCCAGTCCCACCACCGAAAAGCTATTTGGCAGTGCAAGTAGAGATACTTCAGGTTGAGGAGTGAGTTTCACAGATCCCCATCTGCTACACTTCCACCAGTCGCCTGCAATCCAAAGAAGACCGTTGTTGGCCAGCTAAGCTGAAGTCTTTGCGTCTCGGGTAGGGTGATGTCACTGTCCATGAAGGCTACTTATCTTCGGCAGCAAAACCAAAATGTCCGTCTCTCAATTTACCTTTCTATTGGACCAGGGAAAGGAAAATTGTCTTTCTTCTGTATATTAGAACATAGTGGTAAACCGGGTGGGAATCTAATTCTTAAATTAAAGGGAAAGCATTGCTACTGTACTTGTAGCATTTCAGTAATTGCGCTAACACTAGTTAGCATAGCCTTGCAAAACTAGCGCTTAACGTCCTTCATATTGCACGCAGAGACATAAAAATGGTACCCACGAATTCATCTGACTCTGGGTAAGTAAAACAAGCCTTAACCCTTAAATGCCAGAATCTTGTAGTATCCCTTTAAAACATTATGCCTTCCTATCAATTTCTTTGTAAAAATGTTCCCCACCTGCTTTGTTTTCAATTAAATCAGGAAAGAGGGAAGGAGGATGTGTGTATTTACATTATGTGTCACGTGTGCTCCCTCTCCGGTCACTAGGCTGCTCGTCATGGTGCACACCTGCCACCAACGTTAGGCACACCTGCGCGTCATCAGACTCACCTGGACTCCACCTCCCTGATAACCTTCCCTATATATGTCACTCCCTTTGGTTCCTTCCCTATATATGTCTCTCCCTTTGGTTCCTTCCCTATATATGTCACTCCCTTTGGTTCCTTCCCTATATATGTCACTCCCTTTGGTTCCTTCCCTATATATGTCTCTCCCTTTGGTTCCTTCCCTATATATGTCACTCCCTTTGGTTCCATCCCTATATATGTCACTCCCTTTGGTTCCTTCCCTATATATGTCCCTCCCTTTGGTTCCTTCCCTATATATGTCTCTCCCTTTGGTTCCTTCCCCAGGTGTTATTGTTTCTGTTTCGTGTCTGTACGTTGTTCGTGTTTCGGATTATGTTGCATGTATTCATTAAAACACTCACTCCCTGAACTTGGGGTGGCGGCATCATGTTGTGGGGGTGGCAGCATCATGTTGTGGGGGTGGAAGCATCATGTTGTGGGGTGCTTTGCTGCAGGAGGGACTGGTGCACTTCACAAAATAGATGGCATCATGAGGTAGGAAAATTATGTGGATATATTGAAGCAACATCTCAAGACATCAGTCAGGAAGTTAAGGCTTGGTCGCAAATGGTTCTTCCAAATGGACAATGACCCCAAGCATACTTCCAAAGTTGTGGAAAAATGGCTTAAGGA
Source organism: Oncorhynchus clarkii lewisi (assembly GCF_045791955.1). Lineage (NCBI taxonomy): Eukaryota > Metazoa > Chordata > Actinopteri > Salmoniformes > Salmonidae > Oncorhynchus > Oncorhynchus clarkii. The sequence continues at coordinate 6,222,458 of NC_092166.1, read as the reverse complement.
CAACAAAGTCAAGGTATTGGAGTGGCCATCACAAAGCCCTGACCTCAATCCCATAGAAAATGTGTGTGCAGAACTGACAAAGCATGTGCGAGCAAGGAGGCCTACAAACCTGACTCAGTTACACCAGCTCTGTCATGAGGAATGGGTAAAAATTCACCCAACTTATTGTGGGAAGGTTGTAGAAGGCTACCCAAAACGTTTGACCCAAGTTAAACAATTTAAAGGCAATACTACCCAGTACTAATTGAGTGTATGTAAACTTCTGACCCACTGGGAATGTGATGAAAGAAATAAAAGCTTGAAAAAATAATTCTCTCTACTGTTATTCTGACATTTCACATTCTTAAAATAAAGTGGTGATCCTAACTGACCTAAAACAGGGAATTGTTACTAGGATTAAATGTCAGGAATTGTGAAAAACTGAGATTAAATGTATTTTGCTAAGGTGTATGTAAACTCCTGACTTCAACTGTAAATATATAGATGAGCGATGGCCGAGCGGCATAGGCAAGGTGCAATAGATGGTTTAAATACAAGTATTTACATGTGATATGAGTAATGTAAGCTTTGTAAACATTCTTAAAATGGTATTATTTAAAGTGACTAGTGATTCATTTATTGAAGTGTCCAGTGATTGGGTCTCAATGTTGACAGCAGCCTCTCTGTGTTAGTGATGGATGTTTAGCAGTCTGATGGCCTTGAGATAGAAGCTGTTTTTCGGTCTCTCGGTCCCAGCTTTGATGCACCTGTACTGGCCTCGCCTTCTGGATGATAGCGGGCAAAGAAAGTGTTTTGTTTGTCTGGAAAAGTGACGTCGGTGTCCGTGACGTGGCTGGTTTTCTTTTTTTGTAGTCCCTTATTTCCTGTAGACCCTGCCACATACGTTTCGTGTCTGAGCCGTTGAATTGCAACTCCATCTTGTCCCTGTACTGGCATTTCGCTTGTTTGACTGCCTTGCGGAGGGAATAACTACACTGTTTATATTCAGTCATATAGACCAGACCTCTTTCCATGGTTAAAAGTGTTTCATCATCCATCCACGGTTTCTGGTTAGGGTTTTAATAGTCACAGTGGGTACAACATCTTCATTGCACTTCTTTATAAACGTACTCACTGAGTACAGCGTATAGATGTTGTTCTCTGACTCCAATAAAGTTGTAGAAACATCTCAAGGATGATCAAAGGAAACAGGATGCACCTGAGCTCAATTTCGAGTCTCGTTGCAAAAGGTCTGAATACTTATGTAAATAAGGTAATTCTGTTTTTGTTTTATACATTTGCAATTTTTTAAAATAAAAAACCTGTTTACACTTTGTCATTATGGAGTATTGTGTGTAGATTGATGAGATGTTTTTATTTATTTAATTAATGTTAGAATAAGGCAGTAACTTAACAACATGTGGAAAAAGGAAAGGGGTCTGAATACTTTCCGAATGCACTGTATCTAGCTCAATACATTTGGTTATCAAAATAACAGCTTTGAACGATGTCAAAGTAACTGGTGGAGATGAAACAGTTGTTTATACTTTGGTTAAACACTAGCTTTCATGTTTGTTTATTTAGCTATACAAACAATCAAAAACTGCACACCTCCGAGAACAAGCCACATTGACCAGCTGGCAGCTAATAATGCAAGCTAGCAATCAGAACGATTGGGAACTAACTAACTAACTAACTAACTAACTATTTTTACATGACACCATGGCACGGGTATGAATTTTAAGCCAGAGCCTTACCCATGCCCACAACATTCAGGCCTTACCCTTATTAGGCCTGACTGCTTCTTCCAAATTTAAGGCAAACCCCCTTTCTGAAACCAGAAATAACTTCCTCAGTTAGTAAATCAATTAGCTGTTCCTCTCTGTCTGTCACTCGCTCCTTGCGCAGCTCACTCTGCATGCGCTCTGCTCATGGTGGCTCTTTGTGTTTGTGAGTATCCTTAGCAACAGCTTCACTTGGGCTGCTCTGATCAATGAAGAGACATGAGAGAGCAGTTGGCTACTTTTTGTCACTCTAAACTTCCACAAAACTCAAGGAACATTATTATTTTAGGTGAAATAATCACTCCTGTCTTATAATTTAACGAGGTTGAAGCACTTCTGACTCCATGTTACGATCTTAGTCAGATATGACTGTATATAGTTGTGTCTTCTTTAATGTTAAACTGCTTACAGTAATGTTAATGTTCTCTAGGACCAAACTGTCAACATTACTTATGAGTGTCACGTTCTGACCTTAGTTCCTTTGTTACGTCTTTTGTTTTAGTAAAGGTCAGGGCGTGAGTTGGGTGGGTTTGTCTATGTTCCGTTTTCTATGTTGTGTGTTTTTGCGTTTGGCCTGGTATGGTTCTCAATCAGAGGCAGGTGTTGTTAGTTGTCTCTGATTGAGAATCATACTTAGGCAGCCTTTTTTCCCACTTGTGTTTTGTGGGTGTTTAATTTCCGTGTCTGTGTTTGTTCCACACGGAACTGTTTCGGTTTTGTTATTTCACTTGTGGTTTATTGTTTTGTTTCAGTGTTCTCTTGTTTTAATAAAGAGCATGAACACGTACCACGCTGCGCATTGGTCCTCCGATCCTTACTACTCCTCCTCGTCAGAGAGACAGCCGTTACAATGAGGTTTCAAGAAAAACCAAGACGGTCTTGTTTCGAATTAACGAGTGAAACTGGCATTTGTGTATTCATTGTATTATTGTCAATTTGCTTAAACACTGAACAAAAATATAAACGCAACATGTAAAGTGTTGGTCCCATGTTTCATGAGCTGAAATAAAAGATCCCAGAAATGTTCCATAGGCACAAAAAGCTTATTTCTCTCAAATGTTGTGCACAAATTGGTTTGTATCCATGTTAGTGAGCATTTCTCCTCTTCCAAGACAATCCATCCACCTGACAGGTAAGGCATATTAACAAGCTGATTAAACAGCATGATCATTACATAGGTTCACCTTGTGCTGGGGAAAATAAATGGCCACCGTAAAATGTACAGTTTTGTCACACAACACAATGCCACAGATTGCAATTGGCATGCTGACTGTTGGAATGCCCACCAAAACTGTTTCCAGAGAATTGCATGTCATGAAACAAAGCTGACAATGTCAGTTCTTCCATGGCCTGCATACTCACCAGACATTTCACCCATTGAGCATGTTTGGGATGCTCTGGATGGACGTGTACGACAGCGTGTTCCAGTTCCCGCCAATATCCAGCTACTTTGCACAGCCATTGAAGAGGAGTGGGACAACATTCCACACGCCACAATTAACTACCTGATCAACTTTATGTGATGGAGATGTGTCCGCGCTGCATGAGGCAAATGGTTTGTCACACCAGATACTGACTTGTTTTCTGATCCAGACCCTTACTTTTTTTAAGGTATCTGTGACCAACAGATGCATATCTGTATTCCCAGTCATGTGCAATCCATAGATTAGGGCCTAATTCCTTTATTTTGAATTGAATGATTTCCTTATATGAACTGTATCTCAGTAAAATCTTTGAAATTGTTGCATGTTGCATTTATATTTTTGTTCAGTAATGCAAACTGTCATGACCACAAACCATTGTTAAAGTCAGGAAACTGACTTGACAGAATGCTAGCTAACTAGCTCAGTGCATTAGGAAAGTATTCAGACCCCTTGACTTTTTCCACATTTTGCTACATCACAGCCTTAATCTAAAATGTACTTTTTTTAATTTTTAAATGTTTTTAAAAATGGAAACACGATGCACCTGAGCTCAATTTCAAGTCTCAAAGCAAAAGGTCTGAATACTTATGTAAATAAGGTATTCATGTTTTTATTCTATTTTATTGCAGACATTAAAAACAAATATTTGTCAATATGTGTGTAGATTGATGAGCAAAAAGTTTTTAATTTAATCAATTTTAGAATAAGGTGTGGAAAAAAATGCGTGGAAAGACAAAGGGTATGTTTGAGCCTTTATAATGTCAGAACATTCAGCAGGACTGCCACCATTTTGTATTAGTGACAATGGACAAAATCTATACAGTAGGGTATCACCAAATATTTTTTGCTGATTTTTATATCGATGTCGTTTATGTTAGCTCGAGTCGGTTATGCTGTACCTGCAAATTTCCTCCTGTTCAATTGTTGTTCATCAGTCTCTTTCCCACACAATTTATAATATTGTCACCCATCAGACTATTATCAATTAAATGGCGTATTTATGCTACATCTATTATATGTGTGAAGTTAGTTTTGATATAGTTTAGGTGTAGTTTCGATGGGCTATTATCAGCTGGGCAGGTAACTGTCGTGAATAAGGGGCAAGGGGGGGGGGGGGAATGTCCTCCTAAAACTGCTTATAACACATTCTGTTTGTGATATTGAAATTCAAAATATGTATAGTGTATTAAATATACTTATTTTGGAAAAGGACAGAGTGGAACATGAGTAAAAACAAACAAAAAATGCAGAGATATTAGTTTTAAATTCACATGATGTTCAAAATACGTCCTAAAAAATAAAGAAATATTCACACGTTTGAGCTTAAATTTCACATGTGAAACCATGTTTTCACTTGTATTAAAGAGTTCAAATGTTAAAATTTCACATGTGAGAATCGGATATGCAGTTTCACAAAAAACCTCCAAGTGAAAATCTCACTTTCACATGTGAAATTGCAAGTTCAAGTGAAAATCAATCACGTAAAAAAAAAAAATCTGATTTGCAGATTTACATGTAAGAAAACTCCACATGTTAAAATTTCATGGAATTGCATTTTTACATGTGAAAAACATTCACATTTGAAAATCACATTTGCTGTGATTTTACATTCACATGTAAAATAGCTACACATGTTAAAATCTAATTTGCAGTTTCATGTGTGAAATTGTAAATGGATGCAAAAATATTTGTACATTTTTTTTGAATGATAAATAAAATACCTCCAATGGCAATTTAATTTGTGTTTTGACACATTCATTCCAGAAACAAAGCACCCTTCACCCCATTGATGGTTTTCCTCTGAAACTAAGCAGGGTCCTAGTCGGTCCCTGGATGTGAGACCAGATGTAGCTGGAAGTATTGCAAAATAATACTGTGAAAAATAAACGTGTGGAGAAAAATAAAATCACATTTGAATTTAAAATGTGACACTTCATGAAAACCACGTGTCTGGCTTTGTTTTTAGTAGGGGCGTCGTTGGCGGTGCCTGAGTATTACCACGGGTATTGTGGTAATATTGAGGCGTGTGTTTGTTTGGTGAAAATATGAGCACACACTGTAAATCATACACATAGATAGTGAGAAACAGAACGTGCATGTTTTCGTTTTTAGGGTTGGAATTTGCCTTGTTAATGTTTGTGCGCGTGTATGTTTGTGTGGTCCGCATTAGTCGTTTGTTTTTCTGCCTTCCAAAAAGGAGGAGACAGACAGACAGAGGGAGGGAGGGAGGGAGGGAGGGAGGGAGGGAGGGAGGCAGACAGACACAGACAGACAGACAGACAGAGGGAGAGAGACAGACGGACAGAGGGAGAGAGAGACAGACAGAGGGAGGGAGAGACAGACAGACGGACAGAGGGAGAGACAGACAGACGGACAGAGGGAGAGACAGACAGACGGACAGAGGGAGAGACAGACAGACGGACAGAGGGAGAGAGACAGACGGACAGAGGGAGAGAGAGACAGACAGGCAGAGGGAGAGACAGACAGACGGACAGAGGGAGAGACGGACAGAGGGAGAGAGAAACAGACGGACAGAGGGAGAGAGAGACAGACAGGCAGAGGGAGAGAGAGACATGCAGAGACAGACAGACAGACAGATAGACAGACCGACAGACAGGCAGAGGGAGAGACAGATGGACAGAGGGAGAGACAGACAGACAGGCAGAGGGAGAGACAGACATGCAGAGACAGACAGATAGACAGACCGACAGACAGGCAGAGGAAGAGACAGGCAGAGGGAGAGACAGATGGACAGAGGGAGAGACAGATGGACAGAGGGAGAGACAGATGGACAGAGGGAGAGAGAGACAGACGGGCAGAGGGAGAGAGGGAGGCCATGTAAACATATGTTTCCCATGCCAATAAAGCCCCTTAAATTGAATTTGAGAGAGAGAGAACAAGCCAAAGCAATGTCGGTCTGATTTTATCAGATGTAATTATCTATGTTGGCTTTGCTACCCCGTTGTTATTGGCTAGGTTGGCTATGCTAATCCGTTGTTATTGGCTAGGTTGGCTATTCTACCCCGTTGTTATTGGCTAGGTTGGCTTTTCTACCCCGTTGTTATTGGCTAGGTTGGCTTTTCTACCCCGTTGTTATTGGCTAGGTTGGCTTTTCTACTCCGTTGTTATTGGCTAGGTTGGCTTTGCTAATCCGTTGTTATTGGCTAGGTTGGCTTTGCTACCCCGTTGTTATTGGCTAGGTTGGCTTTGCTACCCCGTTGTTATTGGCTAGGTTGGCTATGCTAATCTGTTGTTATTGGCTAGGTTGGCTATGCTACCCCGTTGTTAATGGCTAGGTTGGCTTTTCTACCCTGTTGTTATTGGCTAGGTTGGCTATGCTACCCCGTTGTTATTGGCTAGGTTGGCTTTGCTACCCCGTTGTTATTGGCTAGGTTGGCTATGCTACCCCGTTGTTATTGGCTAGGTTGGCTTTGCTAATTCGTTGTTATTGGCTAGGTTGGCTTTGCTAATCCGTTGTTATTGGCTAGGTTGGCTTCTCAACCCTGTTGTTATTGGCTAGGTTGGCTTTGCTAATCCGTTGTTATTGGCTAGGTTGGCTATGCTACCCCGTTGTTATTGGCTAGGTTGGCTTTGCTAATCCGTTGTTATTGGCTAGGTTGGCTTTGCTAATCCGTTGTTATTGGCTAGGTTGGCTTTTCAACCCTGTTGTTATTGGCTAGGTTGGCTTTGCTAATCCGTTGTTATTGGCTAGGTTGGCTATGCTACCCCGTTGTTATTGGCTAGGTTGGCTATGCTACCCCGTTGCTGAACGTCATCATTTTTCTCATGCTCTTCACAGCTTTAATGCAGCATATGTTCTCCCCTGTAAATCCCCTGCTGAAAACAACCAAGCACTTCAGTTGTGTTTCCCTGTGAGGCCTATGCCCAGGCTATGACCTGTCCCATCCCATTAGAAAACAATGAGCCTCGCTCTTTTTTAGCTAAACTCAATGAGCTCTTAAAACTATTGTCAAGAGGTTTATAAGGAACTAGCAGATTGTCTTAAAGCGTAAATGGCCTTGGCCTTGTCTGTGTTAAGACCCTTATACATACAAACTCAGCTTTTACCAGGCCAACTCTAGACCCATTGACACAGGACTTACAGAAAAGCCATAGAAATCAAACGAAGTGTTTTGATCAAGTCAAAACAGCTTGCATTGTTTCAGAATGCATGTAGAGGTGCATTTGCTCTCTCTCTCTGGTGCTCTCTCTCTCTGGTGCTCTCTCTCTCTCTCTCTCTCTCTGGTGCTCTCTCTCTCTCTCTCTCTCTCTCTCTTTGGTGCTCTCTCTCAGATACATACTGATAGTGAGTACTCACCTAGATACATACTGCTAGTGAGTACTCACCTAGATACATACTGTTAGAGTAGTAAGACTGGCCCCACAAGCAGTAAGACTGGCCCCACAAGCAGTAAGACTGGCCCCACAAGCAGTAAGACTGGCCCCACAAGCAGTAAGACTGGCCCCACAAGCAGTAAGACTGGCCCCACAAGCAGTAAGACTGGCCCCACAAGCAGTAAGACTGGGCCCACAAGCAGTAAGACTGGCCCCACAAGCAGTAAGACTGGGCCCACAAGCAGTAAGACTGGCCCCACAAGCAGTAAGACTGGCCCCACAAGCAGTAAGACTGGCCCCACAAGCAGTAAGACTGGCCCCACAAGCAGTAAGACTGGCCCCACAAGCAGTAAGACTGGCCCCCAAGCAGTAAGACTGGCCCCACAAGCCTTAAGACTGGCCCCACAAGCCTTAAGACTGGCCCCACAAGCAGTAAGACTGGCCCCACAAGCAGTAAGACTGGCCCCCAAGCCTTAAGACTGGCCCCCAAGCAGTAAGACTGGCCCCACAAGCAGTAAGACTGGCCCCCAAGCAGTAAGACTGGCCCCACAAGCCTTAAGACTGGCCCCACAAGCCTTAAGACTGGCCCCACAAGCAGTAAGACTGGCCCCACAAGCAGTAAGACTGGCCCCACAAGCAGTAAAACTGGGCCCCAAGCAGTAAGACTGGCCCCAAGCAGTAAGACTGGCCCCAAGCAGTAAGACTGGCCCCACAAGCCTTAAGACTGGCCCCCAAGCAGTAAGACTGGCCCCACAAGCAGTAAGACTGGCCCCCAAGCAGTAAGACTGGCCCCACAAGCCTTAAGACTGGCCCCACAAGCCTTAAGACTGGCCCCACAAGCCTTAAGACTGGCCCCACAAGCCTTAAGACTGGCCCCACAAGCCTTAAGACTGGCCCCACAAGCCTTAAGACTGGCCCCCAAGCCTTAAGACTGGCCACACAAGCCTTAAGACTGGCCCCACAAGCCATAAGACTGGCCCCCAAGCAGTAAGACTGGCCACCAAGCAGTAAGACTGGCCCCCAAGCCGTAAGACTGGCCCCCAAGCCATAAGACTGGCCCCCAAGCCTTAAGACTGGCCCCCAAGCCTTAAGACTGGCCCCCAAGCCTTAAGACTGGCCCCCAAGCAGTAAGACTGGCCCCACAAGCAGTAAGACTGGCCCCACAAGCAGTAAGACTGGCCCCACAAGCAGTAAGACTGGCCCCACAAGCAGTAAGACTGGCCCCACAAGCAGTAAGACTGGCCCCACAAGCAGTAAGACTGGCCCCACAAGCAGTAAGACTGGCCCCACAAGCCGTAAGACTGGCCCCACAAGCCATAAGACTGGCCCCACAAGCAGTAAGACTGGCCCCACAAGCCGTAAGACCGCTGAACAATTAATCAAAAGGCCACCAGGACTATTTACATTGACGATGCCACCCCCCTTTGTTTTCACACTACTGCTACTCGCTGTTTAATATCTATGCATAGTCAGTTTACAAATTACCTCAACTGACCTGTGCCCCCGCACATTGACTCGGTACCGGTACCCCCTGTATATAGCCTCCACATTGACTCGGTACCGGTACCCCTTGTATATAGCCTCCACATTGACTCGGTACCGGTACCCCCTGTATATAGCCTCCACATTGACTCTGTACCGTAATACCCCCTGTATATAGCCTCCACATTGACTCTGTACCGTAATACCCCCTGTATATAGCCTCCACATTGACTCGGTACCGGTACCCCCTGTATATAGCCTCCACATTGACTCTGTACTGTTACCCCCTGTATATAGCCTCCACATTGACTCTGTACCGTAATACCCCCTGTATATAGCCTCCACATTGACTCTGTACCGGTACCCCCTGTATATAGCCTCCACATTGACTTTGTACCAGTACCCCCTTTATATAGCCTCCACATTGACTCTGTACCGTAACACCCTGTATATAGCCTCCACATTGACTCTGTACTGGTACCCCCTGTATATAGCCTCCACATTGACTCTGTACCGGTACCCCCTGTATATAGCCTCCACATTGACTCTGTACCGTAATACCCTGTATATAGCCTCCACATTGACTCTGTACCGTAATACCCTGTATATTGACTCTGTACCGTAATACCCTGTATATAGCCTCCACATTGACTCTGTACCTTAATTCCCTGTATATTGACTCTGTACCGTAATACCCTGTATATAACCTCATTTTTTATTGTGTTACTTTATTATTATTAAAAAATATATAAATGTTTTACTTTAGTTTATTTACTAAATATTTTCTTAACTCTATTTCTTGAACTGCATTGTTAGTTAAGGACTTGTAAGTAATCATTTCAGGGTAAGGTGAGTTGTATACCTGTTGTATTTGGTGCATGTGACAAATAACATTTGATTTATAAAGTCACTTTTCATTAATAAAAGCATTGCCCCAAACGGCTAACCACTTCCAACTGTTGATACTCAGTTGTTCACATTTCATAAACCCCCAACCCACAACATTTCTGAGAATGGTAGAATGGTAGTATGGTAGAATGGTAGTATGGTAGAATGGTAGTATGGTAGAATGGTAGTATGGTAGAATGGTAGTATGGTAGAATGGTATTATGGTAGAATGGTAGAATGGTAGAATGGTAGAATGGTAGAATGGTAGTATGGTAGAATGGTAGTATGGTAGAATGGTAGTATGGTAGAATGGTAGTATGGTAGTATGGTAGAATGGTAGTATGGTAGTATGGTAGAATGGTAGTATGGTAGGGAGTCCAAAGAAGATGAAGGAAGTCAAAGGCAAATTGCTAGAATAGGGAAATTACTCATGATATTTCTTGGGAGAATTCAAACATTTCTACACAAGAGATGGAGTCAGAGGGTCGGAGTCAGAGGCCGAGTCTTCTCTGGTCTCTACTCCTCCCGTTACGGGGTCTGAGACGCCGAAGCTTCCCACAATTAGCTGTGACAAATTGAAAACTCTAGTCATTGGCGACTCCATTACCCGCAGTATTAGACTTAAAACGAATCATCCAGCGATCATACACTGTTTACCGGGGGGCAGGGCTACCGACGTTAAGGCTAATCTAAAGATGGTGATGGCTAAAGCTAAAACTGGCGAGTGTAGAGAGTATAGAGATATTGTTATCCACGTCGGCACCAACGATGTTAGGATGAAAGAGTCAGAGATCACCAAGCGCAACATAGCTTCTGCGTGTAAATCAGCTAGAAAGATGTGTCAGCATCGAGTAATTGTCTCTGGCCCCCTCCCAGTTAGGGGGAGTGATGAACTCTACAGCAGAGTCTCACAACTCAATCGCTGGTTGAAAACTGTTTTCTGCCCCTCCCAAAAGATAGAATTTGTAGATAATTGGCCCTCTTTCTGGGACACCCACAAACAGGACCAAGCCTGACCTGCTGAGGAGTGACGGACTCCATCCTAGCTGGAGGGGTGCTCTCATTTTATCTACCAACATAGACAGGGCTCTAACTCCTCTAGCTCCACAATGAAATAGGGTGCAGGCCAGGCAGCAGGCTGTTAGCCAGCCTGCCAGCATAGTGGAGTCTGCCACTAGCACAGTCAGTGTAGTCAGCTCAGCTATCCCCATTGAGACCGTGTCTGTGCCTCGACCTAGGTTGGGCAAAACTAAACATGGCGGTGTTCGCCTTAGCAATCTCACTAGGGTAAAGACCACCTCCATTCCTGTCATTATTGAAAGAGATCATGATACCTCACATCTCAAAATAGGGCTACTTAATGTTAGATCCCTTACTTCAAAGGCAATTATAGTCAATGAACTAATCACTGATCATAATCTTGATGTGATTGGCCTGACTGAAACATGGCTTAAGCCTGATGAATTTACTGTGTTAAATGAGGCCTCACCTCCTGGCTACACTAATGACCATATCCCCCGTGCATCCCGCAAAGGCGGAGGTGTTGCTAACATTTACGATAGCAAATTTCAATTTACAAAAAAAAAAAAGACGTTTTCGTCTTTTGAGCTTCTAATCATGAAATCTATGCAGCCTACTCAATCACTTTTTATAGCTACTGTTTACAGGCCTCCTGGGCCATATACAGTGTTCCTCATTGTGTTCCCTGAATTCCTATTGGACCTTGTAGTCAGAGCAGATAATATTGTAATCTTTGGTGACTTTAATATTCACATGGAAAAGTTCACAGACCCACTCCAAAAGGCTTTCGGAGCCATCATCGACTCAGTGGTTTTGTCCAACATGTCTTTGGACCTACTCACTGTCACAGTCATACTCTGGACCTAGCTTTGTCCCATGGAATACATGTTGTGGATCTTAATGTTTTTCCTCATAATCCTGGACTATCGGACCACCATTTTATTACGTTTGCAATTGCAACAAATAATCTGCTCATGCCCCAACCAAGGAACATCAAAAGTCGTGCTATAAATTCACAGACAACACAAAGATTCCTTGATGTCCTTCCAGATTCCCTCTGTCTACCCAAGGACGCCAGAGGACAAAAATCAGTTAACCACCTAACTGAGGAACTCAATTTAACCTTGCGCAATACCCTAGATGCAGCTGCACCCCTAAAAATTAAAAACATTTCTCATAAGAAACTAGCTCCCTGGTACACAGAAAATACCCGAGCTCTGAAGCCACCTTCCAGAAAATTGGAACGGAAATGGCGCCACACCAAACTGGAAGTCTTCCGACTAGCTTGGAAAGACAGTACTGTGCAGTACCGAAGAGCCCTTACTGCTGCTCGATCATCCTATTTTTCTAACTTAATTGAGGAAAATAAGAACAATCCGAAATTCCTTTTTGATACTGTCGCAAAGCTAACTAAAAAGCAGCATTCCCCAAGAGAGGATGACTTTCACTTTAGCAGTGATAAATTCATGAACTTCTTTGAGGAAAAGATTATGATTATTAGAAAGCAAATTACGGACTCCTCTTTAAATCTGCGTATTCCTTCAAAGCTCAGTTGTCCTGAGTCTGCACAACTCTGCCAGGACCTAGGATCAAGAGAGACGCTCAAGTGTTTTAGTACTACATCTCTTGACACAATGATTAAAATAATCATGGCCTCTACACCTTCAAGCTGCATACTGGACCCTATTCCAACTAAACTACTGAAAGAGCTGCTTCCTGTGCTTGTCCCTCCTATGTTGAACATAATAAACGTCTCTCTATCCACCGGATGTGTACCAAACTCACTAAAAGTGGCAGTAATAAAACCTCTCTTGAAAAAGCCAAACCTTGACCCAGAAAATATAAAAAAACTATCGGTCTATATCGAATCTTCCATTCCTCTCAAAAATTTTAGAAAAGGCTGTTGCGCAGCAACTCACTGCCTTCCTGAAGACAAACAATGTATACGAAATGCTTCAGTCTGGTTTTAGACCCCATCATAGCACTGAGACGGAACTTGTGAAGGTGGTAAATGACATTTTAATGGCATCGGACCGAGGCTCTGCATCTGTCCTCGTGCTCCTAGACCTTAGTGCTGCTTTTGATACCATCGATCACCACATTCTTTTGGAGAGATTGGAAACCCAAATTGGTCTACACGGACAAGTTCTGGCCTGGTTTAGATCTTATCTGTCGGAAAGATATCAGTTTGTCTCTGTGAATGGTTTGTCCTCTGACAAATCAACTGTAAATGTTGGTGTTCCTCAAGGTTCTGTTTTAGGACCACTATTGTTTTCACTATATATTTTACCTCTTGGGGATGTTATTCGAAAACATAATGTTAACTTTCACTGCTATGCGGATGACACACAGCTGTACATTTCAATGAAACATGGTGAAGCCCTAAAATTGCCCTTGCTAGAAGCATGTGTTTCAGACATAAGGAAGTGGATAGCTGCAAACTTTCTACTTTTAAACTCGGACAAAACAGAGATGCTTGTTCTAGGTCCCAAGAAACAAAGAGATCTTCTGTTGAATCTGACAATTAATCTTAATGGTTGTACAGTCGTCTCAAATAAAACTGTGAAGGACCTTGGCGTTACTCTGGACCCTGATCTCTCTTTTGAAGAACATATCAAGACCATTTCAAGGACAGCTTTTTTCCATCTACGTAACATTGCAAAAATCAGAAACTTTCTGTCCAAAAATGATGCAGAAAAATTAATCCATGCTTTTGTCACTTCCAGGTTAGACTACTGCAATGCTCTACTTTCCGGCTACCCGGATAAAGCACTAAATAAACTTCAGTTAGTGCTAAATACGGCTTCTAGAATCCTGACTAGAACCAAAAAATGTGATCATATTACTCCAGTGCTAGCCTCTCTACACTGGCTTCCTGTCAAAGCAAGGGCTGATTTCAAGGTTTTACTGCTAACCTACAAAGCATTACATGAGCTTGCTCCTACCTATCTCTCTGATTTGGTCCTGCCGTACATACCTACACGTACGCTACGGTCACAAGACGCAGGCCTCCTAATTGTTCCTAGAATTTCTAAGCAAACAGCTGGAGGCAGGGCTTTCTCCTATAGAGCTCCATTTTTATGGAACGCTCTGCCTACCCATGTCAGAGACGCAAACTCGGTCTCAACCTTTAAGTCTTTACTGAAGACTCATCTCTTCAGTGGGTCATATGATTGAGTGCAGTCTGGCCCAGGAGTGGGAAGGTGAACGGAAAGGCTCTGGAGCAACGAACCGCCCTTGCTGTCTCTGCCTGGCCGGTTCCCCTCTTTCCACTGGGATTCTCTGCCTCTAACCCTATTACAGGGGCTGAGTCACTGGCTTACTGGGGCTCTCTCATGCCGTCCCTGGAGGGGGTGCGTCACCTGAGTGGGTTGATTCACTGATGTGGTCATCCTGTCTGGGTTGGCGCCCCCCAAGGTGGGAGAGAGAAGTCAAGGTGGGAGAGAGAAGGGAGGGTGGGAGAGATAAGGGAGGGTGGGAGAGCGAAGGGAGGGTGGGAGAGCGAAGGGAGGGTGGGAGAGAGAAGGCAGGGTGGGAGAGAGAAGGGAGGGTGGGAGAGAGAAGGGAGGGTGGGAGAGAGAAGGCAGGGTGGGAGAGAGAAGGCAGGGTGGGAGAGAGAAGGCAGGGTGGGAGAGAGAAGGCAGGGTGGGAGAGAGAAGGCAGGGTGGGAGAGAGAAGGGAGGGTGGGAGAGAGAAGGCAGGGTGGGAGAGAGAAGGCAGGGTGGGAGAGAGAAGGCAGGGTGGGAGAGAGAAGGCAGGGTGGGAGAGAGAAGGCAGGGTGGGAGAGAGAAGGGAGGGTGGGAGAGAGAAGGCAAGGTGGGAGAGAGAGCACTGGTTGGTGTTCTGCGTGGTCCTCCCTGCTAGAATCTGCAGGAGAAATCTGATATACGTTGGAGGTGGACCAAGTGCATAGCCTGGGCTGGACCCAGCGCATAATCTGGGTTGGACCCAGCGCATAATCTGGGCTGGACCCAGCGCATAGTCGGAGGTGAACCACAGTTCACCGACAGACACACACGCCACCATATACGCTACCGCCACCCACCCATCTCAGAGGAGAATGCAGCCACACAGGCTCCTCCATCTACGCCCCAAGGCCTGGCTCAAACTTACATAAGCAAGGCCTGTAACACACACCGTGTTTCTCAGCACTCAAAGATTCTCTGTGATTTACAGGAAATGCATTTTAACATTTACATTTTAGTCATTCAGCAGACGCATTTATCCGGAGCGACTTACCGTTAGTGCATTCAGCTTAAGATCACTAGGTGGGACAACCACATATCTCTGTCATAGTACATTTTTCATCAACAAAGCAGCTGTGTTCTTTCGACAAAAATAAATAAATAAACATGTCAAAATGGTTCACTTTAGTCCATATATCTCTACGGTTATTCACCTGAAGTCCATATATCTCTACGGTTATTCACCTGAAGTCCATATATCTCTACGGTTATTCACCTGAAGTCCATATATCTCTATGGTTATTCACCTGAAGTCCATATATCTCTACGGTTATTCACCTGAAGTCCGTATATCTCTATGGTTATATACCTGAGGTCCATATATCTCTACGGTTATTCACCTGAAGTCCGTATATCTCTATGGTTATATACCTGAAGTCCATATATCTCTATGGTTATTCACCTGAAGTCCGTATATCTCTATGGTTATTCACCTGAAGTCCGTATATCTCTATGGTTATATACCTGAGGTCCATATATCTCTACGGTTATTCACCTGAAGTCCGTATATCTCTATGGTTATATACCTGAAGTCCATATATCTCTATGGTTATTCACCTGAAGTCCGTATATCTCTATGGTTATTCACCTGAAGTCCATATATCTCTATGGTTATATACCTGAAGTCCATATATCTCTATGGTTATATACCTGAAGTCCATATATCTCTATGGTTATATACCTGAAGTCCATATATCTCTACGGTTATTCACCTGAAGTCCGTATATCTCTATGGTTATATACCTGAGGTCCATATATCTCTACGGTTATTCACCTGAAGTCCGTATATCTATGGTTATATACCTGAAGTCCATATATCTCTACGGTTATTCACCTGAAGTCCGTATATCTCTATGGTTATATACCTGAGGTCCATATATCTCTACGGTTATTCACCTGAAGTCCGTATATCTATGGTTATATACCTGAAGTCCATATATCTCTACGGTTATTCACCTGAAGTCCGTATATCTCTATGGTTATATACCTGAAGTCCATATATCTCTATGGTTATATACCTGAAGTCCATATATCTCTACGGTTATTCCCCTGAAGCCCCTGAAGTCCATATATCTCTACGGTTATTCCCCTGAAGCCCCCGAAGTCCATATATCTCTACGGTTATTCCCCTGAAGCCCCCGAAGTCCATATATCTCTATGGTTATTCACCTGAAGCCCCTGAAGTCCATATATTTCTATGGTTATTCACCTGAAGTCCGTATATCTCTATGGTTATATACCTGAGGTCCATATATCTCTACGGTTATTCACCTGAAGTCCGTATATCTCTATGGTTATATACCTGAAGTCCATATATCTCTATGGTTATATACCTGAAGTCCATATATCTCTACGGTTATTCACCTGAAGTCCGTATATCTCTACGGTTATTCACCTGAAGTCCGTATATCTCTATGGTTATATACCTGAGGTCCATATATCTCTACGGTTATTCACCTGAAGTCCGTATATCTCTATGGTTATATACCTGAAGTCCATATATCTCTACGGTTATTCACCTGAAGTCCGTATATCTCTATGGTTATATACCTGAAGTCCATATATCTCTATGGTTATATACCTGAAGTCCATATATCTCTACGGTTATTCCCCTGAAGCCCCTGAAGTCCATATATCTCTACGGTTATTCCCCTGAAGCCCCCGAAGTCCATATATCTCTACGGTTATTCCCCTGAAGCCCCCGAAGTCCATATATCACTATGGTTATTCACCTGAAGCCCCTGAAGTCCATATATCTCTATGGTTATTCACCTGAAGCCCCTGAAGTCCATATATCTCTATGGTTATTCACCTGAAGTCCATATATCTCTATGGTTATATACCTGAAGCCCCTGAAGTCCATATATCTCTATGGTTATTCACCTGAAGTCCATATATCTCTATGGTTATATACCTGAAGTCCATATATCTCTATGGTTATTCACCTGAAGCCCCTGAAGTCCATATATCTCTATGGTTATTCACCTGAAGTCCATATATCTCTATGGTTATATACCTGAAGTCCATATATCTCTATGGTTATATACCTGAAGTCCATATATCTCTATGGTTATATACCTGAAGTCCATATATCTCTATGGTTATATACCTGAAGTCCATATATCTCTATGGTTATATACCTGAAGTCCATATATCTCTATGGTTATATACCTGAAGTCCATATATCTCTATGGTTATATACCTGAAGTCCATATATCTCTATGGTTATTCACCTGAAGTCCATATATGTCTACAGTTATTCACCTGAAGCCCCTGAAGTCCATATATCCCTACGGTTATTCACCTGAAGCCCCCGAAGTCCATATATCTCTATGGTTATTCACCTGAAGCCCCCGAAGTCCATATATCTCTATGGTTATTCACCTGAAGTCCATATATCTCTATGGTTATATACCTGAAGCCCCTGAAGTCCATATATCTCTATGGTTATTCACCTGAAGTCCATATATCTCTATGGTTATATACCTGAAGTCCATATATCTCTATGGTTATTCACCTGAAGCCCCTGAAGTCCATATATCTCTATGGTTATTCACCTGAAGTCCATATATCTCTATGGTTATATACCTGAAGTCCATATATCTCTATGATTATATACCTGAAGTCCATATATCTCTATGGTTATATACCTGAAGTCCATATATCTCTATGGTTATATACCTGAAGTCCATATATCTCTATGGTTATATACCTGAAGTCCATATATCTCTATGGTTATATACCTGAAGTCCATATATCTCTATGGTTATATACCTGAAGTCCATATATCTCTATGGTTATTCACCTGAAGTCCATATATGTCTACAGTTATTCACCTGAAGCCCCTGAAGTCCATATATCCCTACGGTTATTCACCTGAAGCCCCCGAAGTCCATATATCTCTATGGTTATTCACCTGAAGCCCCTGAAGTAATAACAGAGGAAGAGACTGTAGAAATACTTTTACATTTGGACCATTTCTCTCCTTTTAGACAACTCTGGATTTGGATTGATACAGTGCGAATAAAACCATTTGAATCAAATCAAATCATATGTTGTCACATGCGCCGAATACAACAGTGAAATGCTGAATACAACAGGTGTAGTAGACCTTACAGTGAAATGCTTATTTACAATCCCGTAACCAACAATGCAGTTTTAAGAAAACACCCCCCCCCCCCAAAAAAAAGTAAGATATAAAAGTAGCAAGTAGCAGGGGGTACTGGTACAGAGTCAATGTGGAGGCTATATACAGGGGGTACTGGTACAGAGTCAATGTGGAGGCTATATACAGGGGGTACCGGTGCAGAGTCAATGTGGAGGCTATATACAGGGGGTACTGGTACAGAGTCAATGTGGAGGCTATATACAGGGTATTACGGTATAGAGTCAATGTGGAGGCTATATACAGGGTGTACCAGTACAGAGTCAATGTGGAGGCTATATACAGGGGGTACCGGTACAGAGTCAATGTGGAGGCTATATACAGGGGGTACTGGTACAGAGTCAATGTGGAGGCTATATACAGGGGGTACCGGTGCAGAGTCAATGTGGAGGCTATATACAGGGGGTACTGGTACAGAGTCAATGTGGAGGCTATATACAGGGGGTACTGGTACAGAGTCAATGTGGAGGCTATATACAGGGGGTACCGGTACAGAGTCAATGTGGAGGCTATATACAGGGGGTACCGGTACAGAGTCAATGTGGAGGCTATATACAGGGGGTACTGGTACAGAGTCAATGTGGAGGCTATATACAGGGGGTACTGGTACAGAGTCAATGTGGAGGCTATATACAGGGGGTACCGGTACAGAGTCAATGTGGAGGCTATATACAGGGGGTACCGGTACAGAGTCAATGTGGAGGCTATATACAGGGGGTACCGGTACAGAGTCAATGTGGAGGCTATATACAGGGGGTACTGGTACAGAGTCAATGTGGAGGCTATATACAGGGGGTACCGGTACAGAGTCAATGTGGAGGCTATATACAGGGGGTATTACGGTACAGAGTCAATGTGGAGGCTATATACAGGGGGTACTGGTACAGAGTCAATGTGGAGGCTATATACAGGGGGTACCGGTACAGAGTCAATGTGGAGGCTATATACAGGGGGTACTGGTACAGAGTCAATGTGGAGGCTATATACAGGGGGTACCGGTGCAGAGTCAATGTGGAGGCTATATACAGGGTATTAAGGTACAGAGTCAATGTGGAGGCTATATACAGGGTATTAAGGTACAGAATCAATGTGGAGGTTATATACAGGGGGTACTGGTACAGAGTCAATGTGGAGGTTATATACAGGGGGTACCGGTACAGAGTCTATATGGAGGCTATATACAGGGGGTACTGGTACAGAGTCAATGTGGAGGCTATATACAGGGGGTACCGGTACAGAGTCAATGTGGAGGCTATATACAGGGGGTACCGGTACAGAGTCAATGTGGAGGCTATATACAGGGGGTACTGGTACAGAGTCAATGTGGAGGCTATATACAGGGGAGTACCGGTACAGAGTCAATGTGGAGGCTATATACAGGAGAATCTCCCACCTCAGCTGTAGATCTCTGCAGTTCATCCAGAGTGATCATGGGCCTCTTGGCTGCATCTCTGATCAGTCTTCTCCTTGTATGAGCTGAAAGTTTAGAGGGACGGCCAGGTCTTGGTAGATTTGCAGTGGTCTGATACTCCTTCCATTTCAATATTATCGCTTGCACAGTGCTCCTTGGGATGTTTAAAGCTTGGGAAATCTTTTTGTATCCAAATCCGGCTTTAAACTTCTTCACAACAGTATCTCGGACCTGCCTGGTGTGTTCCTTGTTCTTCATGATGCTCGCTGCGCTTTTAACGGACCTCTGAGACTATCACAGTGCAGGTGCATTTATACGGAGACTTGATTACACACAGGTGGATTGTATTTATCATCATTAGTCATTTAGGTCAACATTGGATCATTCAGAGATCCTAACTGAACTTCTGGAGAGTTTGCTGCACTGAAAGTAAAGGGGCTGAATAATTTTGCACGCCCAATTTTTCAGTTTTTGATTGTTAAAAAAGTTTGAAATATCCAATAAATGTCGTTCCACTTCATGATTGTGTCCCACTTGTTGTTGATTCTTCACAAAAAAATACAGTTTTATATCTTTATGTTTGAAGCCTGAAATGTGGCAAAAGGTCACAAAGTTCAAGGGGGCCGAATACTTTCGCAAGGCACTGTATCTCCCTCACAAGCTTTAAGCACCAGCTGTCAGAGCAGCTCACAGATTACTGAACCTGTACATAGCCCATCTATAATTTAGCACAAACAACTACCTCTCCCCCTACTGTATTTATTTATTTTGCTCCTCTGCACCCCATTATTTCCATCTCTACTTTGCACATTCTTCCACTGCAAATCTACCATTCCAGTGTTTTACTTGCTATATTGTATTTACTTCGCCACCATGGCCTTTTTTTGCCTTTAACTCCCTTATCTCACCTCATTTGCTCACATTGTATATAGACTTATTTTTCTACTGTATTATTGACTGTATGTTTGTTTTACTCCATGTGTAACTCTGTGTTGTTGTATGTGTCAAAATGAGTTGCTTTATCTTGGCCAATTGTAAATGAGAACTTCTTCTCAACTTGCTTACCTGGTTAAATAAAGGTGAAATATATATTTATTTTAAATCTCTGGAGAGACCTGAAAAAAGCTGTGCAGCGACGCTCCCCATCCAACCAGACAGAGCTTGAGAGGATCTGCAGAGAAGAATGGGAGAAACTCCCCTAATACAGGTGTGCCAAGCTTGTAGCGTCATACCCAAGAAGACTGGAGGCTGTAATCGCTGTCAAAGGTGATTCAACAAAGTACTGAGTAAAGGGTCTGAATACTTACGTAAATGTAATATTTCCGTTTTTTATTTGTAGTAAATTTGCTAAAATGTATAAAAACCTGTTTTTGCTTTGTCATTATGGGGTACTGTGTATAGATTGATGAGGGGGGAAGAAAAGGTAATCCATTTTAGAATAAGGCTGTAACGTAACAAAATCTGGG
Source organism: Oncorhynchus clarkii lewisi (assembly GCF_045791955.1). NCBI lineage: Eukaryota > Metazoa > Chordata > Actinopteri > Salmoniformes > Salmonidae > Oncorhynchus > Oncorhynchus clarkii. The sequence goes on along the minus strand of NC_092166.1, from coordinate 6,201,259 downwards.
GTCTGAATACTTTCCGACTGCACTGTACCTGCAGGTTTTACATTCTACATTTGCAAAATGAATTTTCTGCTATCTGTTGTACGTTGACTGTTCCGCAAAATCAACCACACAGTTCCCCCTAAAAAAAACACAGTTCCCGCCCAAAAAACACAGTTCCCCCCCAAAAAACACACAGTTCCCAACAAAAAAACACAGTTCCCCCCCAAAAACACACAGTTTCCCCAAAAAAACACACGGTTTCCCCCCAAAAACACACGGTTTCCCCCCAAAAACACACGGTTTCCCCCCAAAAACACACGGTTTCCCCCCAAAAACACACAGTTTCCCCCCAAAAAACGCTGGTAAAAAAACGGTAAAGAAAATATCCCTCACTATTACAGCACAACTGCCAATGAGCCTAGTCCATTGTGTTACGTTACTCCGAATGACCTTAAATGAGCCTAGTCCATTGTGTTACGTTACTCCGAATGACCTTAAATGAGCCTAGTCAATTGTGTCACACTACTGCTAATGACCTTAAATGAGCCTAGTCCATTTTGTTACGTTACTCCGAATGACCTTAAATGAGCCTAGTCCATTGTGTCACACTACTGCTAATGACCTTAAATGAGCCTAGTCCATTTTGTTACGTTACTCCAAATGGCTTTAAATGCCACGTGGCCAATATTAGCGGAGTTCAAGAGGCACATAAGCATAAGACATTGACTCATTTGAGGGAAATTGGCTCTATTTCTGACTCCTTCCTATACTGAACAAGTATGTGAGGAATGTGAATGAAATCATAGCAGAGAACTGGAACACAGACTCAAGTGCAGAGAGAAGTTGTGCCAAGTGTACAAATCTGATGTAAGGTCACAATATTTGAACACACAGAAAATAAGAAAACTGGACTGACCACTGAGCTGGCCACTGTCTGGGTGTGAGCATACAGGCACGGTCAAGTTGCGGTCAACCTCTTTTAAAAAAAAGTTTTACTACGACCCATTTCCTGGAACAAGCTACCGGTTGACTGTTCAATACACAGTTCCAACATCACAATTGTCACGCCATAGAGAGGCTTTTATTCTCTATTTTGGTTAGGCCAGGGTGTGACTAGGGTGGGCATTCTATGTTCATTTTCTATGTTTTGGATTTCTTTGTTTGGCCCGGGTGTGGTTCTCAATCAGAGGCAAGCTGTCTATCGTTGTCTCTGATTGAGAACCATACTTAGGCAGCCTTTTTTCCCACCTGAGTGTTGGTGGGTAGTTGGCTTGGTTGTTTTGTCATTCAGTGTTCTGTTCTATTATGATGAACACGCTGCACCTTGGTCCTCACCTTCTTCCACCAACAGCCAGTACAACAATAACATTGTTGAATTCGACGTTTGAATAGTTTATATTTCTATGTCACTGTCCCCAAGGATCATAATGCGACTTAAATACAGTTTCCAGGATGGATAAAGGTAAACACAGATTAAAAGATATAGATACAGATATAAAGTACCTAATTAGAAAGTTCCTCCTTGCTATAGAATAACACACGCACGCGATCCCGATGGTCTATTTTATGTGCTTATTACGGCTCATTCACGCACGCACACACACACATTGCTTGACTGCCGTGATGGCGATAAGCACAATATCGTTTGCGAACTGCTGTGCGAACTACCGCCCTTACAGGGGAGTGTATGCCACCCTCGTCAATCTGCCGCAATAGGCAGCCGCCTCATCCTGCCTACTGGGCAGGCCGGGCCCTGGAAGCAAGTCTCTGGAGCCACTGAGCGGAAGGGGTGTGTATGAGTCCTGCTGTAGGACTCATTGGGCCAGCACTAGCAGGTCAAACCAATAACTAAAATGAATGAGTCACTCAGAAAAAAACTAATCATGACTCTCGAGTCAGCAAAAATAATTGTTCAAAAAAGAACGAATCGTTTGCGAACTGCACATCACTAACACACACACACACACACACACACACACACACACACACACACACACACACACACACACACACACACACACACACACACACACACACACACACACACACACACACACACACACACACATCCTTTGGAGGTTTATCACAAGGGCAATGGTGAAAGGAGAGGCCCCACTAGGAACAATGTTATCTCACAGAGTGCTCTAACCAGGCCACACACTGCCATTTCAAAAGAGCCCATCACAGTTTTTTTTCTGGATCAAAACGAGGCGTAGGTGATGGGGCACGGCCATGGGCACCAATTTTTTGTTGTTGTTTTAAAGCTAATTTCCTGCAATTCTACACATTTCTGCCATGCCTTATGCTATCTGAGTGACTCCAACATTATAACAAAATCAATGGGGGCCCCATGCCATGACAAAAAATACTCCAAAATGCATCATTTTGGGGAATTTGAGATTCTCTCTGACTGTCCAGCTTTTATTTTGGTGATTGTTAGTTCTCAAATGTGATCTTATTGAAAAATATATATGTCTATTATATTTTCTGCATACTTTAGATCTTGTTTTACACACACGCTGCCATTTCAATAGAACTCATCAATGTTCTCTCACAGAGAGCTCTAACCAGGTCACACACGGCCATTTCAATAGAGCCCATCAATGTTATCTCACAGAGAGCTCTAATCAGGTCACACACGGCCATTTCAATAGAGCCCATCAATGTTATCTCACAGAGAGCTCTAATCAGGTCGCACACGGCCATTTCAATGGAGCCCATCAATGTTCTCTCACAGAGAGCTCTAACCAGGTCCCACACGGCCATTTCAATAGAGCCCATCAATGTTCTCTCACAGAGAGCTCTAACCAGGTCCCACACGGCCATTTCAATAGAGCCCATCAATGTTCTCTCACAGAGAGCTCTAATCAGGTCACACACGGCCATTTCAATAGAGCCCATCAATGTTCTCTCACAGAGAGCTCTAATCAGGTCACACACGGCCATTTCAATAGAGCCCATCAATGTTCTCTCACAGAGAGCTCTAACCAGGTCACACACGGCCATTTCAATGGAGCCCATCAATGTTCTCTCACAGAGAGCTCTAATCAGGTCACACATTGCCTATGTTGCAGTTGCTGCCATTCCCCAAATGTTCCATCTTAGCTCGTGGAGATGGAGGATAGTTTATCAGCCGATTTACTCCTGGCAGAGCGCTATTAGCTACAGCCACTTTAATCTCGTGAAGGAACCAAATCTCGCTAGCTACTCCATTTGATCCTGGGGCGAAAGTGTTCAAATGGAAACTGGTTAGAAAATGTTTTATGACCTCATTTAAGCCATTTTTTTTTTTTCACGTTGGGAATCCATTCCTGATAGCTACAGTTGTAAGTAGCTTACAAGCCTGCAACAGTCACCATTTTGTGGCTGAATTGGAGCCACAGGCCAAGACCACAGTCACCACGGGTCAGTGCTGAGGGTGCCTTCTCTAGAATACAGGCCGTTTTGGCCTTGCTACACCATTGTTATTTTAGAGAGGAGAGGACAGCCCTCCCTGCTATTATTTTGGCGGCTGGAAGTTCAGTGTGTGTGTGTGTGTGTGTGTGTGTGTGTGTGTGTGTGTGTGTGTGTTAGAGAGAGAGAGAGATAGAGAGTGTGTGTGAGAGAGAGTGTGGGCTGAAGCAGAATAGACAGGCAGACAGGCAGACAGACAGGCAGACAGGCAGACAGGCATACAGGCATACAGGCATACAGGCAGACAGGCAGACGCCTCTTCTAATCTTGGGAAACAGTTCTCATCTCTCCTCCCTTCCACAGACACACGCTGGTACACACACACACACTCTCTCTCTCTTTCCAAAGCAGCACCACAGAGTTGGAGTCAGTATTCTCCCTCCGCAGGGCCAGAATTTACTGTTAACAACAGAGTTGGAGTCAGTATTCTCCCTCCGCAGGGCCAGACTCTACTGTTAACAACAGAGTTGGAGTCAGTATTCTCCCTCCGCAGGGCCAGACTCTACTGTTAACAACAGAGTTGGAGTCAGTATTCTCCCTCCGCAGGGCCAGACTCTACTGTTAACAACAGAGTTGGAGTCAGTATTCTCCCTCCGCAGGGCCAGACTCTACTGTTAACAACAGAGTTGGAGTCAGTATTCTCCCTCCGCAGGGCCAGACTCTACTGTTAACAACAGAGTTGGAGTCAGTATTCTCCCTCCGCAGGGCCAGACTCTACTGTTAACAACAGAGTTGGAGTCAGTATTCTCCCTCCGCAGGGCCAGACTCTACTGTTAACAAACCAGAAAAAGAGAACAGCTCACAACAGCAGTGATGGCAGTTTGTTTTCCAACAAAGTATCTCTCAAAAAAAAAAAAACTTGGTTTTGTCCAAAAATAGTCAACAGTGCAGGAAAAAGAGAGGGAGAAAAAAGACAACATGTAAACAGATTTGGCCTAACGAGGTCCAGATGCCCTTACCTTCGCTGGTAGCTGCATTCTTGGGAGCTTTGGTTGACGTCTGATCCGTACTTGAACTCAGGTCGGAGGAAATACTGGAGCTGCCTTTACCTAGAGGAACACAGGATCAAATCAGGACGGGACGTATCACAGTGGAACACACCACGAAAAAGCCAACCAGACAGGCAAACAATCCCACTAAAAAGTCAACAGCGGACGGGTACACCAAGTAGTCTTTTCAGCAGTTTTAAACCAAAGTCACTAACATCCTATTTGATTCCAGGTTGAACCCTTTCCAGAGGGTTATATCTGGAATTAAAAAGGGCTTTCTACTATGGGAACAGTCTAAGAACCCTTTCCAGAGGGTTATATCTGGAATCAAAAGGGCTTTCTACTATGGGAACAGCCTAAGAACCCTTTCCAGAGGGTTATATCTGGAATCAAAAGGGCTTTCTACTATGGGAACAGTCTAAGAACCCTTTCCAGAGGGTTATATCTGGAATTAAAAAGGGCTTTCTACTATGGGAACAGTCTAAGAACCCTTTCCAGAGGGTTATATCTGGAATTAAAAAGGGCTTTCTACTATGGGAACAGCCTAAGAACCCTTTCCAGAGGGTTATATCTGGAATCAAAAAGGGCTTTCTACTATGGGAACAGCCTAAGAACCCTTTCCAGAGGGTTATATCTGGAATCAAAAGGGCTTTCTACTATGGGAACAGCCTAAGAACCCTTTCCAGAGGGTTATATCTGGAATTAAAAAGGGCTTTCTACTATGGGAACAGCCTAAGAACCCTTTCCAGAGGGTTATATCTGGAATCAAAAAGGGCTTTCTACTATGGGAACAGCCTAAGAACCCTTTCCAGAGGGTTATATCTGGAATCAAAAGGGCTTTCTACCATGGGAACAGCCTAAGAACCCTTTCCAGAGGGTTATATCTGGAATCAAAAAGGGCTTTCTACTATGGGGACAGCCTAGGAACCCTTTTTTTTCTAAGAGTGTAGACTGGACCCAGATCTGTTTTTAGGCAACTGACACATTATTTTGAATCCCGTTTAAGTCTGAACGAGTGACACTAGTATGTCAACTTGAAAATTGATGGTTGTACCTTGACATTAACATATTCCAAATCAAGTATAACGGGGCATTCAGTATAACAAGGAACAATGTGTCAAATCATGTGGTATTACTTTAACACCCATACATAAGCATTGTAGTGGACAGTTCAGGTACAGTTGTAACATTAAAGAATAAACTCTTTGTTGTTTCCATCTGAGATGACAGGTTGGGATCCACTGCAGGGCGAGTCCCCTTGTGGGCTCTGGTTCAAAGATGACAGGTCATGGGATCCACTGCAGGGCGAGTCCCCTTGTGGGCTCTGGTTCAAAGATGACAGGTTGGGATCCACTGCAGGGCGAGTCCCCCTTGTGGGCTCTATTTCAACGATGACAGGTTGGGATCCACTGCAGGGCGAGTCCCCCTTGTGGGCTCTAGTTCAAAGATGACAGGTCATGGGATTCACTGCAGGACGAGTCCCTCTTGTGGGCTCTGGTTCAAAGATGACAGGTCATGGGATTCACTGCAGGGCGAGTCCCTCTTGTGGGCTCTGGTTCAAAGATGACAGGTCATGGGATTCACTGCAGGGCGAGTCCCTCTTGTGGGCTCTGGTTCAAAGATGACAGGTCATGGGATTCACTGCAGGGCGAGTCCCTCTTGTGGGCTCTGGTTCAAAGATGACAGGTCATGGGATTCACTGCAGGGCGAGTCCCTCTTGTGGGCTCTGGTTCAAAGATGACAGGTCATGGGATTCACTGCAGGGCGAGTCCCTCTTGTGGGCTCTGGTTCAAAGATGACAGGTCATGGGATTCACTGCAGGGCGAGTCCCTCTTGTGGGCTCTTGTTCAAAGATAACAGGTCATGGGATTCACTGCAGGGCGAGTCCCCCTTGTGGGCTCTGGTTCAAAGCACGGTGCCATTTGAAACACACTACAGGATCTAAGGTCAGTTATGCAGCATGTTTATAATCCCATTCACAACACAAACAAAACAGTCCTCGCTACATTTCACCATAAAAGGTAAGAGTCTTGCACCTCTAACATGATAAAACTATCCATTACAGTGCTTCTATAATGGCTATAAGGCCCCTTCTACATTACAGTGCTTCTATAATTGCTATAAGTCCTCTTCTACATTACATTACAGTGCTTCTATAATGGCTATAAGGCCTCTTCTACCTTCAAGGCATATCCACATATGGGAGAAGTCAAAGACCGACAGACAGGAGGACATGAGGAAGTGGCCTTTACACAGAATTACTTCCAGGTGACATTCCTGTCTCCTTCTCTCTCTTTCTCAGTCCATCCTGTTGTCAGAATAGTCCGTATGTTGTTGATTTTTCATCAGAATAGTCCGTATGTTGTTGTTGTTCTATGAGAATAGTCCGTATGATATTGTTTAATCAGAATAGTCCGTAGTGTTTTGTTTAATCAGAATAGTCCGTAGTGTTTTGTTTAATCAGAATAGTCCGTAGTGTTTTGTTTAATCAGAATAGTCAGTAGTGTTTTGTTTAATCAGAATAGTCAGTAGTGTTTTGTTTAATCAGAATAGTCCGTAGTGTTTTGTTTAATCAGAATAGTCAGTAGTGTTTTGTTTAATCAGAATAGTCAGTAGTGTTTTGTTTAATCAGAATAGTCAGTAGTGTTTTGTTTAATCAGAATAGTCCGTAGTGTTTTGTTTAATCAGAATAGTCAGTAGTGTTTTGTTTAATCAGAATAGTCAGTAGTGTTTTGTTTAATCAGAATAGTCAGTAGTGTTTTGTTTAATCAGAATAGTCAGTAGTGTTTTGTTTAATCAGAATAGTCCGTAGTGTTTTGTTTAATCAGAATAGTCCGTAGTGTTTTGTTTAATCAGAATAGTCCGTAGTGTTTTGCATTGTGGAGATCAAAAACATGCTCAGTCTGTCTCAAACTATAAAGAAGTGGCCCACAAACTCTGCACAAATACAACTGAAGTACTAAGATAAGATGTTATATTGTCACATACAGCAGATAGGTGCAGTGTAATGTGTTGTTTTACAGGGTCAGTCATAGTAGTATGATAGGTGTTGTTGTACAGGGTCAGCCATAGTAGTATGATAGGTGTTGTTTCACAGGGTCAGTCATAGTAGTATGATAGGTGTTGTTTTACAGGGTCAGTCATAGTAGTATGATAGGTGTTGTTTCACAGGGTCAGTCATGGTAGTATGATAGGTGTTGTTTTACAGGGTCAGTCATAGTAGTATGATAGGTGTTGTTTCACAGGGTCAGCCATAGTAGTATGATAAGTGTTGTTTTACAGGGTCAGTCATGGTAGTATGATAGGTGTTGTTGTACAGGGTCAGTCATAGTAGTATGATAGGTGTTGTTTCACAGGGTCAGCCATAGTAGTATGATAAGTGTTGTTTTACAGGGTCAGTCATAGTAGTATGATAGGTGTTGTTTTACAGGGTCAGTCATAGTAGTACGATAGGTGCAGTGTAATGTGTTGTTGTACAGGGTCAGCCATAGTAGTATGATAGGTGTTGTTTCACAGGGTCAGTCATAGTAGTATGATAGGTGTTGTTTTACAGGGTCAGTCATAGTAGTATGATAGGTGTTGTTTTACAGGGTCAGTCATAGTAGTACGATAGGTGTTGTTTCACAGGGTCAGTCATAGTAGTATGATAGGTGGTGTTTTACAGGGTCAGTCATAGTAGTATGATAGGTGTTGTTTTACAGGGCCAGTCATAGTAGTATGATAGGTGTTGTTTTACAGGGTCAGTCATAGTAGTATGATAGGTGTTGTTTTACAGGGTCAGTCATAGTAGTATGATAGGTGTTGTTTTACAGGGTCAGTCATAGTAGTATGATAGGTGTTGTTTCACAGGGTCAGTCATAGTAGTATGATAGGTGATCTGGAACCATTTGACCCGGTGTAGATCAGTGATCTGGAACCATTTGACCCCGGTGTAGATCAGTGATCTGGAACCATTTGACCCGGTGTATATCAGTGATCTGGAACCATTTGACCCGGTGTAGATCAGTGATCTGGAACCATTTGACCCCGGTGTAGATCAGTGATCTGGAACCATTTGACCCCGGTGTAGATCAGTGATCTGGAACCATTTGAGCCGGGTGTAGATCAGTGATCTGGAACCATTTGACCCGGTGTAGATCAGTGATCTGGAACCATTTGAGCCCGGTGTAGATTAGTGATCTGGATGATAAGTTTCAGATCTGACTTGTTATTTCTGTTACCACATCTGCTCCCCCTCCATTTTTTTTCTACTCCCGGTTTCCCTTCCAGTTTACAGTAATTAGAATGACTTATCTTGCCTCTAAGAAAAGCACATTTGAACTCAAGTAGCTAATTCTATTACCCACACTGGGCCTTATTATCCATGTCTAGTTGAGGTGGAAGGAGTTTTATGTGTAATTCTATACCCCTTACTACTGATACAAGGTCCAATAGTTTCTCATGACCCAAACGGTTAATGTTAAGAAGTTAATCTGATCCTAGATCTGTGGTTATGGGCATCTTATATCTCAAGCTATTGCTACAGTGGAAATTTGCTGGTGTCATCAACGTGAGCCAGTTGGGAGGACGACCCAAAACGTAACCTTATAAGAAGGAGCTGGTTTATTGGTTTGCTTACCGCAGGTTTAAAACTCCAGCCAACAAGTCACTCAGCGGGAGAAGAATGTGGCAGAGGCATATTGCATAAAAAATATTTTTTAAATTAGTCCCTGCTCTGAGTTTTGCATTTGACAACAAATGAGAAACTAAACAATGAAATGGATCTATTATATATATATATATATATGCATATATATATATATATATATATATATATATATATGCATATATATATATATATATATATATATATATATATATATATATATATGTATGTATGTATGTATGTATGTATGTATGTATGTATGTATGGGAACACACAGGTCGACCAAGATTTAATTCCCAGGTGAGGCACAATAGCCTATGGTCAGAATCTAGTCTACTGTAAATCCTTATTCTCATCTAATTCCCTAACTAATCATGTTAATGTTGAACTCCACAAAGGGGTGAACATATACCAACATAGCATCAACTATACCAGACTCATTACTGCTGCGATCCCGGGTAGTGAACCAGGTCTCGTAATATCCAACACATACAAAATGGATGAAATATTACCGTGCCATATAAATATAATTACAGAATGTTGATTTGAATGGGGATGCATGTTCTAGAAACTCTATTTCTATGGCATTCCTAATTCCTCTTACCAGCGTAAGAGGCTGGTAATAACACTTCCTGTATGAGTGGCATTTTGGCCACATGGCCTGTACAGGAATAGGGAATGACAACTTAAGCTGGTGTTTTATCCCACCTCATTACACGGAAAACAACTTTGGTCACCAGCTGTCGATTTTTCTCTTTCACACCTCAATTATTGTTGCCGACAGCCACTGTCCAGTAAAACGGTATGAGGTTTTATAACATGAAAAAAAACACAAGGACAACATTCTTGGTACAAATAGCTTTGACAGCTGCATCACAAGCACAAGGTCATTTTGGGTAGTGAGGAGGGCTTGACCCACAAGCACAAGGTCATTTTGGGTAGTGAGGAGGGCTTGACCCACAAACACAGTATAATTTTTTTTTTAATAATTTTATACTGTGTTTGTGGGTCAAGCCCTCCTCACTACCCAAAATTATACTGTGGACCCCACTCCATAATAGTTTTAGTCCATACTCCTGCTGTCCATAACGTCCCGAGCGGTCATTAAGGAGGGTAACCTATCTAGGGACGCTAAGGAGGTGGACTAAAACGATTATGGAGTGGGGTCCACGTCCAGCGCCAGAGCCGCCACCGCGGACAGATGCCCACCCAGACCCTCCCCTATAGGTTCAGGTTTTGCGGCCGAAGTCCGCACCTTGGGGGGGGGGGGGGGGGGGTACTGTCACACCCTGACCATAGTTTACTTTGTATATTTCTATGTTGTGGTTGGTCAGGGTGTGATCTGAGTGGGCATTCTATGTTACATGTCTAGTTTGTCCAGTTCTATGTTCGGCCTGATATGGTTCTCAATCAGAGGCAGGTGTTCGTCATTGTCTCTGATTGGGAACCATATTTAGGTAGCCTGGGTTTCACTGTGTGTTTGTGGGTGATTGTTCCTGTCTATGTGTTTTCACCAGATAGGCTGTTTAGGTTTTCGTTACGGTCTTTATTTTGTAGTGTTTGTATTGATTCGTGTTTTACGTTTGTTTATTAAAACATGGATCGAAATCTACACGCTGCATTTTGGTCCGACTCTTCTTCTCATATAGAAAACCGTTACATGCGTGATCGTGAGAAGAGAGAGATGTCGTGTGGGGAAACGGCTTTTTTCACTCGATCTGTCCAACTTTTCACCTCTAAAAATCTAAATAAAACACTACAAAGGGTTTATATAATGTGTCATTACATACCTTTTTTGAAGGTTTGTGTTGAATTTGAATCGTGCTTTTAGGGCGGTGCTAAAGTGATCTTCAGAAGTAAACAGCGGCTTTGAGAGTCATGATGGCTTGCAGTGACGATGCAAAAAAATGACTAGGTATCCCCCCCTTACCCTGTCCCTTTCTTGTTTTTAAACGATGAGAGAAGTGCCTGGTGTAGGGAGACTAAGACAGAATGAGTTGCTTTATGCGTGCTGTACGTTACGACGTGACACGTCAAGATGTAGCGTACAGCATCGGAGAGGCCCGTTTTTTAAATTACTTTTCTCCAATACTACAGAGCCGTTACCATGAATAGAAACTTGGTTCACACCCCAGATTCTGATGTCAACACAGTCGCTACAGTCCCATTAGATTTCATTGCAGCCTCGTTTGAATGTCGCGGTTGCGCAAATTTGTACGGAATGGCGTTCATCACTGTTAGTACGAAATCGGGGGAACTATTGGCACAGTAACTGTTGTCCTTATGACCAATAAGCATACTACATACTCAACTTACATCACAAATAGTAGCGTTAGTACGGTTAGTATGAGTATTCGGACACAGCTACAGTGTGACGCCAAGCAAAAATCAGCGCACATGAATACCACTCATTTCAAACAGCTGTCAAAACCAGTCCCCTAAAAGGTATGACAGATGAGGCCATTGAAAGTGTAAAAAATATAAATAAATTTGACAATGGCAACAGAGAAGCATATTTCTTTATTTTTTTGCTGTTATTTTAGGTTTTCCCTGCATAAAAGTAGAATGAGAACGATTGAAACACTAATTTTTGTCTACGAGGGTTAGTTCGCCCCCCCCGCCCCCCCAAAAAAAATTAGGCCTATACGATTTTCCACTTTTAACTTGGCTGTTGTCAAACAACAGACCATTTCTCCATATTTGTGCAATTCAGTTACTTACAGCAGCCTCTGGTTAGCATTACCGTATACAGGACCTGACATAATTGAAACCAAGAAGACCATATAAAGCAGGAACATGGCCTTAAAGTAGCTCCAAAGTAGTTTGGATTTCGTTGATATCATTAATGATAATTTCCACTGTGCATAACACTTGTCAGCGATCTGCAAAATCTGTAACATTTTGTTGCAAGTGAGATACAGTGCATTCGTAAAGTAATAAGATCCCTACCCTTCTTCCACATTTTGTTAAGTTATAGCCTTATTCTAAAATGGATTAAATGATAAATCTACACACAATACCCCTTAATGACAAAGCGAAAACATTTTTTTCAAAAAACCTGATTTTAAACCGAAATGCCTTATTCAGACCCTTTGTTATAAGACTCTAAATTGAGTTCACGTGCATCCTGTTTCCATTGATCACCCTTGAGATGTATCTACAACTTGATTGTGGACCACCTGTGGTAAATTTAATTGATAGGACTTGGAAAGGCTCTCACCTGTCTAGATTTGATAGTGCATGTCAGAGCAAAAACCAAGCCATGAGGTCAAAGGAATGGCCCGTAGAGCGTCGAGACAGGATTGTGTCAAGGCACAAATCCGGAGAAGGGCACCAAAACATTTCTGCAGCATTGAAGGTCCCAAAGAACATAGTGGCCTCCATCATTCTTAAATGAAATAAGTTTGGAACCACCAAGACTTTTCTTAGAGTTGGCCACCAGGCCAAACTGAGCAATCAGTGGAGAAGGGCCATGGTCAGGGAGGTGACCGATGGTCACTTTGACAGAGCTCCAGAGTTCTTCTGTGGAGATGGGAGAACCTCCCAGAAGGACAAACATCTCTGCAGCACTCTACCAATCGGGTCTTTATGGTAGAGTGGCCAGACCGAAGCTACTCCTCAGTAAAATGCACATAACAGAATCCACTGGGATTCTCTGCCTCTAACCCTATTACAGGGGCTGAGTCACTGGCTTACTGGTGCTCTTTCATGCCGTCCCTAGGAAGGGTGCGTCACTTGAGTGGGTTGTCACTGATGTGATATTCCTGTCTGGGTTTGCGCCTCCCCTTGGGTTGTGTCGTGGCGGAGATCTTTGTGGGCTATACTCGGCCTTGTCTCAGGATGGTAAGTTGGTGGTTGAAGATATTCCTCTAGTGGTGTGGGGGCTGTGCTTTGGCAAAGTGGGTGGGGTTATATCCTTCCTGTTTGGCCCTGTCCGGGGGTATCATTGGATGGGGCCACAGTGTCTCCTGACCCCTCCTGTCTCAGCCTCCAGTATTTATGCTGCAGTAGTTTGTGTCGGGGGGCTAGGGTCAGTTTGTTATATCTGGAGTACTTCTCCTGTCTTATCCAGTGTCCTGTGTGAATTTAAGTATGCTCTCTCTAATTCTCTCTTTCTCTCTTTATTTCTCTCTCTCGGAGGACCTGAGCCCTAGGACCATGCCTCAGGACTACCTGAAATGATGACTCCTTGCTGTCCCCAGTCCACCTGGCTGTGCTGCTGCTCCAGTTTGAACTGTTCTGCCTGTGGCTATGCAATACTGACCTGTTCACCGGATGTGCTACCTGTCCCTGACCCATTATTTGACCATGCTGACAACCATTGACCAACATTTGAACATCTTGGCCATGTTCTGTTATAATCTCCCCCCGGCACAGCCAGAAGAGGACTGGCCACCCCTCATAGCCTGGTTCCTCTCTAGGTTTCTTCCTAGGTTTTGTCCTTTCTAGGGAGTTTTTCCTAGCCAACGTGCTTCAACACCTGTATTGCTTGCTGTTTGGGGTTTTAGGCTGGACTTTGAAGGGCTATATAAATAAATTTTATTTGATTTGAACAGCCCGCTTGGGAAAAAAAGGCACCTAAAGGACTCTCAGACCATGAAAAACAAGATTCTCTGGTCTGATGATACTAAGATTGAACTATTTGGCTTGAATGCCAAGCTTCAAGTCTGGAGGAAACCCTGGCACCATCCCTACGGTGAAACATGGTGGTGGCAGCATCATGCTGTAGGAATGTTTTTCAGCGGCAGGGCCTGAAGACTAGTCAGGATCGAGGGATGGACGAACGGAGCAAAGTTGAGAGATATTTTAATCAAATTTCTTTGGTACTTTTAACCCTTTTTCTCCCCAATATCGTGAAGATATCTCACTTCCTGTTTTGATTTCTCCTCAGGATTTTTCTAAATCGGTAGTCACAATCCTGTCCCATTGCTGCAACTCCCGTACGGACTCGGGAGAAGCGAAGGTCGAGAACCGTGCGTCCCCCGAAACACGACCCTGCTAGGCCGAACTGCTTCTTGACACACTCCTCTCTTAACCTGGAAGCCGTACAAACGGCAACCGAGGTCAGCTTGCAAGTGCCCGGCCCGCCACAAGGAGTCACTAGATAGAAGAAGGACATCCCAGCCGGCCAAACCCTCCCCTAACCTGGACAACGCTGGGCCAATTGTGCGCCGCCTCCTGGGACTCCCGATCACGGCCGGCTGTGACACAGCCTGGGATCGAATCGGGTTGATCCCACACAACAGGAGTGGCTTCGGGACAAGTCTCTGAATGTCCTTGAGAGGCCCAGCCAGAGCCCGGACTTGAACACAATCGAACATCTCTGGAAAGACCTGAAAAAAGCTGTGCAGCGATGCTCCCAATACAACCTGACAGCACTTGAGAGGACCTGCAGAGAAGAATGGGAGAAACTCCCCAAATACAAGTGTGCCAAGCTTGTAGCGTCATACCCAAGAAGACTCATGACTTGTAATTGCTGCCTAAGATGCTTCAACAAAGTACTGAGTAAATGGTCTTAATACTTATGTAAATGTGATATTTCCATTTTTTTTATATATTTACACATTTGCAAAAATGTCTATAAACCTGTTTTTGCTTTGTCATTATGGGGCATAGTGTGTAGATTTATGGGGGGGAGGGGGAGGGGACTATTTAATCAATTTGAGAATAAGACTAACGTTAACAAAATGTGGAAAAAGTCAAGGGGTCTGAATTACTTTCCAAATGCATTCTATGGGAAATTTCTAATGCTACATACAGAGTCAAATCACATCGAGAAGACCAACAAGAAGATAACATGTATATTCTTCATGCTTTAATTTATACAAAGGGTATTTCTGAATCTGTGTGTCTATTCTTTGCTGAACTGTCAAAAGATGTCCATCACCAGAACGGGTGTGATCATTTCCACCACTAGAACAGGTCAGATCATTTCCACCACCAGAACAGTCAGATCATTTCCACCACCATAACAGGTCAGATCATTTCCACCACTAGAACAGGTCAGATCATTTCCACCACCAGAACAGGTCAGATCATTTCCACCACTAGAACAGGTCAGATCATTTCCACCACTAGAACAGGTCAGTTCATTTCCACCACCAGAACAGGTCAGATCATTTCCACCACTAGAACAGGTCAGATCATTTCCACCACTAGAACAGGTCAGTTCATTTCCACCACTAGAACAGGTCAGTTCATTTCCACCACTAGAACAGGTCAGTTCATTTCCACCACTAGAACAGGTCAGTTCATTTCCACCACCAGAACAGGTCAGTTCATTTCCACCACCAGAACGGGTCAGATCATTTCCACCACCAGAACAGGTCAGATCATTTCTGAGTTCTGGTGAGAAAGGTTAAGCTTTTCAGATGCTGCTCTATGGGATGTGGTGTGATCTGTTTTCTTTAAATCAATAATTCAAACTATTTAAAATGAATAGAACTTTTAGTCGGTTATACCTGAGATATACCAACGACAAGGCTACCAATGGCCCAATGTAAATCAAATGGCAGGAAGCTTGGCACCGGTGATGTACTGGGCCATACGCACTACCATCTGTATGAAATGTAATGTAAATCGAATTTAGATAGGCATATCTAGGACAGACAGTTTCAGATCAAATCAGCTTTTTTTCGGGATATAGCAATATTTCATAGCTATACATAACTGGCGACACTGTATAAAGAAAGATCAGGTCAATTGTGTAGCCTGGATGATTATATTACTGAAACAATGTAGCCTGCAAAATGGTATGACGTTGCCACAAGTATGGCTTCAGAACGTACTGTAAAACTCGTTCCTTTTCTCCAGTTGCACTTACCCTCACTCCCACTTTGTTTCCCATTGTTCGCACCCATCCTGTGTAATGCATTATCTATTCACAGAGCTCGGAGGTATCCATCAAATAAAAAGTATTCCTACAAAAACGTGCGCGTTATATGAGGAGAAATGCGCGTGGATCCTCTTTTTTTTCCCCAGCGGAAGATAGTCCCCCAAAAAACGTTCTTCTCAAACCATAAATCCAAACATAGTCAGCATGTCATTACAGATATTTTTTTACTGAATACATTTTGATTTTAAACTAAATTCTTACAAGACGTGCAGGTAATAGTGCACGATTCCAACAACTGTTGAAGGCTAAAAATGTATTTTATCTCCGAGTGTTACAAATGGAAACTTATTCGCATCCAGTATTTGATATAAACAAAACCCGAAACTTGTTGCGTCAAGACGCAATGCCACCACTCCTGCCGAGTATGAAACCGTTACCATTTAGACATACTTTCGGCGGCCGCGAGAGGCAACGGCGATTTGCTGTAAACCCCCCCTTTCCCCGGTGTCAATAGCCTACCATAGGAATGAGGAGAGGTAGGCTACAGTTTTAAAGAGACAGTGGACCCAAAAAGAAGTAACAACCCATGATTACGTTGATATTATCCAGATACTTAAATAAGATCTTGGAAAATGAACTCAAAGATTGTTATAATATTCATTGGGGATTTTGGCGTAGCTGCAGAGGTGCACCACATGAAGCAACTTGGACAGTTGCTTGCAACAAAGTTGCATTTGGGTTTGCTCCCAATCATTGGTTGTCTCTTTAAAAAAAATGCCTGCAACTTACTTGCAACTCATTACACGTTGTAGCAAAGTGAAGTGCACCCGTGTGTGCATGCGCAGATACTCTGTGTGACATACATGAGAGAAAAGTATGTATGTAACAGATTTTGGGGTATCGTGGGGATCGGCTCCCCCTGGTGGACAGTTTCTCATCCAGTGATCCAGACATCCAGGCCAAGGTCCAGTACCAGCAGAGCTGAACCAGTGGTCAAACTGTCTGGGCCCGTGTGAACAACCCGAGGGATAGAGGCCCTCCACTGCATGTGCGGTCAGCTGATGTACTCTTATATATATAAAATATATATATATATAATAATAATATATAGAAATATATATATTTTTAATTATATATATATATATAATTTTAAAAATATATATTTTTATCTATTATTATTATTATTATATTTTTTTTTTAAATATTTGAACATTAATTTTACTAGGCAAGTCAGTTAAGAACAAATTCTTATTTACAATTACGGCCTACCCCGGGCCAAACCCGGACGATGCTGGGCCAATTGTGCGCCACCCTATGGCACTCCCAATCACGGCCCATTGTGATACTGGCTGGAATCGAACCAGGGTGTCAGTAGAGACGCCTCTAGCACTATGATGCAGTGCCTCCGGGAAGTTTTCAGTAAAGCTTGTGCTACCTCCCTTCCTCCACATCGTCCTTATGATTGTGCGATTTTACCTGCTCCTGGGCACCACACCGCCTCGAGGACGGATTTATTCCCTGTCTGGCCCTGAGACCAAGGCTATGGAGGAGTACATTGATAACTCTCTGGCGGCTGGAAGCATTCGCCCTTAGCCCTCTCCTGCCGGCGCAGGATTTTTCTTTGTGGGAAAGAAGGACAAGACCCTGCGTCCATGTACTGATTACCGGGGTGTCAATGACATCACAGTCAAGAACTTTTCCCCGCTACCACTCCTCTCCTCAGCTTTCGAACCTCTCCAGGGGACAACCATATTTTCTAAACTGGACCTCCGAAATGCCTACCACTTTGTTCGGAGACGCGAAGGAGACGAGTGGAAGAGTGCATTCAATACAGCAAGTGGACACTATGAGTGCCTGGTCATGCCGTTTGGACTCACTAACGCTCCTGCTGTCTTCCAGGCTCTGGTTAACGATGTGCTCGGGGACATGTTGTATCGTTTTGTTTTTTTGTGTACCTTCGACGACATCCTGTTTTTCTCCTATTCTGCCCAGGAACACGTTCTCCATGTGTGACAAGTTCTTCAGGAGAACCAGTTGTTTGTTAAAGCCGGAGAAGTGAGAGTTCCACCGCTCCACAATCACTTTTCTGGGATACGTCATTTCCGAAGGGAATGTTCAGATGGGATCTGGAAAAAGTGAGAGCAGTGGTGAATTGGCCCCATCCAGGGTGCAGCTACAGCGGTTTCTGGGGGTTTGCTCATTATTACCTCCATTTCTTTCGGGCTACAGCAACCTGGCGACTCCCCTCTCTGCACTCACCTCTCCCAAGGTACCGTTCACTTGGTCCCCAGAAACAAACAAGGCTTTTGTGGATTTGAAGCAATGATTTACCACTGCCCTCATCCTCATCCATACGGATCTGACCCATCAGTTTGTGATGGAGGTTGACGCTTCCAGCGTGGAAGTAGGGGCCGTTCTTTCCCAGCGATCCGTAAAGGAACAAAAGCTTCATCCCTGTGCCTTCATGTCCCATTGTCTCAACTAGGTGGAGAGGATCTATGACGTTGGCAACCGGGAACTCTTAGCAGTAAAGATGGCCCTGGAGGAGTGGAGGCATTGGCTGGAAGGGGTGCAACATCCATTTTTGGAATTTGGAATAACTCCACACAGCCAAGCGCCTTAACTCTAGACAAGCCCGGTGGGCTCTGTGAATCACTAGGTTTAATTTCACCATCTCCTACCGCCCAGGGTCCAAAGATGTGAAGCCGGACACCCTTTCCCGCCTGTACAGTTCCGCTCCCACACCCTCGGAATCAGAGACCATTCTCCCTGCCTCATATTTTCCGGCTGTGGTTGTCTGGGGTATTGAGGCTCTGGTTCGCAAAGCACAACTTTCCCAGCCAGACCCCGGGGGAGTCCCGGCTTACCGGATGTTTGTTCCCGATTCGGTCCGGTCCCAAGTCCTGGAATGGGCTCACTCCTCCAGGCTTACCTGTCATCCTGGTGCTTGCATTACCTTGGCTTTCCTCCGCCAGCGCTTCTTGTGGCCCACCATGGCTCCTGATGTCTCGGCCTTCGTCACCACATGCATGGTGTGTGCCCAAAGCAAGACTTTGCAGCAAGCTCAGTCTGGTCTCCTTCAGCCACGTCCTGTTCCTCATCGGCCCTGGTCTCATATTTCCCTGGATTTTGCCACTGGGCTTCCTCCGTCAGATGGCAACACCACCATCCTGACGGTGATTGACAGGTTCTCCAACGCCACCCATTTCATCCCTCCTCCTAAATTACCTTCAGCCAAGGAGACAGCCCAGTTCATGGTGCAGCACGTCTTCCAAATCCATGGACTCCGTTCGACATTGTCTCGGATCGGGGTCCTCAGTTTTCGCCCCGTTTCTGGAAGGTGTTCTGCACCCTTATCGGGTCGTCGGCCAATCTGTCCTCCGGATTTCATCCCCAGTCCAATGGCCAGTCGGAGTGAGCTAATCAAGATATGGAGACGAAACTCCAGTGTCTTGTTGCCAGTAACCACACCACCTGGAGTCAGCAACTGGTCTGGGTGGAATATTCCAGGAACACTCTCCCCTGCTCAGCTACTGGACTACCTCGAATGCTCCATGGGAAATCAGCCCCCGCTCTTCCCAGAACAAGAAGCGGAGGTCAACATACCTTCAGCCAAGATGTTCGTCCGTCACTGTCGGCGTACCTGTAAAAGAGCCTGGGCAGCTCTTCTCAAGACAACCTCCAGATGTCGTTGACAAGCAGACCGCCACGGACTCTGGCTCCTCGCTATCGGCTCAGGCAGAGGTCATGGTTGTACTGTCACACCCTGGTCTGTTTCACCTGTCCTTGTGATTGTCTCCACCTCCTCCAGGTGTCACTTATTTTCCCCAGTGTATTTATCTCTGTGTTTCCTGTCTCTCTGTGCCAGTTCGTCTTGTATGTTTTCAAGCCAACCAGCGTGTTTTTTCCATGCTCCTGTTTTTTAGTATCTTTTTCTAGTCTTCCCGGTTTTGACCCATGCCTGTTTTTTTCTGGACTCCGTACCCGCCTGCCTGACCCTTCTGCCTGCCCTGACATCGAGCCTGTCTGCCACTCTGTACCTCCTGGACTCAGAATCTGGTTTTGACCTTTTGCCTGTCCACGACCATTCTCTTGTCCACTCCTTTTTGATTATATATAAACTACAAAGACTCTAAACATCTGCATCTGGTTCTCGCCTTGTGCCCTTATAAAACCTGTGGTTGTCAGAGGTGACATCTGAAGAGGCCGTAAACCTGTGGTTGTCAGAGGTGACCTCTGAAGATGGTGTAAACCTGTGGTTGTCATAGGGGAGCCCCGAAGATGCCGTAAGCCTGTGGTTGTCAGAGCTGACCTTTGAAGAGGCCGTAAACCTGTGGTTGTCAGAGCTGACCTCTGAAGATGCAAGGTCAGAACCCTCTGAAGAGGAAATGCAGCTCTTGGACACACAGGAAGATGAGGTTTGACTATTAGATGTTCAACATTTCTTTTGAAAATAATATTTAAAAGATGCACTATGCAGAAATTGCTCTGCCATTTCCTGATTCCTAAAATTATAATAGTTTGGTTAATTTCACTTTATTTGACAAAACAAGCAAGTATAGTGTAGAGAATTATTATACCATCTAAACCGATGTGAAATATGTTTTCCATAACCAATAACATTGCATTTTCAGCTGTTTGAAGCTGGTGTACAAAACCCAAAGTAAAAGATGCAAAAACTAAACTTAAGAACTGGAAGCATAGAAAAATTGCACATACTTGCAAATACACCATAGTGCCCTCCAAGCTCATCACTAAGCTAAGGACCCTGGGACTGGGCACGACAAAATGTGGAATAAGTCAAGGGGTATGAATACATTCTGAAGGTATTGTACATATTACCTCAAATACCTTGACTAACCCATACCCCTGCACATTGACTCGGTAACTGGTACCCCTTGTATATAGCCTTGTGGTTGTCATTGTATTACTATTTTTCCTTTAGTTTATAAAGAAAATGTTTCTTACTTTTTGTATATTCTGCATTGTTGGTGAAGGGCTCATAAGTAAGCATTTCACTGTAAGGTCTACTACACCTGTTGTATTCAGCATTTCACGGTAAGGTCTACTACACTTGTTGTATTCAGCATTTCACGGTAAGGTCTACTACACCTCTTGTATTCAGCATTTCACGGTAAGGTCTACTACACCTGTTGTATTCAGCATTTCACGGTAAGGTCTACTACACCTGTTGTATTCAGCATTTCACGGTAAGGTCTACTACACCTGTTGTATTCAGCATTTCACTGTGAGGTCTACTACACTTGTTGTATTTCACTGTGAGGTCTACTACACCTGTTGTATTCAGCATTTCACTGTGAGGTCTACTACACTTGTTGTATTTCACTGTGAGGTCTACTACACCTGTTGTATTCAGCATTTCACTGTAAGGTCTACTACCCTGTTGTATTCAGCATTTCACGGTAAGGTCTACTACACCTGTTGTATTCAGCATTTCACGGTATGGTCTACACATGTTGTATTCGGCGCATGTGACAAATACAATTTGATTTGATATGAATCACATTAAATAAATCATCTTCAGAAATGACTTTGTCAAAGCAACTGGGGCTTTATAAAGATAGTGAAACTTGGAGAAATGTTGGGATTAATTGGGTTAAAATCTTCCTAGAAGTGACAAAGGGTTGACTGTCCCTCCGTTGAGTTTCGGCACTTTAGCAGGCCTTTATTTATAATAAAAATGGCCACTTCATTTAATAACAGGCTTTTAAAATTCAATATCGGTTCATCATTTCTACCTAAAATATCAAAGGGATTTGCAAGAGGCACTCTTTTTGTGGAATGACCCATTGTAATTGTATTGTATTGTATTGTATTACACCCTATAAACATTTTCTGGTTTCAGACGATCCCGCAGGTGAAGAAGCCGGTTGTGGAGGTCCTGAGCTGGCGTGGTTACATGTGGTGTGTGGTTGTGAGGGCGGTTGGACGGACTGCCAAATTCTCTAAAACAATGTTGGAGGAGGCTTATGGGAAAATGAACATTCAATTTCTGCACATTTTAGAGTGGCCTTTTATTGTCCCTAGCACAAGGTGCACCTGCGTAATGATCATGCCATTTAATCAGCTTCTTGATTTGCTACACCTGTCAAGTGGAAGGATTATTTTGGCAAAGGAGAGATGCTCACTGAAGGGGATGTAAACAAATTTGTGCTCAACATTTGAGAAGAAAATAACTTTGTGTGGATAGATTTTTTTGGGGGGAAATCTTTTATTTCAGCTCATGAAACATGGGAGCAAAACGTTACATGTTGCTATTATATATTTGTTCATAAATGCTTCCAAATTTCAAGGCCCCCCCCCCCCCCCCAAACAAAAGTGATGTTAGCTGATGAAGATTATGTCATAGTCCTGAGATCTTGTATGTTTTGTTCTAAGTCTGTTTACAGCAGACCTTATTTTCAGCGTTTTTCCAAAACCCATACAAAAACTGAATTCGTTTCTCCAAAGGGTTTGTTCAACAGAACCATGGCAGAGTCAGTGCCTACAAAAAGACAAAATTACTATTACTCTCAATTGTGGTCATGGTTAGAAGGGAACCAGTTGTCTGCTGTGTGTTGAATTGTGTAGTTGTGATTTTTTTTTTTTTTCATTTTCAAAGAGGCTGAATTTTCGGTGGAAATAGCACATACATTGATGAAAATGCGTTCACTTGTGATTTGTAGATTCAAATAAAGTAAGCCTATTTTAAATGGTGTGAGAGTAGACCTACTTCAACTCCAAGGTAGATGGCGACAGAGGTATTTTTTCCCCACTGTTTCACTGCATTCTGCTTGATATGAGCAGAGCGCGACCACCGACCAGACAGCTGAGAGAGGCGGACAAGCACCGTCACCGGGCCCGGGGTACACGTATCAAGGTAGCTGCAACGCAGCATAGTAATTTACCGGCTTTTTTTTGACCGTAAGTGTTTTTGAATAATTATGATACATTTTCATACTGTGCGGTGTTTCGTTTTGTTAAAATTAAAACCCAAACATAATTTCAATTTGACAGGCACACTACAGTCGGTAGTGTAAGCAAACTTTAGCTATAGCTAGCTAGCTTGCTGGTTAATGTTGCTAATGAAACCATATGTTAGCTACCGACAACCACTAGTAAACGGGAAAAACGAACGAGATACTAATTGTTAGCATGTTGTAAGGGCGTTTTTTGTTGTTGTTTGTCGATAAAACACATAGCTGACCTGTAATAACGGGCTTCTACTCAACTGATGTTAATTTGTTACAAAGTTAGCTGTGTCACAGGCGGTGCATCAGGGAAAACATTCCGTATAGCACTAGGAACAATGAACTCCGCAAGCAACTGGTGCTCTAGTCCTAAAACTACAGTGTTTTCAGAAAGTATTGACACACCTTCTTTTTCTCCACATTTGTGTTATGTTAACAGCCTGAATGTGAAAATGTTTTAAATGAATTCATTATTTTTTTGTGGTGACTGCCTTCACACAGCTCCCTATATTGTCAAAGTGGAATTATGTTTGTTTTCAACCCCTTTTATTATTGGCAAAAATAGATCAGTTCCGGAGTTAAATAAGTGCATAACAAGTCACATAATAAAGTTGCATGGACTATGTGCAATAATAGTCTAACATGATTTTTGAATGACTACCTCCATCTCTGCACCCTACCACATAAAAATAATTGTAAGGTCCCTCAGTCGAGCAGTGAATTTCATACACAGATTCAACCACAAAGACCAGGGAGGTTTTCCAATGCCTCTGTAGATGGGTAAAAAATAAAAAGCAGAAATTGAATATCCCTTTTGAGCAGTTAATTACACTTTGTAGTGACTGGGTGTATAGATACACCATCCACAAAGACACAGGCGTCCTTTCTAACTCTGTCGCCGGAGAGGAATGATTTCACCATGAGGCCAATGGCGACTTTTTAAAACCAGTTAGTTTAAAATTGCTGTGATGGGATAAAACAGGATGAATCAAGAACATTCTAGTCACTCAACAATGCTAAACTAAATGACAAATATTCCAAAAACATGCATCCTGTTTGCAACAAGGCACTAAAGTAATACTGCAAAAAAATGTGGCAAAGCAATTCACTTTTTGTCCTGAATACAAAGTGTTATGTTTGGGGCAAATAGAACACATTACAGAGTACCACTCCATATTTTCAAGCGTAGTGGTGGCTGCATCGTGTTATGGGTATGCTTGTAATCAATAAGGACTGGAGTTTCAGGATGAAAAAAAAAAAAAGAAACAGAAGACAGGGAAAGTTCCTGAGTGACCCGAGTTAGTTTTGACTTAAATATACTTGAAAAAAGTATATGGAAAGACCTGATAATGGTTGTCTAGCAATGATCAACAATTAATTTGACAGCTTGAAGACTTCTGAAAGAAATGATGGGTAAATGTAGCAAAATCCAGGTGTGGAAACCTCAGATTTACCCCAAAAGACTCACAGCTGTAATCGCTGCCAAAGGTTATTTTCTAAAGTATTGACTGAGGGGTATGAATACTTATGTAAAGGAGATATGTGTTTCTATCTCAATAGATTTGCAAACATTTCTAAACATGTTTGCACGTTGTGTGTGTGTGTGTGTGTGTGAAAATATCGATTTAAATCAATTTTGAATCCAGGCAACAAAATGTGGAACAAGTCAAAGGATGTGAATACTTGCTTCTACACCTGCTTCACCGTGCTTCTACACCTGCTGTTTGGGGTTTTAGGCTGGGTTTCTGTACAGCACTTTGATATATCAGCTGATGTTAGAAGGGCTTTATAAATACATTTGATTCGAATACTTTCTGAAGGCATTTTATCTAAGACAACTGGCAATCTGCTGCTCCCTATAAATTATTCTCTTACAAATAATTATTACAAATAATAATAATACGGTTTGGATACTGATGTGTTTACTCGCCCAGTTGGAATTCCGTCTCTGTTTGACTCGTTTACGATTAAGTTCTGAAAGTGCCACGTGTGATTCTAACACTCACTAGTGTTATTACGTAAATTGACATAGCTCAATGTGGAGTTTGTTGATTGATTTGAATGTTCCATCCCATGCTGAAACAAACAGTATATTCAGGCGCTTTGGTTAAATTGAATGTTGAGTAAGGCTAGACGTTGTAGTTTGTGTTGATACGCAAAAATGATTGAAGTTGTTCGTATCATGTTTTTGAAATCCAATGGTTGTATTAGTTTTTCACATTTACTACATTTACAGATCAATGCAGAGTCTGCATGCTTAAGAACATACAAGTTTTGTTATTGGTGGTGTAAGCAACCACCCTAATGTGTGAGTCTATCCTTGGTCTGTCTCTTCAGGAATAATGCACCAAAGATGGCTGCCACACACTCCATGCTGCAGGAGCGTATCCAGGTGGCCCAAGAGCTGCTCAAGCGTGTGGACCAGCTCTGTGCGAGGCAGGTGCGCGATGTGGAGGGCCGGGCCAAGCTCTGCAGCAAGCTGCGAGCCGAGCTCAAGTTCCTGACCAAGGTGGAGGCGGGCAAGGTGCTCATCAAGGAGTCCCACCTGCAGAGCACCAACCTCACCCACCTGAAGGTGGGTCTTGTTTATATATTGTTTATATATTGTATATATATTGTTTATATATTGTATATATATTGTATATATATTGTTTATATATTGTTTATATATTGTATATATATTGTTTATATATTGTGTATATATATTGTTTCTATATTGTATGTATTTTCCAATTGAATTATGTTGAAACGGTTCCTATTTTTAGAGTGCCCAGTGGACAATTAGTCTTGCTCTATAGCTGTCCATTGTTTTACCCATCTGACAACGAGGACCATATTGAAAATATGTTGGTTGACTTTTTTGGTTTAATCTTCACTGGTTTTTTACTGTGTATCGTTGTATTCACATCCAATTTGTTTTTGTAAATCTGTCCAATAAATCTATTTGAAAACAGGCCATTGTGGAGTCGGCGGAGTCACTGGAGATGGTGGTGAGCGTGCTGCATGTGTTCGCCTACGAGGACGGCGGCGGCGCCAAGCAGACGCTGGTGGTGGACGTGGTGGCCAACGGCGGGCACACCTGGGTCAAGGCTATTGGGCGCAAGGCAGAGGCACTGCACAACATCTGGCAGGGTCGGGGCCAGTACGGCGACAAGAGTGTGGTGGAGCAAGCTGAGGACTTCCTGCAGGCCAGCCGCCAGCAGCCTGTGCAGTACAGCAACCCACACATTATCTTTGCCTTCTACAATGGCGTCTCCAGCCCAATGGCCGACCGCCTGAGAGAGATTGGCATCTCGGTGCGCGGGGACATCGTGGCGGTAAACTTGGTGATGGCGGAGGAGGAAGGAAGCGAGGAGGAAGAGGGGGAGGGAGCAAACAAGGAGGGTATGGAACACTGCTACGAAGAGGAAGAGCGAGAAGGCAAGGCAGCGGAAGAAGATGAAGACGTTGAAAACTTTGTCGAAGAAGACGACGACGCAGAAGATGTCGAGCACACGCGAGTTGACCGCGACACCATCGTGGCCAGCCTGGCATTCCCCACCGGGGTCAAGGTAGATGTGTGCCGGCGGGCCAACCTGGACATCACTACACTCATCACGTACGTGTCGTCACTGAGCCACGGCCACTGCCGCTTGGCCTTCAAGGAGCAGGTGCTGACTGAGCAGGCAGCCCAGGAGCGTCAGGACAAGGTCCTCCCTCGCCTCCAGGAGTTCATGGCGGGCAAGGAGCTGTACGCGTGCCAGTCGGCCGTAAACGACTTCCGCGTCATCCTGGACACGCTCGGCGGCCCCGGCGAGAAGGCGCGCGCCGATGAGCTGCTGAGGCGGCTACGGGTGGTACCCGACCAGCCGTCGGAGCGCACCCAGCGCCTCACTGCCAGCTCCAAGGTGAACCCCCGCTCGCTCATGATTTTCGGCACGGGCGACACACTACGGGCAGTCACAATGACGGCGAACAGTGGCTTTGTGAGGGCGGCGGCCAATCAGGGCGTGCGGTATAGCGTGTTCATCCACCAACCGCGCGCTTTGACGGAGGGCAAGGAGTGGAGGGCCACGCCCATATGAGAGAGGGAGAACTAACACCCCCACAGCGGCAGGAGGAAGAAGACTGATGATGAGCGAAGGGCTCCGACAGTGAACAGGAAGGAGAAAATTAAGGAAGGAGACAATGTTTGTGGAATGTACCACTGAACAGACATTAATTAAAGGGGTGTGGAATATACCACTGAAGAGTAATTAAATGGGTTGGGTGACTGCCAGAACAGTGAACTCTCTTCTTTTTCTTTTTTTGGGGGGCGGGGAGGGGAGGGAGACAAAATATATATCACAGCTTTTTTTTTGCTCTGTGTCACTGAAATGTAAAGGCATTGTGCTCAGTTGTTGAAAAAACCACTACTGGTTTAGTTTAACACGCAGTCGGTACAGGAGCATTTTTTTTGCAACAACTGCAGACATTGGCGATAGTTGTTGTGTAGCCTATACTGTATATGCAAAAATAGTTATTGATATGATGAAATATCAGCTTATTGTATTTTAGGGCAATTTAAAAAAAAATGTGCTGAGGGTGAATTAATATTTTGTTTTATTGTATTGCAAGTCTGAATTACATGTGAATAAAGCATCTCTAAAAAAAAAAAATGTAGACATGCAATTTCATTGAATTAAGCTATTTCATTAAACATTGTGTGTGTGGTTCTAAACTGCTCCGATGACCACTTCATTGTGAGACCAGTGCTGAATTTACAGTACTTTTTAATCCAATTAACCATTTCAAGGCAAAGCTATCACACTATATTATTGTGTAGGCCTACAATTTAAGACCGTATGCTTGAAAACAAAACTGTTGGATACTTAACCTCTCGTTATTACCAATCACATCGGCCTACTGGTTAATATAAACTCGGCAACAAAAAAACATCCTCTCACTGTCAACTGAATTGGGGGGGGGGGGGGGGGTCAAAATCAAAAGTCAGTATCTGATGTATCAACAGTATCTGGCCACCAACTGCATTAAGTACTGCAGTGCATCTCATGGACTGCACCAGATTTGCCAGTTCTTGCTGTGAGATGTTACCCCACTCTTCTACCAAAGCACCTGCAAGTTCCTGGACATTTCTGGGAGGACTGGCCCTCGCCCTCTGATCCAACATCCTAGATGTGCTCACGGGCTCTTCTCTGGCCATGGCAGCACACTGACATTTCCTGTCTTGCAGGAAATCACGCACAGAACGAGCAGTATGGCTGGTGGCATTGTCATGCTGGAGGGTCATGTCAGAATGAGCCTGCAGGAAGGGTACCACATGAGGGAGGAGGATGTCTTCCCTGTAATGCACAGCGTTGAGGTTGCCTGCAATGACAACAAGCTCAGTCCGATGATGCTGTGACTCACCACCCCAGACCATGATGGACCCTCCACCTCCAACTCGATCCCACTCCAGAGTACAGGCCTCGGTGTAACGCTCATTCCTTTGACGATAAATGCGAATCCGACCATCACCCCTGGTGAGACAATACCGCGACTCGTCAGTGAAAAGCACTTTTTGCCTGTCATGTCTGGTCCAGCATCGGTGGGTTTGTGCCCTTAGGCGACGTTGTTGCCGGTGATGTCTGGTGAGGACCTGCCAGTCCAGCCTCTCTCAGCCTATTGTGGACAGTCTGAGCACTGATGGAGGGATTGTGCGTGCCTGGTGTAACTCGGGCAGTTGTTGTTGCCATCCTGTACATGTCCCGCAGGTGTGATGTTCAGATGTACCGACGTGGTACGTGGTCTGTCACTGCGAGGATGATCAGCTGTCCGTCCTGTCTCACAGTAGCACTGTCTTAGGCGTCTCAGTACGGACATTAAAATGTATTGCCCTGGCCACATCTGCAGTCCTCATGCCTCTTTGCAGCATGCCTAAGGCACAGTCACGCAGATGAGCAGGGACCCTGGGCATCTTTCTTTTGGTGTTTTTCAGAGTCAGTAGAAAGGCCTCTTTAGTGTCCTACGTTTTCATAACTGTGACCTTAATTGTCTACCGTCTGTAATCTTAACGACTGTTCCACAGGTGCATGTTCATTCATTGTTCAGTGAACAAGCATGGGAAACTGTGTTTAAACCCTTTACAATGAAGATCTGTGAAGTTATTTGTATTTTTACAAATTATCTTTGAAAGACAGGGTCCTGAAAAAGGAAAGTTTCTTTGCTGAGTTTAGTACCTACAGTGCATTCGGAAAGTATTCAGACTCCTTCACTTTTTCCACATTAAGTCAGCCTTATTCTGAAATTAATTCAATTATTATTTCCCCCCCCCCCCCCCCCCAAAATCAATCTGCCCCATAATGACAAAGTGAAAACAGGTGTTTAGACTTTTTGCAAATTAAACAGAAATAGCTTTATTTACACCATTTCCTATGGGATTTGAAATTGAGTTCAGGTGCTTCCTGTTTCCATTGATCATCCTTGACGTTTCTACAACTTGTTTGGAGTCCACCTGTGGTAAATTCAATGGATTAGAAAGACACACACCTGTCTTTATAAGGTCCCACAGTTGACAGTGCATGTCAGAGCAAAAACCAAGCCACGAGGTTGAAGGAATTGTCCGTAAAGCTCAGAGACAGCATTGTGTCGAGGCACAGATCTGGGAAATTGTACCAAAAAACGTCTTAAATGGATCAAGTTTAGAACCACCAAGACTCTTCCTAGAGCTGGCAGAAAGGCCAAACTGAGCAATTGGGGAGAAGGGCCTTGGTCAGGTGCTGTGGGAATGTTATTCAGCGACAGTGACTGGAAGGATCGAGGAAAAGATGAATGGAGAAAAGTAAAGATAGATCCTTGATGAAAACCTTCTCCAGAGCGCTCAGGACCTCAGACTGAGGCGAAGGTTCACCTTCCAACAGGACAACACAGGAGTGGCTTTGGGACAAATCTCAATGTCCTTGGGTGGCCCAGCCAGAGCCCGGACTTGTAACCAATCGAACATCTCTGGAGAGACCTGAAAATAACTGCAGCAACGCTCCCCATCCAACCTGACAGGGCTTGAGAGGATCTGCAGAGAGGAATGGGAGAAACTCCCCAAATACAGGTGTGCCAAGCTTGTGGCGTCATACCCAAGAAGACTCGACTGTAATTGCTGCCAAAGGTGTTTCAACAAAGTACTGAGTGAAGGGTCTGAATACTTATGTAAAAATTATTTTTTTTACATTTGTAATACATTTTCCAAATATTTAAACAAAAAAATGGTTTGGTCGTTATGGGTTATTGTGATGTCATTAAGGGGTATTGTGTGTAGATTTGAAGGGAAAGGGGGGGGGGGGGGGTGCAATTTTATCAATATTAGATCAAGGCTGTAATGTAATAATGTGAAGCGGTCTGAATCCTTTCAGAATGCTCCTCGCTCTACTTGCCTTTCAGGAGGAAATGTTTTGCCTTGTCTATATTTTGGGGGATATGTTTGGAAAGGGGTCATATTTTTCCCAGGTGGTATCTTTTTAGGTCCGTTTTGAAATTGTCAAGTGCTAATATTGAAATATCGCCGCTTGTTCAGCTGAGGGGTATACAACAAAACGGGATCTTTCAGTTAGCCAGCAAACTTTCCTAAATGGTCTGTAATAACACTTTTTTATTTTATTTAGGAAAGATGGCTTGAAACGGGAATGGTCTAATTCACTCAACAACCAAAACACACATCTAAGTTTAGCTTTCTGGTTGTTAATCAAAGTTCGCTGGCTAACTCATAAATCCAGCTTTACACTATACACATCTGAGATGTAAAATGAGGCTAGATCAACTGTCCAATGGGATAAGGCTACGTGTACAGTGTTATGAGTATCTGGGTTATAATTTGTCCGTTTGGAAGGAATTATGCCACATTCAAAACAACTGGGAACTCTGGAAAAATACGAGGTGTAATCATGACGTCAGTAATCTTCAGGTCGGAAAGTCTGAGCTCTTTCCAGAGGCCCAAGTTGGAACCCCCCCACACTCACACACTCACACACACACACACACACACACACACACACACACACACTTTGTCATTGTGCAAATGTTGCTTCTCACATGATGATATGGAGGGTCAAGGAAAAAGATGTCATACTCAAATGGTCATACTGTAGCTACGTTAAGCTCGTAGAATTACCGTATGACATGTTGTAAAGCAAAACATCTGACATCACCACAGTCCTGTGTGGCTCAGTTGGTAGAGCATGGTGCACTGAATATTAGACTATAAATGTCATTTCTGTGGCATGAAGGAGACCATTTTGCATTTGTTTTTTGCCTGTATTTATAGTATAATTTATTGGATTGACATACAGAATTTTGTTTACATTTTTTATTTAGGGCCGGTTGTACTATTTAATGGTTTTGATATAATGATTTATTTCAGAAATTCTGACATAAAGATGTAGTATATTTAATTCAACTGCTAATAATACTAGGTACAGTTCATATTCACAAATGCAATGGTCTAATTCAAAACCTAAATTTTTTCACTTTATAAATTATTTTAAACAATATGTAACTACTTTAACTAAAATGAAAAACAAAAAGCCAATTAAAACGTGTTGTATGATTAATGAATATAATTAGTTTGTTTAGGATTCCTGGCAATGTAAATAGTTTGTATGTATGCTTGTTTGCATGTGACTATTCGTCTTTTGTTTGTTGATATTTGTTAATTAAAAATAAAAAGTAGAGCATGGTGCTTGCAATTGGGTTGTGGGTACGATTCCCACGGATGACCAGTATGACAACGTATGCACTCACTATTGTAAATCACTCTGGATAAACGCTCGTGCGTCTGCTAAATGACTAACATGTAAAATGTTGAAATCATCATTAGTTGTTGGGAGCAATGACGTATATAAACCCTGGATTACTGATGCTATGTATTGGCCAATGAGATGCTTTGAATTATCTGGTCGGTGATATTGACACTCCCCAGAAGAAACTGTCTGTCCTCCGTAAAAAACAATAATGATATTCTACAGATTGAGTGTTTACTAGTCACAGGGTTGCAGGTGTGATTGCAGGGTACAGGGAACATTTTAGGCTCTGACTTCCATTTTTTAAAAGCTATATAGAAGGCACTATATACAGTATTTCAAATGTTTAAGGGACAAAATAGCATGTATTGAAGTATTCTTTGTAACAGTACTTTATAAAATATATATATATATATATATATATATATATATTTTAAAGTTAACATTTTTAGCTCACATATCATTTAAAAGTATGCATCGCGTGTCTGTCATATAATAAACGTGGCAAAAATAAAATGTAGACAAATGCATTTATTGTTTCCAAAATAGTATTTAAAGTGGTGGGAGTGCCAAGATGGAGGCACGGTGGCTTCAAAGCATCGTCCCGTCAGTCAAATAGTGGATATATAAATCATTGGTTGGGAGAGGCAAGAAGCTAGCATTAGTCTATTTTTCCCGGTTGTTTACAACAATATGGGCTAGAAAATATTTGTACAAACACTAGCTACATGCGATGTATACTGGCATCATCATATTTTGTGGAGGAACTTTGATGGTGAATGATTTTAGTGATGTTCACAAACCATAGCCACACCCCTCGCCTACAGTCATTTATTCCACGAAAAACACCTGTCTGCGTAGGAGCAAAGGATTATTCTTAATTTTTTAGAAGCAATTTGGAAGAAATACCCGAATGATCATAGTCAATAAGGTGAACGGATAATTATTTTTATTTTTTTTATAGGCCTATGTGATTTAGATTTATTGTCATTTTGATGTATTCGACATTTGTGGACAGCTTGAACAACGCACGCCTTCAGCATCACCATCACCGGCGGGGGCGAAATGTCTAAGCAAGCTTGATAAATAATGATGGACTTGACAGAGGTTTTTTCTTTCTTTCTTCCCCCTTTTCTTTTTTAATCAAAACTAACTTGGACGAGCCTTGAGAGCCGGTAAACATATACATTTACTTTACAAACGTAGCATATCTCATAATAGCTACGGGTGCGTACAGTGTCGTCGTTTGACCTGATATTTTGTTTTGCGACCAACTACTATAATCCAGTTAGTTACAGTAGCTAACTAACGTCGGCTAATTTCGGCTAACGTCGGCTAACTTCGGCTAACGTTAGCCGAGCAGCAAGTGAGTTTGTTTACACACGGTACACGACACCTTCATTCTGGTAAGCAGGTGCCTCGCTATAACTAACTAGTCAGCTAGCTACATAAAAGCAGTTTGTTGAAAATGTTTATAAATTATGGCAAGCATAACACTAGGTGTATATTACTAGTTAACTACGGTAATAGCTAGCTAGCTATTCAAATGTAGCCAATGAATGGATGCTTTTATTAGCTGGCGATGTGGTCACCGACAACGGCCTGAACAACTAGCCTATGGCTAGCCAGTAACTAGTAAGCAAATGCACTTGTCGATAGCTAATTTTCTAATCTATTTGATGAAATTACGACACGGTGTAACATTGAGGCTTTAGCTTATTATGGTCAGTAACAACTTGTAATGTATTGATTTCTAACCATATTGTTAAATGCATGCACCAACAAACTGGTTGACAGGCTTGATTATCGGTTCAGTATTTAAATATGCATCTCCTAGACACGTCAGTCTCTTACACTGGGTAAACATACCAACCACACCCATTCCTATATATGCGCATAAGTTACATGATGCCAACTTGTTTACTAATGGCTGTTGATTTGACACTTGTTGTATGTGAAGCTCAGGACAAAGATGTTGTGCGCTCTTCCTATGATTTAATTGTGGTGGTAAGCGAAATGTCTCGCAAGTGGGGATCGAAGCTACTTGGTTACGTGGAATCAGATTCACCTTTTTGTTTTCTCTTACCTTTGTATTCAAACCCATTCGACTGAAGAGGCAGGTTTATAATGGATAAGGTGTTTGAAACCTGGCTAGGTGCATGGACATGAATGACTTCACATTTGTCGTGAAAATGAGAACAGTGTATGCTGCACTACCTGGACTTTTTTTTAAAAATTTGGGAGCACCTGTGCCCCTTACGGAGAGTAACAAATCACCAATGTAATAATTGTTGTCATGATTTCTTCGCTGTCCAGGCAGCCTCTGTAGAATGCAAATATGTGGTGGAACAGAATGAAAAGCAAAAGGAAGAGCTTGTTCACGAGATGAGCTTCAAAAGTAGTTGGATTCATATAGCCCGAATGTAGACTCGAAATAATGTGTAGACTGCAAGGAATCCCAAACAGATAGTATTTGACGAACACAATCATTTCCAACCTTGATTTTATTTTATTTAACCAGGCAATTCAGTTAAGAACAAATTCTTATTTACAATGACTGGCCTACCCCTGCCAAACCCTAACCCAGACAACACTGGGCCAGTTATGCGTCGCCCTATGGGACTTCCAATCTCAGCCGGATGTGATTCGAACCGGGGACTGTAGTGACGCCTCTTGGCACTGAGATGCAGTGCCTTAGACCGCTGCGCCACTCGGGAGCCCATTGGGATACAATCAATTTATGGCTTCCAGAAAAATCATTTAAAGCATGGAAAAACCTATTTTCCGTCCGTGTGTCAGGTAAAAGTAACCCCTATTGAACCCCTATCTTAGTATGTAGATTTGTTTTTCATCTCTAAAATTGTGCCAGCATTGCAAGCTTTTTTTTTAAAAGGAGATACAGGGGACGTGCTTAAGATCATCAATAACTAGAGATGCGACACTGAAAGCAACTTGGTTACACTTGACATTCTACTCTATTATCCTGCATGACGCAGGCCTACGAGCGCTCTCTCAACACTAGACCGGAGGGTATCTTACCTTATTCTAATTCTTTATTCTGTCTCTCACTGAAAAGCCCTCGCATCAAATGCCTTCCAATATGCGGGCAGTTTCCACCAACAGACTCTGGGGACAGAGTGATGAGAGCTGCATTCACGCCTAACGATGCTAATTTATTTATGGGACGCAGAGGAGACCGTTTTATTATGTCCACACAAAAAAAAATATATGTATTTCCAGAATGGCAAGCTTTGGCAAAGTTGCATCCTCATGGTATAGAACGGTACTGACGCTCTTCTCTCAGGTTTAATTTCTTATGAACTTATCTGACCCCAGTCTCAAATTCACAGCATGTATACATTTGAGGGGGATAGACTTCTTGGATCTTACAATCTACAAAAATAAAGAAAACAAATTGGAGTTAACCATCTTCCCGCAAGCTGCAGAGTAGGAATACACTTTTACAGTCAGTAACCACCTTAAGCAGAACATACCGGTGGGTCAATTCCTAAGACTTTGAGGTAACTGTAATACAGACAGAGGTTAAGTGCAAAGGTCATGATTTTGCGCACCAGTTTCCTGCAACCCGATACAGTAAGTGTTATGCCTTGATCACACATACAGCGTCATTCCGCAGCATCATCTGGATATGTACGCAACAACAACAGTTCAACATTCACCTCCTGCTACCATTTCTGTCAAGCCGTCTACACATACAGTCTGATGCGTACGTTTGATATATCCAACGAATGCATCACACAGAACGCACTGCAACTGCCTCTGAAACGCAGCGTTACATTGCACAATTAATGTTTTTCTGGTGTACCAAAATGCATTGATGCTGTCGGTGTGATCAAACAGGCCCGGGGAGAGAATGAACGTTAAAAGCCTTCTCAATGACACTAATAGAAACCAAGACAAAACGGCATTGTGCCAGTCGTGACAAATCCATTGTTTTTGAAACACTGGAACATCCTCAAGTCATCAAAATTAATTTTTATTTTATTTATTTCACCTTTATTTAACAAGCTAGTTGAGAACAAGTTCTCGTTTACAATTGCGACCTGGCCAAGATAAAGCAAAGCAGTTCGACACAACGACACAGAGTTACACATGGAGTAAAACAAACATACAGTCAATAATACAGTATAAACAAGTCTATATACGATGTGAGCAAGTGAGGTGGGATAAGGGAGGTAAAGGCAAAAAAAGGCCATGGTGGCAAAGAAAAATACAATATAGCAAGTAAAATACTGGAATGGTAGATTTGCAGTGGAAGAATGTGCAAAAGTAGAGAGATAAATAATGGGGTGCAAAGGAGCAAAATAAATAAATACAGTAGGGGGAGAGGTAGTTGTTTGGGCTGAATTATAGATGGGCTATGTACAGGTGCAGTAATCCGTGAGCTGCTCTGACAGCTGGTGCTTAAAGCTAGTGAGGAAGATAAGTGTTTCAATTTTCAGAGATTTTTGTAGTTCGTTCCAGTCATTGATTGGCAGCAGAGAACTGGAAGGAGAGGCGGCCAAAGGAAGAATTGGTTTTGGGGGTGACCAGAGAGATATACCTGCTGAAAATCTATGAGATTTAACAATATTGCCCCCTCGCATTTGTTATCCTAACGCCTCGATCACACGACGTGGCCACTGTGTACAGTGCCTTCGGAAAGTATTCAGACCCCTTGACTTTCCCCCCCTTATCAATATACACACAATACCCCATAATGACAAAACAGGTAGACATTTTTGCAAATTTATATTAAAAAAATACCTTGTTTACCTAAGTATTCAGACCCTTTGCTACAAGACTTGAAATTGAGCTCAGGTGCATCCTGTTTCTATTGATCATCCTTGATGTTTCTACAACTTGATTTGAGTCCAGCTGTGGTACATTCAATCGATTGGACATGATTTGGAAAGGCACACACCTGTCTATATAAGGTCCCACAGTTGACAGTGCATTTCAGCAAAAACCAAGCCATGAGGTCGAAGGAATTGTCCGTAGAGCTCAGAGACAGGATTGTGTCAAGGCACAGATCTGGGAAGGGCACCAATATTTTTTTGCAACATTGAAGGTCCCCAAGAACACAGTGGCCTCAATCATTCTTACATGGAAGAATTTTGGAACCACCAAGGCTCTTCTTCGGGCTGGCCGCCCAGCCAAATTGAGCAATCGGGGGAGAAGGGCCTTGGTCGGGGAGGTGGAACAAGAACCCGATGGTCACTGACAAAGCTCCAGAGTTTTTCTGTGGAGATTGGAGAACCTTCCAGAAGGACAACCATCTCTGCAGCACTCCACCAATCAGGCCTTTATGGTAGTGGCCAGACAGAAGCCATTCCTCAGTAAAAACATTTTTTAAAAAGGCCCATGACAGCCCACTTGGAGTTTGCCAAAAGGCACCTAAAAGACTCCGACCATTAAAACAAGATTCTCTGGTCTGATGAAACCAAGATTGAACTCTTGGGTCTGAATGCCAAGCGTCACATCTGGAGGAAACTTGGCACCATCCCTACAGTGAAGCATGGTGGTGGAAGCATCATGCTGTAGGGATGTTTTTCAGCAGCAGGGACTGAGAGACTTGTCAGGATCGAGGGAAAGATGAAAGGAGCAAAGTACAGAGAGATCCTTGATGAAAACCTGCTCCAGAGCACTCAGGACCTCAGACTGGGACGACGGTTCACCTTCCAACAGGACAACGACCCTAAGCACACAAGCTAAGACAACGCAGGAGTGGTTTTGGGACAATTCTCTGAATACAGGTGTGCCAAGCGTGTAGCGTCATACCCAAGAAGACTCGAGGCTGTAATCGCTGCCAAAGGTGCTTCAACATAGTACTGAGTAAATTCTCTGAATACTTACGTAAATGTGATATCTGTTTTTCTTATTTTTATAATTTGCCAAAAATTCTAAACCTGTTTTTGCTTTGTCATTATGAGGTATTGTGTGGAGATTGGGGGGTTTTTATCAATTTTGGAATAAGGCTGTAACGTAACAAAATCAAGGGGTCTGAATACTTTCCAAATGCGCTATATATTTTGACAACACAACCAATACTAACTCTGTTTTACCACCTGAGAACAGGTAAAGAAAGCCAAAGCTTCATTAATTATAGCACCACAAATGGTATAAACATGCTCAAATGCATCTGCTGGTCTGCTTATATTTGTCCAACTAAACAAGCATTGAAACTCCGCTTCGCAAAACATAAGGCTGATATTAGTAATAAAAACATGGCCACTGCAAATCACTTTGACCTCATTACCTTGGTGATTTTGAGTCTTGTGTCCAAACGAAAATGGTATTTTTGCTCAGAACATTTTGGGGGAGAGCATATAGATTCACCCGAAGGCAAAGTTTGGCCCACGTACCACCTATTGGGCAACCCTGCTGTATGTTGATACCATGGATTGTCAGTCCTTGCATTCCATAGCTCTATGAATTTGAGTGGTTACATTTCCCCAGCGCTATCCTTCAATCTTTTACCGAAACAGTGGCGGAGAGGTGCTTTATTGTTTCAAATGCCGATTGCCGTGTTTTTCCATTGTGGTCCGATTCATTATGCACTCCAAAAAATGTTACATTTAGTAGCACATGTGCACCTTGTAATTACAACAACAACAAAAACCGTTTTAAAAAAATGTCACCACAGAGCCCAGAACAGTCCTACATTGATACTGGGGCTACGAGATGTCAGACAGGGCACAGGTTTTGAGGTGACCAGGGTTTATTTCGGAGAATATTTGTGTATAGAGAAAGATTTGGTTTCAGAATACTTTTACAGAACATTTCAATTGTGTAGTCATTAGGCCTAATAGTCTTCAAGGTAGTGTTTCACTTGTCTGTGTGAATTTGAGTTGATCACTGAACTGATTGCCAGCAGCATACCACCCTGTATCCCACTGCTGGCTGGCCTTTGAAGCTAAGCAGGGCCGGTCCTGGTCAGTCCCTGGATGGGAGACCAGATGCTGCTGGAAGTGTTGGAGGGTCAGTAGGAGGCACTCTTTCCTCTGGACATTGCCTTGTGCTGTCTTTCAAATGGGACATTAAAACAGGTGTCCTGACTCTGATCACTTAAGAATCCATGGCCCTCATACCATCATGGCCACCTAATCATGGCCAGTGTCCAATTGGCTCATTTATCTCTCCCCTGTAACTATTCCCCAGGTCATTGCTGTAAATGAGAATGTGTTCTCAGTCAACTTACCTGGTAAAAGGGTAATAAATGAATAATTTGCAAGTTAACATGAAAACAAATCGAGGGTTGGCTAACACTTCGAAACTTGTTGGCCATTGTTTTGGCTGTGGGGCCATTGTTTTGGGTGTGTTGGCCATTGTTTTGGGTGTGTTGGCCATGTGGGAAACAATTGGCCAGGGAGAGTCCTATTCCCAATATGGAAACTTAAATGGGACCCTATTCCTTATATACTGCACTACTTTAGACCAGAGCCCTATTCCCTATATAGTGCACTAGTTTTGACCAGAGCCCTATTCCCTATATAGTGCACTAGTTTTGACCAGAGCCCTATTCCCTCTATAGTGCACTAGTTTTGACCAAAGCCCTATTCCCTCTATAGTGCACTAGTTTTGACCAGAGCCCTATGGCACCCTATTCCCTATATAGTGCACTACTTTAGACCAGAGCCCTATGGGCTATGAGGGCACTATGTAGGGAATAGGGTGCCATTTGGGATTCAAAGATGGATAGTGTTTCTAACAGGATGTTTAGCCACTACACTATTTTCTAAAAACACAACCGCTAGCTAGCTACTTCCGGCAGTCATTCAAATAACAAAACAGAGGGGCATCTGGAATTTCCATCACACTGTTAACGATGCCCACAGAACTACCCGCACAACCTTGAGGGACTATAAGAATGTCAGTCAGTACTAGACGTGTTTTACAGTGAAGCTTGGAGGCCACAGCTGCCATTGACAGTGAAGCTTGGAGGCCACAGCTGCCATTTACAGTGAAGCTTGGAGGCCACAGCTGCCATAAACATTTTAGGTCATTTAGCCTAGCAGACGCTGTTATCCAGAGTGACTTATAGTTAAGATGAATGCACTAAAGATAGCTAGGCGAGACAACCACATCCCAGTCATACTAAGTCAAATGTTCCTCAAAGTAGCCATCAGCAAAATTGGTGCTAGTAAGGGAAGGTGCTAGTGTTTATTTTGGCCTACAATTTATTAAACACACAACGGGGAAAACCATTGTCCGTGTTGGAATAGGTACTAGTACTTGCCTTCTGATTTGCATTCAATTCACTAATTGTGTACGTGACAATAAGAACGTTTTATACAATGTGAAATATACAAATAAATAGTAGTAATGCTTCAAATGCCAGAATGTCATTTATTTCGGCTTTTCGTCTAGTACGAATTTGCTGCATGCTACTGAGGAAGAGATATTTTCGGACCCACTCGTGTTTGACGAGCTAATAAATCAGATAAATTGGGGAGGTGCAAAATGAACGAATGAATCAACGCAATTGGATAACACATTTAGTATACGTGAGCCTAGTATGTTTTATTTATAACTGCATACGTTTACTAAACAGTACGTTCAAAATAGTACGTAGTACGATTTAGTACACAATATGTAGTTTTAGTAAGAGGAGGAAGGGAAAAAAATTATTCAACCTTTTATTTAACCAGGCAAGTCAGTTAAGAACAAATTCTGATATACAATGACGGCCTACCCCGGCCAAACCCTAACGCCACTGGGCCAATTGTGCACTGCCCTATGGGACTCCCAATCACGGCCGGTTGTGATACAGCCTGGAATCGAACCAGGGTAGTAGTGTAGTGACACCTCTCGCACTGAGATGCAGTGCTTTAGACCGCTGCGCCACTCGGGAGCCTTCACAAGGGCTGGGGAGTGGAGACACCACCCAATTTACATCACACAAATGCCATTGGCATATAGGTTACATAGGCAAATGACAGACTGTCAGTTGGTTGAGCTTGTTTGCCATCTGGGTTTGGCAGTGTTGTTCAGACGGAGATACACTCACTGCCCTCAGGGTAGGGTTGGGCGATATGGGCAAAAATATATCATTTTTTAAATATATTTTTTTGGCGGTATGAAGGTATTTTATGTTTCTGAATAATGAACGATTAGAATGACATTTTCTGAGTAATGCGTGACTTGAATAGCAGAAAAATTATGTATTTTAATTTTAAATGGGCTTTCTCCATTTTGATGGGTTTTATACTCAACCAAACTAGGACAAAACTGACAGTGAAGTAGAACATTTTAACATTGAATCAAAACTATCGCTTTTGACTATTGTAAAAATCCATACAGGTATACACGATATGTCATCCAGCCCGACAGAGATCCATGCACTGCCCTCAGGGTTCGTGATCAAAGGAATCCCTATTTCTCACCTCTCCGTTGTGAGGATTCAACTAGGTGCAGATCTAGGATCAGCTTCCCCAGTAAACCATTAGTCTTAACCATTAAACTGACCCAGGATCAGTGTGTAGGGACAACTTTAATGGCTGATGTATGAAGCTAATAAAGTGAGCTCTGATTTTCCAGCAGATAGCAAAGAAATAATACTACTTCCTCTTCCTTCTCCTAAACTGATCCTTGGGACCTCCCTCTGTACCCCTTGCGTTTCCACGTACTTGCTAGATTCCAACTCCTGATTCAACCATTGCTATTCTATGGTGGGAGCTACCACAGATCCTAGACCAATGTCTATTACGGACATGGTGAGCAGATGACGTCACTGTCTAGGCTGTTCTCTTCATTTGATTAGCTATTAAAAAGGCAGACCGGTGTAGCATGCATTGCTAATTGCGGCACTCCCTTGCATATTTCGAGGGCTAGCTTTAAAAACTCAGGGAAAATTCTGGAATTCCATCGATGACATTAGAGCTAGTGATTTGGCACCCTAGTTCCACTCGGTCCAGTTCAAGAAATAGGCCTACCTCTCTAGTTTTTCACAGTTGATCCAAATGGCCTTTTATCATTGTTTTGTAATAATGTACAGGGTCATTTCATTTAGGCAAAATGTTTTGCAACGGAAATCGATCCGTTTCTTAAAATGTACAGATAGCCCAATACTTTACAG
Source organism: Oncorhynchus clarkii lewisi (assembly GCF_045791955.1). Taxonomy (NCBI): domain Eukaryota; kingdom Metazoa; phylum Chordata; class Actinopteri; order Salmoniformes; family Salmonidae; genus Oncorhynchus; species Oncorhynchus clarkii. The sequence goes on along the minus strand of NC_092166.1, from coordinate 6,159,562 downwards.
ATTCGGGAACGTTTTCTGCCGTTTCATACCGAACATGAATATGTAACTTTTTGTCCGACTTGTCCAAATTCACATAGAAATGTAAGATATAGGTCTGTCACTCATTGAAAGCAGGTCTAAGAAGCAGTATGAACTGATCTATTCACGTTATTTCTATGCTTCCCGTTCTTAAGTTTCGGGTTTTTGCGTCTTACATCCGGTTTTGTACGCCAACTTCAGAACAGCTGAAAATACAGTATTTTTGGTTGTGGAAAAATATATTTCACAGCAGTTTAACTGGTACAATGATTCTCTACACTATACAGTGCCTTCGGAAAATATTAAGACCTTTGGCAGAAATGACAGCTTCGAGTCTTCTTGGGTATGACACACAGCTACAGTGCCTTGCGAAAGTATTCGGCCCCCTTGAACTTTGCGACCTTTTGCCACATTTCAGGCTTCAAACATAAAGAAACTGTATTTTTTTGTGAAGAATCAACAACAAGTGGGACACAATTATGAAGTGGAACGACATTTATTGGATATTTCAAACTTTTTTAACAAATCAAAAACTGAAAAATTGGGCGTCAAAATTATTCAGCCCCCTTAAGTTAATACTTTGTAGCGCCACCTTTTGCTGCGATTACAGCTGTAAGTCGCTTGGGGTATGTCTCTATCAGTTCTGAATACTTTCCAAAGGCACTGTACCTGCTTGTTTTGTCACAAACTGAAATTAGGCTAAATATTAGATATTTTAGCAACCAGGAAATGGAGGAACAATTTCTGTATAGTGCAGCTTAAAAAGACCGTTATGGCCTCGTTTGAGGTGACTAAACCCTTACCCAGGTTAGGAGGGTTTTTGATCAACCGATATCAGTATGCTTAAGTCTTTAGTAGATATTGTATTGACTAGGATTATTAAAGGACTTATGGTTGATCAATTGGCCATTGGCCCCACCACCAGAAACACAGCCTAGGGCTAGATAATGTGATGGCTGACATTTCCACTGCCAGGGTATCAATCAGCCCATTGTCACACTTATCGTGTACTTTAGATTCTAATGTAGGCCTTTTGTCCTAAATGTGAGCCTCCGAACTTGGACCCATCACCCACATGGGTGATGTCATGGCATCTGTTATGCCAGTCCCCAGGCTGGACCACCCGGTCATGGTCTGCTGCCGTCGACAGTGACCTGATACTACAAGCTACTACTATACCACACTACGCTATACTATATAAGCCTAGCCTAAATCGCTTGTACTGTATTGTTAGAAGGTGCCGCTAAACCCTCAAGCGTTAAAACATTCCCCAGAGTCTTGTTGCCGATAAGTACTTGTCGCAGTTGGGAGGCCGTTTCCTTCTCTTGCCTGAACAAAAGCGCTACCTGCTGCGTGCCCGACCCCGTAGCGATGAATCTACCGTTTTCTACTTGTAGAATCACAATGATCGTCATTGGCCGACCACTTGACTTAGCATATCGGAGAGCACAAACTCCCCACATGTGGGAGTCAACAGGGGTGACAAGAGACAGAGGGCATTTTCTCCGTACATCCACGGTTAAATGTCATGAGACAGTCACGCTTCATAGGCAATATAGGTTATGGGATCATAGCTAGCAATCCCAATCCCCAATCCCCTTATCCCCACTGATAAGTATTGGGGCTCCCGAGTGGCACAGCGGTCTAAGGCACTGCATCTCAGTGCTAGACACATCACTACAGACCCTGGTTCGATTCCAGGCTGTATCACAACCGGCCATGATTGGGAGTACCATAGGGCGGCGCACAATTGGTCCAGCGTCATCCGGGTTAGGGTTTGGTTGGGGTAGGCGATTAATGTAAATAAGAATTTGTTCTTAACTGACTTGCCTAGTAAAATAAATAAAGACTTCCTTCGAGCTTGCTAACCACTGTAGCTAGTATTAACATTCTAAAAGAAAACTCCAGTCTGAACCTAAGACTAAAACATGTAGAAATAACAAACCTATATTTTTGAAATAAATTTACCTATTTTTCTACAATCACAATATTTAAATTAATTATTAGCAGATTAGGTTTATTTTGTGATCTTAACATTCAAGAATATGGGCAAAATTGAATGATTGACAATGAAAAAGGTGGGAACTGTTCCCTTGTCATATAATTGGAACATTTTAATATCAATATATAGAATTACAAATATTTTTCCAAATTGCGACGCAAATATTGGACGGCGACAGACAACCTGGTTCAATTTGAGGCAAAACCAGTTGAGAAGCCCTGGCCTAGGGCCTGTATATGTTCAAAAAAAGGGACAGTAAACACTGAAATAGCGAAGGATTTCTTGTTAAACATCCCCCCCCCTCCCTAAAACTACACTTCTGACTCATGTGAAATTTAATGAGGGAATGGCCAGCTGCTGAGACAAAAGGGGGTGTTGTTGTGCTCTCTCCCGCCTACTCTCTGGCTTTAGAAAAGAGTGATTGTGTCCTGATGTAGCACTTAAACAGTGTTTGCTTAAAACAAACCCAACAACTGCATATAAACAATACCAACCCTTTAAGCCTATCAATGGCTAGGAGAACTGGTTTGGCCTCAGGACACATTGACCAGTTTTTGGAGGCAGAGGACCTTGCAGCTGCTTGTTGTTGTTGTTGTTGTTGTTGTAAATAACGACGAGCCTCTTTTTACATCTTTTATGACAGATCCTCAAATGAAATAGGACTTATCGTCCCTTTAAAAATAAAAAAAATTGTTACAGGTAGGCCTAGACTTCACAAGACAATACTTTTCCTTTTCCTACCTTGAACTGAGCAACCATCAACCGTCTGATTTTAGAATGCACGTGTGGTCGTGTGAAAAGGTGTTCAACTAAATGCTACGTCAATGTTTAGAGTAGCATCTTAAAATGCTAGATGGACATGAATGAAACACTGGGTGAATTAAAAACTTTTGTTTTCTAAAGTTCAGGTAATCTAAATGATCTATGCCAACATTGGCCTACTGTATGTCTGGGGATGTTTTTTTTTTTTATATGATGGGAAAGTTTTAAAGCTTAAAGATTACTACTTTGAACAGTGCCATGTATTTATTTCATTTTCTTCTTCACAGGGACTGTTGGATCACCCTTAATGCTGAGACATTACCACCCTCTCCCGATTCCCTGACTTTCAAACCAACCTTTTGCCTCGGTTCCGTCTCCCCTCTCCCCCTCCTCCTCCTCTCCCTCTCTTCTTTCCCTCCCTGTGAGTGAGTCTGTGTGTGAGCAGTCATGACGACCAACAAGCCCAAGGGGCAGAACTCTCTGGCCCTCCACAAGGTGATCATGGTGGGGAGCGGAGGAGTGGGCAAGTCGGCCCTCACCCTACAGTTCATGTATGACGAGGTGAGCCACTGATGTCATCAACGGTCTCCACACACCTGTTACAATAATCATCGTGTTGTTTCCTTCCTTCCTTCCTTGAAATAAATTCACTGTTCTGACACGACATAACCAGTGAAATCAATGCAGTGGAAAGCTTGCATTCACCAAGCCAGTCAGATCAGTGATTACTTCAAGGAAAGAAGAATGCTTTTTTTAAAGAATATTCAAAACGGGGCCAAGATGTCCATGAAAATGGACACTCCTGGTCACTGATATCAATTGTGGAAACTCCCCACTAAGGCCCCATTGTCCACTCTCAAAAGGACTTTTCTCTTCCTCAATTCTGTCAGGTGATGGTCTGCTTGGGCCAAAATGACATTGTGGTTTAATCTTTAAAACATTTTGTTATAACGTAAACCTGGACTTCTAAAGAAACTCTTCCTCAATATGTCCCATCTTTTTCTCCTACTTCTCTCCATCAGTTTGTGGAGGACTACGAGCCCACCAAGGCGGACAGCTACAGGAAGAAGGTGGTATTGGACGGAGAGGAGGTGCAGATCGACATCTTGGACACAGCGGGCCAGGAGGACTATGCCGCCATCCGAGACAACTACTTCCGCAGCGGTGAGGGCTTCCTCTGCGTCTTCTCCATCACCGAGGCCGAGTCGTTCGCCGCCACCGTTGACTTCAGGTAATAAGGATGGGCTTTGAAATGAAAAGGAGAGACCAGGTTTTGGGGTAGGTCAATTCAGGAATGAGTTCCATTCGCTCTCCAGAGATCTATAGGATGATATGACCCCTCTCCTCTCCAGAGATCTATAGAATGATATGACCCCTCTCCTCTCCAGAGATCTATAGGATGATATGACCCCTCTCCTCTCCAGAGATCTATAGGATGATATGACCCCTCTCCTCTCCAGAGATCTATAGGATGATATGACCCCTCTCCTCTCCAGAGATCTATAGGATGATATGACCCCTCTCCTCTCCAGAGATCTATAGGATGATATGACCCCTCCTCTCCAGAGATCTCTAGGATGACATGACCTCCCTCTTTCCTCTCCAGAGATCTATAGGATGACATGATCTCCCTCTTTCCTCTCCAGAGAACAAATCCTGCGAGTGAAGGAGGATGAGAATGTTCCCTTCCTCCTGGTGGGTAATAAGTCAGACCTGGAGGAGCGGAGGCAGGTGAGCGGCGAGGAAGCCAAGGCCCGGGCCGAGCAGTGGGGCGTCAGCTACGTGGAGACCTCCGCCAAGACCCGTGCAAATGTTGACAAGGTGATAGGGCCTTTATTTAATTATTTATTTATTTTACATACAAGGGGGGTTGTGAAATTGTTAGATGACTTGTTAGATATTACTGCACGGTTGGAACTAGAAGCACAAGCATTTCGCTACACTGGCATTAACATCTGCTAACCATGTGTGTGTGTGACCAATAAAATTGTATTTTATTTGGTTTCCCAGGCACAAAGCCTATTCCAGGCCAAAAAAGCCCCTTCATTCCAGGCCAAAAAAGCCCCTTCATCCCAGGCCAAAAAAGCCCCTTCATTCCAGGCCAAAAAAGCCCCTTCATTCCAGGCCAAAAAAGCCCCTTCATCCCAGGCCAAAAAAGCCCCTTCATTCCAGGCCAAAAAAGCCCCTTCATCCCAGGCCAAAAAAGCCCCTTCATTCCAGGCCAAAAAAGCCCCTTCATTCCAGGCCAAAAAAGCCCCTTTCATTCCAGGACTTGGCCTAATGGTTTTTCTATTTAATTGACTGATTATGCACTCCCAGACCTCTACACATTCATACTGACTCCACACACACACACTGCTGTTTATCATATATCATGATGCCTAGTCACCTAACCCCTACATATCTACCTTCATCACTCCAGTAACCCTGCACATTGTTAATATGGTACTGGAACTGACCCTGTATATAGTATGGTATTTAACTGACCCTGTATATAGTATGGTATTTAACTGACCCTGTATATAGTATGGTATTAACTGACCCTGTATATAGTATGGTATTAACTGACCCTGTATATAGTATGGTATTAACTGACCCTGTATATAGTATGGTATTAACCTGACCCTGTATATAGTATTAACCTGACCCTGTATATAGTGTGGTATTAACTGACCCTGTATATAGTATGGTATTAACTGACTCTATATATAGTATGGTATTAACTGACCCTGTATATAGTGTGGTATTAACTGACCCTGTATATAGTATGGTATTAACTGACCCTGTATATAGTATGGTATTTAACTGACCCTGTATATAGTATGGTATTAACTGACCCTGTATATAGTATGGTATTTAACTGACCCTGTATATAGTATGGTATTTAACTGACCCTGTATATAGTATGGTATTAACTGACCCTGTATATAGTATGGTATTTAACTGACCCTGTATATAGAATGGTATTTAACTGACCCTGTATATAGTATGGTATTAACTGACCCTGTATATAGTATGGTATTAACTGACCCTGTATATAGTATGGTATTAACTGACCCTGTATATAGTATTAACCTGACCCTGTATATAGTATGGTATTAACTGACCCTGTATATAGTGTGGTATTAACTGACCCTGTATATAGTATGGTATTAACTGACCCTGTATATAGTATGGTATTAACTGACCCTGTATATAGTATGGTATTAACTGACCCTGTATATAGTATGGTATTAACTGACCCTGTACCCTGTATATAGTATGGTATATAGTATGGTATTAACTGACCCTGTATATAGTATGGTATTTAACTGACCCTGTATATAGTATGGTATTAACTGACCCTGTATATAGTATGGTATTAACTGACCCTGTATATAGTATGGTATTAACCTGACCCTGTATATAGTATTAACCTGACCCTGTATATAGTGTGGTATTAACTGACCCTGTATATAGTATGGTATTAACTGACCCTGTATATAGTATGGTATTAACTGACCCTGTATATAGTATGGTATTAACTGACCCTGTATATAGTATGGTATTAACTGACCCTGTATATAGTATGGTATTTAACTGACCCTGTATATAGTATGGTATTAACTGACCCTGTATATAGTATGGTATTAACTGACCCTGTATATAGTGTGTTATTAACTGACCCTGCATATAGTATGGTATATAGTATGGTATTAACTGACCCTGTATATAGTATGGTATTAACTGACCCTGTATATAGTATGGTATTAACTGACCCTGTATATAGTATGGTATTAACTGACCCTGTACCCTGTATATAGTATGGTATTTAACTGACCCTGTATATAGTATGGTATAAACTGACCCTGTACCCTGTATATAGTACGGTATTAACTGACCCTGTATATAGTATTAACTGACCCTGTATATAGTATGGTATTAACTGACCCTGTATATAGTATGGTATTAACTGACCCTGTATATAGTATGGTATTTAACTGACCCTGTATATAGTGTAATTACTCTAGTGGTCCTGTTTTACTTTAAAGTACTCCTGATATTACTTCATTGTAGGGAAATAGCTAGCAAGAGGCATTTCACTGTACTTGTGCACATGACCAAAAAAAAGAAGGAACTTCTATGTCAGTAGCTTACTGACAAATACAAGATCCTCAATAGAACACTCACCTGACCCTCTCCACCTAAATGTCCACGCGGATGGTCAAGTGGCCGTGATCACCTGTATTTGTGGATTCGCTGTTGGATCAATCAGCTAATTAGTGGGGTGTGGTTTGACAACTCATGATTGTTCTTAGCAATGCAATCCAACGATCGTGAGATAGACCTGTAATAGGTCAATGATTTAATTGAAGGGATAATGACAGCAATCCATGCTTTGGTTTCAGTTTCGTAACGTTAGCATTTGAAAACAGTACGGGGGGGGGGGGGGGGGGGGGGTATGGATTGCTGTCAAACCTTGTCCTTAGACTGCTTACAGTGTAGGAAACCCTAGTTAATTTGGCCATAACAATTGTTTGTGATATGTGGTGGGTGAGGTCATATAAATGAGTATAGGAGGGAGGCAAACTACCAAAGAAATGTTAATGCTGTCTATAAACTTCTGCACAGAAATTATTTTACAGCATCATAACTAGGCCTGTTTTTGTATCTGTTCATGAAGCTATGTTCAGTATTTGGCGACCCGCCCCCCGCCCAGCAGTGAAAAAACAAAATCAGTGACCAAGAAAATTCTCTTCCTTGCAGGTATTTTTTGACCTGATGCGTGAGATCAGAGCCAGAAAAATGGAGGATGGCAAAGAGAAGAACGGAAAGAAGAAGAGGAAGAGCCTGGCCAAGAGAATCAGAGAGCGATGCTGTATTTTATAGTGGCATGAGGCGTTCTGTTCATCGGCTTCCTTCCTTCCCGAGCCCTCTCCACCTTGCCCATTCCTCTGGGTCGTGTTCATTTGGTACCAAATGGAAGAAAATGGACTGAAACAGGGAGGGACTGCCTGGACTTGTCTAATAACAATTGCTCATTTTAGCTTTCTGTTGCAAGAAGTTAAAATATCTGTTGCGTTCTGTAATGAACATTACCCAGGTTTCCCTCTCAGAAGCCATGGCCAAGGGAGAGAAAATCCTGTCTTTTTTATTTATTATTATTATTTTTAAAGGTGAGTTCACTAAAGGGGAGTTTGTCATCCAATTATAGTAAACACTAAAATGGTAAGACTACAACTGAAACCAAAAAAGGAATTTGAGGCCACAAATGACAAGACTTTACATTTACTTTCAATTGTAATATTTTATCCCAAGAACAGTAATGACCCCTCTTTTAATTATCGTTCTGAGAGATAGTCAATTTAGGAAAACTTAAAACGAGTGGCTGGCTCTGACATCTGAGGTATGCCACTGGTGTAGCAGTCACAAACAAAAGATGCTATCGGAACGCTCACACAATGTTTGCAGTGTGATAGTAAATCACTATAGTCCCTTTTGTATAGCTCAGTTGGTAGAGCGTGGCGCTTATTACGCCAGTGTAGTGGGTTCGATATGTTCCGGGACCACCCATACGCACGCATGACCAAGTCACTATGGATAAAAGAGTCTACTAAAAAAGGGCACATTTATTATATCTCATGGCTAATTTCAAATGCTGCTACATTCAATGTCACTCCAGGAAACTCCACTTCACACAGAATAGACATGAAACCTAAGGGTGTTTAATTGAAAGATATTGAATGGGATCCCACAGTCAAACTTAAACTCTCTTGCACTGGAATGTCTCTCTGCCATCTGGTTAGTCTGCTGTGAAATGTGACACTTTGGATCGTGCTATACAGGCCAATGGTTGAGGGGATTATACTATACAGGCCAATGGTTGAGGGGCTAATACTATACAGGCCAATGGTTGAGGGGCTTATACTATACAGGCCAATGGTTGAGGGGCTTGTACTAAAGATTACACAATAGGCTGCTTTCCTGGACATGTGAATCCTTAGCCACTAAAAATTGTTTTTCAGTTCACACTGAGCTTTTCACACCTGCTTTATTGTCCAGCACTAGGCTTAATCGGTGTCTGGGAAACCAGGCCGATATAGTCGCCTTCATTTAAGAGGATAGTCTTTTGGTGACCATAGTTACATTAATATGCAAAGGAGTAATGCTTGTAGTCTAAACCAGAGGTTGTTTTTAGAAAATTGGCAGTGTCTCGTTTTGTGTTTCAGCCTGGCCTAGGTAATCAAGACTTAAAATAGAAAGGAGGAATTTCCAATGACTCCCTAATAAATTAACAGGTGATAAAAATTAGGCCTGAAAGCACAAATCGGTGTCCTGGAAAATGGTTATGACTGGCTACTTCAGTACATTACCATTTAAGACACCAGTACATTCTGTAACCCCCGAGTCCATATTCCACTTGTTTAGATCCTGCTATAAAATGTCAGGAGGAATGTGCAGGCCCCTCCATATAACATAAAATGGGAATCATTCCATTGATTGCAGTTTCTATCCTGTGGATTATGGACTTAAAGCTCAACCCTGGCCCCTTAAAGATATGTCCAATTTCATTTAGATGGATCATCATACACCTCTATCAGAGTATTCCATAACACAACTATCCGTGTGTAGAACATGCAATTGGAAAATGTAATTTAGGTTTCTATCCCAAGGCACATCTGTATCCCTTTAACTATAGGCAGGGTAGCGTAGTGGTTAGAGGGTTGGACTAGTAACCGGAAGGTTGCAAATTCAAACCCCCGAGCTGACAAGGTCGGGGGTTTGTCGTTCTGCCCCTGAACAGGCAGTTAACCCACTGTTCCTAGGCCGTCATTTAAAATAAGAATTTGTTCTTAACTGACTTGCCGAGTTAAGGTAAAATAAAACATACCTTATATCACAGAGGTCCTCTGTATAGTCTGATAAATAACCTTCTGTCGTTTTGTTCTTCGGCATGGGTTTTTTCTGCCGTTTGTGCACAACCCCCCCTCGCCTCGCCGAGTTCTGCGATGACAAAACTGAACGTACTATGCAGACGCCTTAAGGCATTGGGATTTTCTCACAACCGAAAACCTTGCTGCTAGACAAATGTCTATCGTGCCGTTGAGAGTCAAGGCAAGGCTATACAGACCAATAACCCCGACTGATTGTTCCATGTACTCATTTACAATATACACACACTTAAGTAGTTAATATAGACACCTTTTAATTTCAAAATAAGCTACTTTTGATATTTGAAGACAGTTAACACGGGAAAATGCATTTCAGAAAATGATGGCGTGAACATCCCTAGTTGAGAATCTTCCACGTTAACTGTGCTGCTGTGTCATATAGATGGGTCTTTACTCCAGTCCTTGGATGGAATGTACCAATGAACTTGAGGAGACGCACTGAAATGGGAAACTATTGCACCAATGGCCCATTATGCTTAAGGCTCCGTCTTGTTTGAAAGTGTGAGAACTGACAACTTTTTTTTTTTTTTTATAATATTTTTTAAATGAAGTTAACAGTCGCACACCGCAAATAATATCTTACACCATCTCCGCCGATGTAACATAGGCTCTGGTCCAGTACTTTTCTTACCAAGACAATTATTGTAACCTGGGTCTCGTTCATTAGGCACCAAATGGAATGAAACTGGGAGGAACTATGAACTTCTCAAATAAGAAAGACCCGTTTCTCGTTGAAAAACATTTCCATTGTGTGCCCTAATGAACACGCCCCTGGTATCCCATGCTATTGTTCTGTTTGTATGAGGCTTGATATCTAGGAGCAATGACGCTATCATTAAGTCTGTGCTGCCCGCTGCCCTAATGCTGGCCGCTGGTAGCAGAGGTCCTTTCAACTCATAACACGTGGAATAGTGTAAATTGACTGGAAAATTAAGGAAAGGGGAAATTAAATAACTTACAATGTCAATGTTTCGTCTTTTTCTTGGGACAACCTTACAAGATGAACAGCTATAAAAAGTTAAAGCAAACTTTAATAGAAATTTCAAACCAGAGTAAACTACATTTTCACATGTGAGTGATGGGTGGGTGTGTGTATATACATAGACAAAAGTATGTAGTACTGTTGCATAAGGGACAAGCACCATGTCAATTTGTAAAATCATATATCGAGACTTAAAAGTTAAACAGATTATATAAGGACGCCACTCATGCATTTACATAATCGAGTAGGCCTAAGTCTTTGGCCAATCATAATGAAGTAATAAATGGATCAGGTTTATCCAACACTTTACTACCAACCGAGGTACTCAAAGCACTTCACATAGTACGAGGGAGAAAAAAAACAATCACCTCGCCCACCTGGGTGATGCATAGCGACCAACGCTCACCGCCCATCAGGTGAGGAGTGATATGCCAATTAGAAATGAGGGGGGGTGATTAGGTGGCCTTGATGGAAATGGGACGAGGTTGGGAATTTAGCCAGGACACCAGGGTTAACACCTCATGACCAGAGAGTCAGGACAACCATTTAACATCCCATCCAAAAGACTGCACCCTACACAGGGCAAAGGGTGATACGCTGCGGGCAATTGTCTTAAGTCAAACTAATCACAACCATTTTTTACCATTTTTTGAATTTACTACAAACAATTACACCAAACTTCCAAATTATATTTCTCGACAATAAGAAAACACATATCCTTTAGAATACATATTTACACATGTAGAAACCTGAGGCAGTGACAAGTCACTGGTTTATATTGCCCATCTTGAAATAGCAGTAAAATACATTTCACATGTAATATCATTAGAAATAGGCCTAGAACAAATTAGAGGTTTATACAGTCCATCATAACAGGCTAGACCCAACTAATCAATCAGTTCTTCCAACGCAATGCTAACCTGTGGAGATCAGGGCCCGTATCCACAAAAACATCAGAGTAGGAGTGCTGATCTAGGATCTGTCCACGTAATCTTATTCACTATGGTTTTATTTAAAAAAAACAAAAAAAAACAAGGCAACACTGATTGTAGAGCAGCATTCCCACTGGGATATGCTTTGTGGATACAGACCTAGAGATTCACAGCTGTCCTTCCGAGGGGTAAAAGTAAATAAAAAAGATCCCCTTACTAATCAACACGTTATACTGACACAATGTTAAAAATGGGAAACATATGATTAAAAAGGTACACACAGACATACCATATATGGTATTAAACTAGCCTGCAAAAATGGATAAAACAAAAAAATTCACTAAAGAATTTTTTGAATATAATTGATTCCCTGTGTTTGGTTTTTAGTATGCTGCCATTTGCCCTGAAATTGAGAAAGTCTCACGATCAGGTTTAAAAAGTAAAGGTGTGATCACAAGGTGTGCTGGAAAAGAGCTTCAGATAGTGGACAGTGTGTGTCCGCTAACAATTGCTGGTGAATCCTCTGACATCTTCAAAGACTGCTGTACTATATAGTCTGTGTTATAGGCAACTTTTACCACACTTCAATGGTTTTTGGTAATAGTCCGAAACAAAAGAAAAGGACAGGGCAAATATGAAACGGAAAGGTTTGAGGCCTCATCTGCATGGTTTGAAGGGGAAAGTCCTAGTTGAAATATCTCCCTGGCCTGCCTGTATGTGTGGTTTGCTGTTGGGAGCTGGTTGTGCTCGTGACCGGCACTGGCTGTAGGCTAGCCCATGGGTCCTGCAGCATAGAAGCGTTGTAAAACTTCTCCACACCACCTTGTGCCCCCTGGCCTCTGCCACCACGCGGCCCAAACGGAGTGGAATGCCGAGGGGAACCCTTCAGGGGAAAGAACCATCACGTTATGAGACATCGAAACTATAAACCAATTAGATTAACTAAATAAAATGATGGGGGCGTCCGGAGGTCAATTACAGACACGTGTGAGAAACAGAAGCGCCGTGGAATCGAAACTAAAAATAAATGAGAAACGCCAAAACATACTATCTACTCAAATCATCATGGTGGTAAAAATGGCGTTTCGTCGTCTTCTACTCACGAATCATTTAGGTTATCGTTGGACAGACAAATATATTTGTTATATCAAATGTGTAACGTGAATTACACCGTGCCTGCGTCAATTCGGAGGCGTCCGAGTGGGAAATAGCAGGTGAAACAAAACCCGATCTACGAGAACACAGACCAGAGGCGCTAAAATAAATAACAATTTATAACAAAAAGGGTTACTTAGTAAGCAACAACAAAAAAACATTCAATAGTTACCTGATAACCCATATGTTGTCCAGGACTTTGTGAGTGGTATGGAGAATTTCTGTACGAAGCGCCACGAGGACTCGGATTCTGTCTACGCGGTGTATACGCTGGAGATGAGCCGTTGTTAAATCTTCCTTTACCCCCACTTCCACTGTGATAACCCCTATTACCGTTACCACTAAAGTCTCTTGGAGGAGTATTTGGAGAATCAAACTGGCCAAATCTAGGCGGTCCAAAAGACGGAGGGGGACCACCACGAAATCCCCACGGTGGAGAAGGATGCATTCCCACCGCGCTGTTGTCGAATCCTGTCGGGCTTCTGAAACCACCTCGCGATCCCATTCCGCCCGGACCGGGTTGTCTGAAATCCGGTCTGTGCATTTCCAAAAATCTAAACCTAAGCTATTTCTAAGAGAAAAAAAACTATCTTTGCTCTCTTGGAAGCAAATGCCAAATGTATGTTTTCAAACCTCTGTTTACGCGTTTAGAAAACCGGAACAGGAAATACTATAAACAGGAAGAAGGGAAAACGTATCCTTCTCCGTCGTTGGCGTTTTAAACAATATCAACATTTAGTTGTGTTCTGCCACCTTCAGGTGGAAAAGGATCAACAGCAAGCAACCAAAGCGAGTAGAGGTCATCAAGCAATTATTTCGTTCGTTAAAAACATTGGCAGTCAAACCATGGAGCATTTAGCTATTTGATTTGGAATTTTTGGAGCCCTTTAGGTATATATACAAATATATATAAAAAATTATAATTAAATATTGAATTTGGCCTTTAATACCATATCCCATACAAATGCATGGGAATAACACATATATAAATGGCAAAAACACATACAAAAAAATAAATAATAAGGAATACGTTTTTGAAGTATCTGTCCTACATCTAGCATATTTATATATATTTTGTACACATATTTAGCCACTTTTTTTGAGGTAGGCACAAAACGACCTCCATACTTCCATTCATTTTTTTAACGAGTCCGTAGAGTGGTCATACTAGTTTGTAGGCCAAACCGTTAGGACACTACAGGCGTTTTCATGTGAAAACCGATTTTCGGGAACTCTCATGATCTGACAGACACAGCTGTAGCTCGGCCACCTTCCACTGCAGATGTGGAAGAGCGCCTCAGCCGGATGCGGTGGATTGAGAATCAACCCATTCATTAAACCGATATCTCTAGTTTAAATTGACGGATTTTGATGTGGATTTTTATTATAATAATTCATGTATTATTATAATTTATTATAATATCATACAAAGCCTTCAGAAAGTATTCGTACCCATTGATTTATTCCACATTTTGTTATGTTACAGCCTGAATTCAAAAGGCATTACATATGATTTTTTTAACACCCCATAATGACAAAGTGAAAACATGTTTTTAGAAATGTTTGCATATTTATAGAAATATGTAATTTACATAAGTATTCACGGCCCTGAGTCAACACGTTAGAATCACCTTTGACAGCAATTACAGCTGTGAATCTTTCTAAGTCTCTTAAGAGCTTTGCACACCTGGATTGTACAATATTTGCAGATTATTCTTTAAAAAATTATTGTCAAGTTGGTTGTTGATCATTGCTAGACAACCATTTTCAAGTCCTGCCATAGATTATCAAGCCGATTTAAGTCACAACTGTAACTAGGCCACTCAGGAACATTCAATGTCGCCTTGGTAAGCAACTCCAGTGTATATTTGTCCCTGTGTTTGGCCTATTGAAAGGTGCATTTGTCTCCCAGTGTCTGTTGGAAAGCAGACTGAACCAGGTTTTTTTCCAAGGTTAAGTTTTAGCTCTATTCCGTTTCTTTTTATATCCTTAAAAACAAGATGCAGACACCACCATGCTTAAAAATATGAATAGTGGTACTCAGTCATGTGTTGTGTTGGATTTGCCCCAAACATAACGCTCTTTATTCAGGACATAAAGTTCATTTCTTTGCCACACTCTGTGTTGTTTTACTTTTGTGCCTGATTGCAAACAGGATGTTTGTTTTTTTAAATATTTTTATTCTGTACAGACATTGTTCTTTTCACTCTGTCATTTAGGTTAGTATTGTGAAGTAACTACAATGTTGTTGATCTATCCTCAGTGTTCTCCTATCACAGCCATTAAACTCTGTAACTGGTTTAAAGTCACCATTGGCCTCATGATGAAATCCCTGAGCAGTTTCCTTCCTCTCTTGCAACTGAGTTAGGAAGGACGCATGTGTCTTTGTAGTGACTGGGTGTATTGATACACCATCCAAAGTGTAATTAATAACTTCACCATGCTCAAAGAGATATTCCATGTTTGCTTTTTCATTTTTCTTACCCATCTACCAATAGGTGCCCTCCTTTGCGAGGTATTAGAAAACCTCCCTGGTCTTTGTGGTTGAATCTGTGTTTGAAATTCACTGCTCAGCTGAGGGACCTTACAGATTATTGTATGTGTGGGGTACAGAGATAGAAAAAAAAAACATTTGAGAGTTTAATCAGTGTATTTTGAATATCCTGTATATTCAATGACATTGCAGAAGCAATATATTGTTCACTTTGTTGTCAATGTAAAATTATGCAAACTGAATACGTATTTCCAACCAGCTTAGTAGACTATCTTTACTGAAGACTTTGTGAGAATGTGTTTAAATACATTGCAGTACAATCTTCAAGCCATACGTATTTCAAACATAATGTTAAGATGAATTTCCCAGTTGGGTTTGGTTACCTCGCATCGTCTGGAGCCTGAAGACGGAGCTGCAACATAATGAAATGTTGTTCTGTAGACAACTGAAAAGAACAAGACAAAAAAAGTACTCAGATTCAGCAGATATGTGCATTTTCTCAGATGCTATTTATTGGAAGTTATATTGCATACGTACAGCTCTGGGAAAAAATGAAGAGACCACTGCAAAATTATCAGTTTCTCTGGTTTTACTATTTATAGGTATGTGTTTGGGTAAAATTAACATTTTTGTTTTATTCTATAAACTACTGACAACATTTCTCCCAAATTCCAAATAAAAATATTGTCATTTAGGGCATTTATTTGCAGAAAATGACAACTGGTCAATTTTGTTGTCAGACATTGAATAATGCAAAGAAAATAAGTCCATATTCATTTTTAAACAACACAATACTAATGTTTTAATTTATGAAGAGTTCAGAAATCAATGTGGTGGAATAACCCTGATTTTCAATCACAGCTTTCATGCGTCTTGGCATGCTCTCCACCAGTCTTTCACATTGATGGTGGGTGACTTTATGCCTCTCCTGGTGCAACAATTCAAGCAGCTCGGCTTTGTTTGATGGCTTGTGTCCATCCATCTTCCTCTTGATCACATTCCAGAGGTTTTAAATGGGGTTCAGGTCTGGAGATTGGACTGGCCATGACAGGGTCTTGATCTGGTGGTCCTCCATCCACACCTTGATTGACCTGGCTGTGTGGCATGGAGCATTGTCCTGCTGGAAAAAAAATAATCCTCAGAATTGGGGAACATTGTCAGAGCAGAAGGAAGCAATTTTTCTTCCCATGACAACCTTGTACGTGGCTTGATTCATGCGTCCTTCACAAAGACAAATCTGTCTGATTCCAACCTTGCTGAAAGCACCCCCCCCAAGATCATCATCGATCCTCCACCAAATTTCACAGAGGGTGCGAGACACTGTGGCTTGTAAAGGCCTCTCCAGGTCTCCCACCCACTGTGACATTTGGTGGAGGATCGGTGAGGATCTCTGCTCTGACAATGTTCCCCAACTCTGAGGATTCTTTTTTTTCCAGCAGGACAATGGTTGGGTACCATTTGAGATGCATAGTACCCCCTGCTAATGGTTACGCTTCGGAAAGGTTGTTTTCTTTTAAAGGAAAACTACCGCTGGACAGTATTTGGGGTGTTTTTCCAGTGTCCCTACATAATTATGAGTGACGAGAGGGTAGTGTTTTTTCCAGTGTCCCTACATAATTATGAGTGACGAGAGGGTAGTGTTTTTCCAGTGTCCCTACATAATTATGAGTGACGAGAGGGTAGTGTTTTTCCAGTGTCCCTACATAATTATGAGTGACGAGAGGGTAGTGTTTTTTCCAGTGTCCCTACATAATTATGAGTGACGAGAGGGTAGTGTTTTTCCAGTGTCCCTACATAATTATGAGTGACGAGAGGGTAGTGTTTTTTCCAGTGTCCCTACATAATTATGAGTGACGAGAGGGTAGTGTTTTTTCCAGTGTCCCTACATAATTATGAGTGACGAGAGGGTAGTGTTTTTTCCAGTGTCCCTACATAATTATGAGTGACGAGAGGGTAGTGTTTTTTCCAGTGTCCCTACATAATTATGAGTGACGAGAGGGTGGTGTTTTTTCCAGTGTCCCTACATAATTATGAGTGACGAGAGGGTGGTGTTTTTTCCAGTGTCCCTACATAATTATGAGTGACGAGAGGGTGGTGTTTTTTCCAGTGTCCCTACATAATTATGAGTGACGAGAGGGTGGTGTTTTTTCCAGTGTCCCTACATAATTATGAGTGACGAGAGGGTAGTGTTTTTTCCAGTGTCCCTACATAATTATGAGTGACGAGAGGGTGGTGTTTTTTCCAGTGTCCCTACATAATTATGAGTGACGAGAGGGTAGTGTTTTTTCCATTGTCCCTACATAATTATGAGTGACGAGAGGGTAGTGTTTTTTCCAGTGTCCCTACATAATTATGAGTGACGAGAGGGTAGTGTTTTTTCCAGTGTCCCTACATAATTATGAGTGACGAGAGGGTAGTGTTTTTTCCAGTGTCCCTACATAATTATGAGTGACGAGAGGGTAGTGTTTTTTCCAGTGTCCCTACATAATTATGAGTGACGAGAGGGTAGTGTTTTTTCCAGTGTCCCTACATAATTATGAGTGACGAGAGGGTAGTGTTTTTCCAGTGTCCCTACATAATTATGAGTGACGAGAGGGTAGTGTTTTTTCCAGTGTCCCTACATAATTATGAGTGACGAGAGGGCAGTGTTTTTTCCAGTGTCCCTACATAATTATGAGTGACGAGAGGGTAGTGTTTTTCCAGTGTCCCTACATAATTATGAGTGACGAGAGGGTAGTGTTTTTCCAGTGTCCCTACATAATTATGAGTGACGAGAGGGTAGTGTTTTTTCCAGTGTCCCTACATAATTATGAGTGACGAGAGGGTAGTGTTTTTCCAGTGTCCCTACATAATTATGAGTGACGAGAGGGTAGTGTTTTTTCCAGTGTCCCTACATAATTATGAGTGACGAGAGGGTAGTGTTTTTTCCAGTGTCCCTACATAATTATGAGTGACGAGAGGGTAGTGTTTTTTCCAGTGTCCCTACATAATTATGAGTGACGAGAGGGTAGTGTTTTTTCCAGTGTCCCTACATAATTATGAGTGACGAGAGGGTGGTGTTTTTTCCAGTGTCCCTACATAATTATGAGTGACGAGAGGGTGGTGTTTTTTCCAGTGTCCCTACATAATTATGAGTGACGAGAGGGTGGTGTTTTTTCCAGTGTCCCTACATAATTATGAGTGACGAGAGGGTGGTGTTTTTTCCAGTGTCCCTACATAATTATGAGTGACGAGAGGGTAGTGATTTTTCCAGTGTCCCTACATAATTATGAGTGACGAGAGGGTGGTGTTTTTTCCAGTGTCCCTACATAATTATGAGTGACGAGAGGGTAGTGTTTTTTCCATTGTCCCTACATAATTATGAGTGACGAGAGGGTAGTGTTTTTTCCAGTGTCCCTACATAATTATGAGTGACGAGAGGGTAGTGTTTTTTCCAGTGTCCCTACATAATTATGAGTGACGAGAGGGTAGTGTTTTTTCCAGTGTCCCTACATAATTATGAGTGACGAGAGGGTAGTGTTTTTTCCAGTGTCCCTACATAATTATGAGTGACGAGAGGGTAGTGTTTTTTCCAGTGTCCCTACATAATTATGAGTGACGAGAGGGTAGTGTTTTTCCAGTGTCCCTACATAATTATGAGTGACGAGAGGGTAGTGTTTTTTCCAGTGTCCCTACATAATTATGAGTGACGAGAGGGTAGTGTTTTTTCCAGTGTCCCTACATAATTATGAGTGACGAGAGGGTAGTGTTTTTTCCAGTGTCCCTACATAATTATGAGTGACGAGAGGGTAGTGTTTTTTCCAGTGTCCCTACATAATTATGAGTGACGAGAGGGTAGTGTTTTTTCCAGTGTCCCTACATAATTATGAGTGACGAGAGGGTAGTTTTTTCCAGTGTCCCTACATAATTATGAGTGACGAGAGGGTAGTGTTTTTTCAGTGTCCCTACATAATTATGAGTGACGAGAGGGTAGTGTTTTTTCCAGTGTCCCTACATAATTATGAGTGACGAGAGGGTAGTGTTTTTTCCAGTGTCCCTACATAATTATGAGTGACGAGAGGGTAGTGTTTTTTCCAGTGTCCCTACATAATTATGAGTGACGAGAGGGTAGTGTTTTTTCCAGTGTCCCTACATAATTATGAGTGACGAGAGGGTGGTGTTTTTATATTTCTCACATCTCCACGGGGTGGTCCTCCACATCTTGAAATCCCTATTGAATTTTGGATGTTGTGGTTTGCTTACAACCAGACAATGGACAGTCGCTGGCCCAATACCACCGGTGAGATTCAGAAACACTCGTATTTGCGTGTAGTGAGGAAATTGACACATACACTAATACACTATAGACAGTGCATTTGGAAAGTATTCAGACCCCTTGACTTTTTCTACATTTTGTGACATTACAACCTTATTCTAAAAACAGAAATATTACATTTACATAAGTATTGAGACCCTTTACTCAGTACTTCGTTGAAGCACCGTTGGCAGCGATTACAGCCTCAAGTCATCTTGGGTATGACGCTACAAGCTTGGCACACCTGTATTTGGGGAGTTTCTCCCATTATTTTCTGAAGATCCTCTCAAGCCCTGTAAGGTTGGACGAGGAGCATTGCTGCACAGTTATTTTCAGGTCCCTCCAGAGATTTTAGATCGGGTTAAAGTCCGGGCTCTGGTTGGGCCACTCAAGGACATTTAAAGACTTGTCCCGAAGCCACTCCTGCGTTGTCTTGGCTGTGTGCTTAGGTTCGTTGTCCTTGCTGGAAGGTGAACCTTTGCCCCAGTCTGAGGTCCTGAGCGCTCTGGTGCAGGTTTTCATCAAGGATCTCTCTGTACTTTGCTCCGTTCATCTTTCCCTCGATCCAGACTAGTCTCCCAGTCCCTGCAGCTGAAAAACATCCCGACAGCATGATGCTGCCACCACCATGCTTCACTGTAGGGATGGTGCCAAGTTTCCTCCAGACATGACACTTGGCATTCAGGCCAAAGAGTTCAATCTTGCTTTAATCAGACTAGAGAATCTTGTTTCTCATGGTCTGAGTCCTTTAGGTGTCTTTTGGCAAACTCTAAGCTGGCTGTCATGTGACTTTTACTGAGGAGTGGTTTGTGTCTGGCCACTCTACTACAAAGGCCTGAATGGTGGAGTGCTGCAGAGATGCCTGTCCTTCTGGATAGATCTCCCATCTCCACAGAGGAACTCTGGAGCTCTGTCAGGGTGACCATCGGGTACTTGGTCACCTCCCTGCCCAAGGCCCTTCTCCCCTGATTGCTCAGTTCTGCAGGGCGGCCAGCTCTAGGAAGAGTCTTCGTAGTTCCAAACTTCTTCCATTTAAGAATGACGGAGGCCATTGTGCTCTTGGGGACCTTCAATGCTACAGAAATGTTTTGTTACCCTTCTCCAGATCTGGGCCCCGACACAATCCTGCCTTGGAGCTCTACGGACAATTCCTTCGACCTCATGGCTTGGTTTTTGCTCTGAAATGCACTGTCAACTGTGGGACCTTTACATAGACAAGTGTGTGGCTTTCCAAATCATGTCCAATCATTTGAATTTACCACAGGTGGACTCCAAGTTGTAGAAACATCTCAAGGACGATCAATGGAAACAGGATGCACTTTTAGCTCAATTTCGAGGCTCATAGCAACGGGTCTGAATACTTATGTAAAGAAGGTATCTGTTTTTTTAAAAATGTTAATACATTTACAAAAATATCTTAAAACCGGCGTTCACTTTGTTATTGTGGGGTATTGTGTGTAGATGGTGATAAAAAATTAAATAATTTATCAATATTAGAATAACGGTGTAACTTAACAAAATGTGGAAAAAGTCCAAGGGATCTGAAAACTTTCCGAATGCACTGTGTACAAAAGTATGTGGACACCCCTTCAAAAATCAGTGGATTCGGAAAGGAACACTGAGCTACAGTAAACCTCTTTAACTCTGACCTCACATCAGAACGCTGAGCTACAGTAAACCTCTTTAACTCTGACATCACATCAGAACAATGAGCTACAGTAAACCTCTTTAACTCTGACATCACATCAGAACACTGAGCACCAATAAACCTCTTTAACTCTGACCTCACATCAGAACACTGAGCTACAGTAAACCTCTTTAACTCTGACCTCACATCAGAACACTGAGCAACAATAAACCTCTTTAACTCTGACCTCACATCAGAACACTGAGCTACAGTTAACCTCTTTAACTCTGACATCACTTCAGAACACTGAGCTACAGTAAACCTCTTTAACTCTGACATCACATCAGAACACTGAGCACCAATAAACCTCTTTAACTCTGATCTCACATCAGAACACTGAGCTACAGTAAACCTCTTTAACTCTGACCTCACATCAGAACACTGAGCTACAGTAAACCTCTTTAACTCTGACCTCACATCAGAACACTGAGCTACAGTAAACCTCTTTAACTCTGACATCACATCAGAACAATGAGCTACAGTAAACCTCTTTAACTCTGACATCACATCAGAACACTGAGCACCAATAAACCTCTTTAACTCTGACCTCACATCAGAACACTGAGCTACAGTAAACCTCTTTAACTCTGACCTCACATCAGAACACTGAGCAAAAATAAACCTCTTTAACTCTGACCTCACATCAGAACACTGAGCTACAGTTAACCTCTTTAACTCTGACATCACTTCAGAACACTGAGCTACAGTAAACCTCTTTAACTCTGACATCACATCAGAACACTGAGCACCAATAAACCTCTTTAACTCTGATCTCACATCAGAACACTGAGCTACAGTAAACCTCTTTAACTCTGACCTCACATCAGAACACTGAGCAACAATAAACCTCTTTAACTCTGACCTCACATCAGAACACTGAGCTACAGTAAACCTCTTTAAGTCTGACCTCACATCAGAACACTGGGCTACAATAAACCTCTTTAACTCTGACATCACATCAGAACACTGAGCTACAGTAAACCTCTTTAACTCTGACCTCACATCAGAACACTGAGCTACAGTAAACCTCTTTAACTCTGACCTCACATCAGAACACTGAGCTACAGTAAACCTCTTTAACTCTGACATCACATCAGAACAATGAGCTACAGTAAACCTCTTTAACTCTGACATCACATCAGAACACTGAGCACCAATAAACCTCTTTAACTCTGACCTCACATCAGAACACTGAGCTACAGTAAACCTCTTTAACTCTGACCTCACATCAGAACACTGAGCAACAATAAACCTCTTTAACTCTGACCTCACATCAGAACACTGAGCTACAGTTAACCTCTTTAACTCTGACATCACTTCAGAACACTGAGCTACAGTAAACCTCTTTAACTCTGACATCACATCAGAACACTGAGCACCAATAAACCTCTTTAACTCTGATCTCACATCAGAACACTGAGCTACAGTAAACCTCTTTAACTCTGACCTCACATCAGAACACTGAGCTACAGTAAACCTCTTTAACTCTGACCTCACATCAGAACACTGAGCTACAGTAAACCTCTTTAACTCTGACATCACATCAGAACAATGAGCTACAGTAAACCTCTTTAACTCTGACATCACATCAGAACACTGAGCACCAATAAACCTCTTTAACTCTGACCTCACATCAGAACACTGAGCTACAGTAAACCTCTTTAACTCTGACCTCACATCAGAACACTGAGCAAAAATAAACCTCTTTAACTCTGACCTCACATCAGAACACTGAGCTACAGTTAACCTCTTTAACTCTGACATCACTTCAGAACACTGAGCTACAGTAAACCTCTTTAACTCTGACATCACATCAGAACACTGAGCACCAATAAACCTCTTTAACTCTGATCTCACATCAGAACACTGAGCTACAGTAAACCTCTTTAACTCTGACCTCACATCAGAACACTGAGCAACAATAAACCTCTTTAACTCTGACCTCACATCAGAACACTGAGCTACAGTAAACCTCTTTAACTCTGACCTCACATCAGAACACTGAGCTACAATAAACCTCTTTAACTCTGACCTCACATCAGAACACTGAGCAACAATAAACCTCTTTAACTCTGACCTCACATCAGAACACTGAGCTACAGTAAACCTCTTTAACTCTGACCTCACATCGAACACTGAGCTACAATAAACCTCTTTAACTCTGACCTCACATCAGAACACTGAGCTACAGTAAACCTCTTTAACTCTGACCTCACATCAGAACAATGAGCTACAGTAAACCTCTTTAACTCTGACATCACATCAGAACACTGAGCACCAATAAACCTCTTTAACTCTGACCTCACATCAGAACACTGAGCTACAGTAAACCTCTTTAACTCTGACCTCACATCAGAACACTGAGCAACAATAAACCTCTTTAACTCTGACCTCACATCAGAACACTGAGCTACAGTTAACCTCTTTAACTCTGACATCACTTCAGAACACTGAGCTACAGTAAACCTCTTTAACTCTGACATCACATCAGAACACTGAGCACCAATAAACCTCTTTAACTCTGATCTCACATCAGAACACTGAGCTACAGTAAACCTCTTTAACTCTGACCTCACATCAGAACACTGAGCTACAGTAAACCTCTTTAACTCTGACCTCACATCAGAACACTGAGCTACAGTAAACCTCTTTAACTCTGACATCACATCAGAACAATGAGCTACAGTAAACCTCTTTAACTCTGACATCACATCAGAACACTGAGCACCAATAAACCTCTTTAACTCTGACCTCACATCAGAACACTGAGCTACAGTAAACCTCTTTAACTCTGACCTCACATCAGAACACTGAGCAAAAATAAACCTCTTTAACTCTGACCTCACATCAGAACACTGAGCTACAGTTAACCTCTTTAACTCTGACATCACTTCAGAACACTGAGCTACAGTAAACCTCTTTAACTCTGACATCACATCAGAACACTGAGCACCAATAAACCTCTTTAACTCTGATCTCACATCAGAACACTGAGCTACAGTAAACCTCTTTAACTCTGACCTCACATCAGAACACTGAGCAACAATAAACCTCTTTAACTCTGACCTCACATCAGAACACTGAGCTACAGTAAACCTCTTTAACTCTGACCTCACATCAGAACACTGAGCTACAATAAACCTCTTTAACTCTGACCTCACATCAGAACACTGAGCAACAATAAACCTCTTTAACTCTGACCTCACATCAGAACACTGAGCTACAGTAAACCTCTTTAACTCTGACCTCACATCGAACACTGAGCTACAATAAACCTCTTTAACTCTGACCTCACATCAGAACACTGAGCTACAGTAAACCTCTTTAACTCTGACCTCACATCAGAACACTGAGCTACAATAAACCTCTTTAACTCTGACCTCACATCAGAACACTGGGCTACAATAAACCTCTTTAACTCTGACATCACATCAGAACACTGAGCTACAGTAAACCTCTTTAACTCTGACCTCACATCAGAACACCGAGCTACAGTAAACCTCTTTAACTCTGACATCACATCAGAACAATGAGCTACAGTAAACCTCTTTAACTCTGACATCACATCAGAACACTGAGCACCAATAAACCTCTTTAACTCTGACCTCACATCAGAACACTGAGCTACAGTAAACCTCTTTAACTCTGACCTCACATCAGAACACTGAGCAACAATAAACCTCTTTAACTCTGACCTCACATCAGAACACTGAGCTACAGTTAACCTCTTTAACTCTGACATCACTTCAGAACACTGAGCTACAGTAAACCTCTTTAACTCTGACATCACATCAGAACACTGAGCACCAATAAACCTCTTTAACTCTGATCTCACATCAGAACACTGAGCTACAGTAAACCTCTTTAACTCTGACCTCACATCAGAACACTGAGCAACAATAAACCTCTTTAACTCTGACCTCACATCAGAACACTGAGCTACAGTAAACCTCTTTAACTCTGACCTCACATCAGTACACTGAGCTACAATAAACCTCTTTAACTCTGACCTCACATCAGAACACTGAGCAACAATAAACCTCTTTAACTCTGACCTCACATCAGAACACTGAGCTACAGTAAACCTCTTTAACTCTGACCTCACATCAGAACACTGAGCTACAATAAACCTCTTTAACTCTGACCTCACATCAGAACACTGAGCTACAGTAAACCTCTTTAACTCTGACCTCACATCAGAACACTGAGCTACAATAAACCTCTTTAACTCTGACCTCACATCAGAACACTGAGCTACAGTAAACCTCTTTAACTCTGACCTCACATCAGAACACTGAGCTACAGTAAACCTCTTTAACTCTGACCTCACATCAGAGCACTGAGCTACAGTAAACCTCTTTAACTCTGACCTCACATCAGAACACTGAGCTACAGTAAACCTCTTTAACTCTGACCTCACATCAGAACACTGAGCTACAGTAAACCTCTTTAACTCTGACCTCACATCAGAACGCTGAGCTACAGTAAACCTCTTTAACTCTGACCTCACATCAGAACACTGAGCTACAGTAAACCTCTTTAACTCTGACACCCTCTGGTGGATTTTACTAAACAATGAATATTTTATAATACTCTCATAAAGTACATTTCAGTTTTAAAACGATACGGCCAACAAATACATGCTTAGTAGTGTTACAAAGGTAAGAACTGTGGGATTCTGATATAGGTGTCAAAACCATGTGAAAGGTGACGAAACAATGTCACTACTACAGAGCCCAAAACCCCCCAGAAATGTACCGTTTGTCCCCATGTTGGAGAATAAGAGATTTAAAAGGCAAGATTTTAAATAACACGTCACCATTTACTGTTCCAAAAGTATTTTTAGTAAACATAAAGAAAAAAAAACATTTGATCGATCTTTTTACGTAATGGTGGCTCTCTAAATGTGCAAATTCCCCATAGGAACATAGCATTTAAAAAACGCAGGGCTTGTGTAACGTGCTATTTTTCTTCTTACAGGAATGCTATACACATGAGGAGAAAGGTGAAGTCTCTTATCTGTCCATTGATGTAAATATATCTCCTGTCCGATTCCCAGTTTGTCCACTAGATAGCGATAGGAGATCACATGACTGTCTCTTGGCCACTTTAAACCAGTTGCATCTGGTTTTTATAGTGAGTCAATGTACCAAAACGGCTGAAGGAATTGTCAAGCCTGACGTCTTAAAGTGACCGCAGCAATCGGCGTTTAAGTTATGGAGTAAAAAAATATAAAAAAAAATAAGACAACAGACAGGTTAGGAAACTTATTTTCCAATTCACTTTTCCTATTGTAAACGATGACCTAGCTAAACGGCGCATGTGGATGATGCGTACAAGGTAAAATGGATGCAGAAGTAAACGCATTGTTTTACAATGGCCGTCAGGGTGTCCATGCATACTAAATGTTTGCACTTTTGGTAAATCGAGCATACTCTATGCAAATGAGCATAGTGCATAGATTTATGGCCTTTACGTGGGCCTGGACCGGGTACTGGGTCTGAGTTTAACAGGCTAATACTGGATGCTTCCCAAAATGGCACCCTATTCACTACATAGTGTATTACTTTTTAACCAGGGCTCTAGTCAAGAGTAGTGCACCATTTAGGGAATAGGGTGTTGTTTGGGACACAGAACACTAGCTGTGTTCGAATACTCACACTAACTGTAGTAAATACTCATTAAGTGTGTAGTATACCGTATGTTAGTATGGATATTCCAACACAGTCACTGTCTTCCCTCTCTGTTTAATCTGGTTCATGAATACATTTGCCTGATGTCATAAAGTAGTTAACTTTTTAACCATTTCATATTTCCAGAACCACTTGTAACTTTATATAACACTTCCAACGCTGTAATTAGGAAGGAATTAGGAATATTTCCCTATTTAGGTGACCTAGATCTCATCCTTTTGAGGTTCAGCATTACTCACACTGCTTTCGCGACAACAAAGCTGTTCTCATTAGAAAGTACACTGGATTTCCAATCCTGGGGAGAAACCACAAAAACAGCCCATTACTGGGCCAAAGGTTAATAGCAGTCTCATTGTCGGATCTGGGCAAACAACATACACACAACAGACTGGCACATGCAATCTCCCCTTTGTCCTTTGTCTTTCTGTCACAAAACAACCGAACGGGATGTTTTATAGGGCAAACTCACCCGCCTGATTGGCTAACCAACGAGGGTTGGGTTTCCCAAAGCCTCTGTAGGTCCTGTGTGGCTCCGTTGGTAGAGCATGGCGCTTGCAATGACAGGGTTGTGGTTTAGATTCCCATTTCACCCAGTTCATACTATATGCACGCACCAATAAGTCTAACTGGCTTTGGAACAAAGCATCTGCTAGATGGCATTTATTAGTTACTTTTCTCCACAACCAATGTGTGGGCAAGCTACGTGGGGTCATTATTTTAGCCTGCATCGAGCCCATATGGTGCCGATGTGGGCAAGCTACGTGGGGTCAATATTTTAGCCCGCATCATAAGCCAAAAGGTTGTATTACTCTAGTTTGTGATTTTTTTTGTTGTAATTTTTTTTGTAAAGTATACAATATGTCATGTATGCACTGACCCCCCCCCCCCCCCTTCGCCCTCACAACAGCCTCAGCTCGTCGGGTCATGGACTCTACAAGGTGTCTAAAGGAGTCCAACGGGATGCTTCCCGCAGTTGTGTCAAGTTGGTTGGATGTCCTTTGGGTGGTGGACCATTCTTGATACACATGGGAAACTGTTGAGGGGGGAAACCCCAGCAGCGTTGCAGTTCTTGACACAAACCAGTGAGCCTGGCACCTACTACCATACCCTGTTCAAAGGCACTTAAATATTTTGTCTTGCCCCTTCACCCTCTGAATGGCACACATACACAGTCCAAGACTTAAATATATATATATATATATATATATATATATATATAATATATATATTTTTTTACCTGTCTCCTCCCCTTCATCTACACTGATTGGAGTGGATTTAACAGGTTAAATCAGTAAGGGATCATAGCTTTCACCTGGATTCACCTGGTCAGTCTATGTCATGGAAAGAGCAGGTGTTCTTAATGTTTTGTACACTCACTGTATGTATACAATGTATAGCTTCAAAATATACTTAGAATTATGTCCATCTCATTGACCGTCAACCCTTGCATCCGTAGCTCTGTCTATTAATACATTTTTGAGAGCGTTTGCCCCATTTCTCAACTTGCCAAACACAGTGTTCAAGGTCAAGCTGTTGAAATTACATATTGGGACTATAATGTTCATTTGTGGTCGTACAAGATGAACTGTGAGGTCACAGGAACCATTTCCATCCTGTCTGTATTGCGTTAGCCTGGTTGTTATGGTAGCCGGGTTTCAACCAGACTGAACACTTCTCTCACCATTGTTTGACATCACTTAGACCAGCGTCCAGTCTGGTTTAACCAGGCCACCATTACAGTACCACTGAACTGGAACTGAAAGTGGCTTGGCATAATGCCCACATAATCGGAATTAGCCATATGAAGTTTACGCCATTTTGGCATCCCTAAGTCAGTAGGTGAGCGATGCAGCCATCAGTCAAACTCGATCATAACAGAAGGATGGTGCCTTTGTTTCAAAGAGGGAGAGATTTGAAGGCATCAGCTTGGCTTCCTGGTATTTGGTACTCTGTGCCCTGTGTGTGTGTGTGTGTGTGTGTGTGTGTGTCCTATCACTGTCTTTGTCTTATCACTGGACGGTCTGTACCCCAGATACGATCCAATATGGAGCGAAGGCTCCCCGTCTGGGCCCCCCCAAAGTACAGACCGTTTATTTAAAGCGGCGAGTCTCAGCACTAGAGCAGTTACGTGCTCTAATAGTAAAATGGAGTCATCTGGCTTCACATGCTATTGGGACCCAGAACCTTGGACACAATTTAATGAGTCATCGTGAAGGGAAAGGGGGGATACCTAGTCAGATGTACCACTGAATGCCTTCAACTGAAATGTGTCTTTCACATTTAACCCAACCCCTCTGAATCAGAGAGGGCTGCCTTAATCGACATCCACGTCTTCACAGATGGTGAGCTGCCTTGTTCAAGGGGCAGAACGACAGATGTTTTACCTTGTCAGCTCAGGGATTCGATTCAGCAACCTTTTGGTTACTGGGGTATATGAGGAAAGGTCCACTGTTGGCAATGTGCTTCTACATGACATGTTCCACTGTGTACCTCTGGAAAAGTACTGTATGTTGGCAGACTCTGAATCCCCTGGTGAAGCTTGTATAACCCAGGATTAAGGTATCCATATTAGGACAGCCTCAAGAAGCGCTCCTGAGACAGAGGCAGTCCTAATATAAACCGTACAAGATGGATGGCCATCCAACACCGTGGGTTTGTACAAGGCCTACACGACAGCCGCCACGGTCGTAATATGCTATATAACTTTTGCATGCGGATTGAGAAGGGAGAATTGTTGCATTCATTGAAGTGAATTCAGTAAGTGATTTGGATACGTGAAGGTAGTGTTTCCACTGCATAACTCTCACCAGGCCTTTTTTTTTTACCTTTATTTAACTAGGCAAGTCAGTTAAGAACTAATTCTTATTTTCAATGACGGCCCTAGGAACAGTGGGTTAACTGCCTGTTCAGGGGCAGAACGACAGATTTGTACCTTGTCAGCTCGGGGGTATGAACTTGCAACCTTCCGGTTACTAGTCTAACACTCTAACCACTAACCCCTGCCGGCCCTGCCGCTTCCTTCTTAGATAAGTAGAAGGGGCACATGAAGGCTTTCTTTCGAAGGCATTCAGAGCTCCAGGGCCTTGATGTTAAATTGGCACTGATGTTAAACTGGCACTGATGTTAAACTGGCCTTGATGTTAAACTGGCCCTGATGTTAAACTGGCCCTGATGTTAAACTGGCACTGATGTTAAACTGGCCTTGATGTTAAACTGGCCCTGATGTTAAACTGGCACTGATGTTAAACTGGCCCTGATGTTAAACTGGCACTGATGTTAAACTGGCCTTGATGTTAAACTGGCCCTGATGTTAAACTGGCCCTGATGTTAAACTGGCCTTGATGTTAAATTGGCCCTGATGTTAAACTGGCCTTGATGTTAAACTGGCACTGATGTTAAACTGGCCTTGATGTTAAACTGGCCCTGATGTTAAACTGGCCCTGATGTTAAACTGGCACTGATGTTAAACTGGCCCTGATGTTAAACTGGCACTGATGTTAAACTGGCCTTGATGTTAAACTGGCCCTGATGTTAAACTGGCCTTGATGTTAAACTGGCCCTGATGTTAAACTGGCCCTGATGTTAAACTGGCACTGATGTTAAACTGGCCTTGATGTTAAACTGGCCCTGATGTTAAACTGGCCCTGATGTTAAACTGGCCCTGATGTTAAACTGGCCTTGATGTTAAACTGGCACTGATGTTAAACTGGCCCTGATGTTAAACTGGCCTTGATATTAAACTGGCCCTGATGTTAAACTGGCCCTGAGGTTAAACTGGCACTGATGTTAAACTGGCCCTGATGTTAAACTGGCACTGATGTTAAACTGGCACTGATGTTAAACTGGCACTGATGTTAAACTGGCCCTGATGTTAAACTGGCCCTAATGTTAAACTGGCCTTGATGTTAAACTGGCCCTGATGTTAAACTGGCCCTAATGTTAAACTGGCCTTGATGTTAAACTGGCCCTGATGTTAAACTGGCCCTGATGTTAAACTGGCCTTGATGTTAAACTGGCCCTGATGTTAAACTGGCCCTGATGTTAAACTGGCCTTGATGTTAAACTGGCCCTGATGTTAAACTGGCCCTGATGTTAAACTGGCCTTGATGTTAAACTGGCCCTGATGTTAAACTGGCCTTGATGTTAAACTGGCCTTGATGTTAAACTGGCCTTGATGTTAAACTGGCCTTGATGTTAAACTGGCCTTGATGTTAAACTGGCCTTGATGTTAAACTGGCCCTGATGTTAAACTGGCCCTGATGTTAAACTGGCCTTGATGTTAAACTGGCCTTGATATTAAACTGGCCCTGATGTTAAACTGGCCCTGATGTTAAACTGGCCTTGATGTTAAACTGGCCTTGATGTTAAACTGGCCCTGATGTTAAACTGGCCTTGATATTAAACTGGCCCTGATGTTAAACTGGCCCTGATGTTAAACTGGCACTGATGTTAAACTGGCCCTGATGTTAAACTGGCACTGATGTTAAACTGGCACTGATGTTAAACTGGCCCTGATGTTAAACTGGCACTGATGTTAAACTGGCCCTGATGTTAAACTGGCCCTAATGTTAAACTGGCCTTGATGTTAAACTGGCCCTGATGTTAAACTGGCCCTAATGTTAAACTGGCCTTGATGTTAAACTGGCCCTGATGTTAAACTGGCCCTGATGTTAAACTGGCCTTGATGTTAAACTGGCCCTGATGTTAAACTGGCCCTGATGTTAAACTGGCCTTGATGTTAAACTGGCCCTGATGTTAAACTGGCCTTGATGTTAAACTGGCCTTGATGTTAAACTGGCCCTGATGTTAAACTGGCCCTGATGTTAAACTGGCACTGATGTTAAACTGGCCTTGATGTTAAACTGGCCCTGATGTTAAACTGGCCCTGATGTTAAACTGGCCCTGATGTTAAACTGGCCTTGATGTTAAACTGGCACTGATGTTAAACTGGCCCTGATGTTAAACTGGCCTTGATATTAAACTGGCCCTGATGTTAAACTGGCCCTGATGTTAAACTGGCACTGATGTTAAACTGGCCCTGATGTTAAACTGGCACTGATGTTAAACTGGCACTGATGTTAAACTGGCCCTGATGTTAAACTGGCACTGATGTTAAACTGGCCCTGATGTTAAACTGGCCCTAATGTTAAACTGGCCTTGATGTTAAACTGGCCCTGATGTTAAACTGGCCCTAATGTTAAACTGGCCTTGATGTTAAACTGGCCCTGATGTTAAACTGGCCCTGATGTTAAACTGGCCTTGATGTTAAACTGGCCCTGATGTTAAACTGGCCCTGATGTTAAACCAACATAGATAGAATACAGCAAATGGAAAAATCTACATTTTTCCCTTAAAGGAAAACTCTACCCCCCCCCACCCAAAAAAAACCTGTATTTTGATATTTGTTTCATTAGTCCATTGTTGATATAGTCCCAAAAATGTTTTGCATGTCAGCAATCAACTTTTAGATAATATAACTTTTCAAAATAGAGCTCTGGCGTCGGTATGATTCTGCTAGATCGGTCGTTCCCGTAAAACTGAGGGATTATAGTCTTACTTTAGTGTAGTCCAAACTTAAGAAACCGGATTGAGCTCTCTCCTGTCAAACATATGGAACGTTTCTAAGACTTACACACGTGCTCTGGTACTTATGGTGTCAGGTCTGACACGCACTGTGATGAGGGAATACACCTGAGAAAGGTGTAGAAATGAACCTGCCCATAAAAAATTTAAAAAATCCAGCTCATCCAAATCACATTTAAACTAATAGCCACTCTTTGTGTTCAACCACAGTTGGCTAATGCATTCAGTTTGTTGTTTTCATCTGAGCTTGGTCAATAGTTCACAGGTTCTCCAGTAAAACATGTAATGTATTCTTGAGTTATTTTAATATGAAAGGGGATGACAACGACGTGGTACAGAGAAGCCCATTGATCAGTGTGGGCTTATTTAGAAACGGATTGGCAAAACGTCCTGAATAGATCGTATTTTATCCCCTCGGGCTTTGTCGTATGGTAATAGCGATGACTGAAAAGGGGGGGGGGGGGGGGGGGGGGGCATAAGAAGAGACATTCCTGAAAACAAAAGGATGCTAAATTGGATGCTAGCAAAGAATAGCTCTGTAAACATTACATAATGAGATAGCTTTGGTCTTGACTGACTGCCATCCTGTACTGGCTGTGGCTTTATGTAATACCCACGGCTATTCTAACAGTGATGCTCTTCTTCTCTTTGCAATGCTTCCTATTAAATAACGTTATCAACTATTAGCAGTAGAAAGCTTGTCGTGGAAGACAATAAAACAAAACAAAAAGTTAACACTTTCTACGAGGCACAAACATAATGCCTCATAGAGCATTATAACACTTGCTATAAGCCGTCATAACAACTCATAGGCAGGTATAACAACCGTATAATACATAACTGGGATGCATTATATGACCAAAGTGTATGATGCAACATTTTCAGCAAAATAGTGGCCTTTTTTTCTTCCCTTGTTCCATGAAGTGGGGCGGCAGGGTAGCCTAGTGGTTAGAGCGTTGGACTAGTAACCGGAAGGTTGCAAATTCAAACCCCTGAGCTGACAAGGTACAAATCTGTCGTTCTGCCCCTGAACAGGCAGTTCCTAGGCCATCATTGAAAATAAGAATTTGTTCTTAACTGACTTGCCTAGTTAAATAAAGATAAAAAAAATGTAATTCTATGTAGTCATTATTGGTAATCACAGAGATGTACACGAGCGTAGTTTCCCTCACCCCGTGTCAAAGAGGGTGTCTCCCTCCGGAAGAGAGCGAGGGGAAGAAAAGCGATCCAGACCAACAGTGAAGAATAACATTCACACCTCCTTGTGGAAGTTTACGTTGACGAAACACCCAATTTACCTTGGACAAGTCTGGTGTTTTTTTATCTGAGTCTGTAAGAGATTGTCAGGGCAACTCCCCTTTCCTGCCACAGTCTGCCGGTTTTTATCTGAGTCTGTAAGAGATGGTCGGGGCAACTCCCCTTTCCTGCCACAGAATGGTCAAGGACGTGCAGACCTGCAGATGGTAGAGTCTAAATCACATCAATTAGGATGTTACGGATACAGTTATCCTGTGTGTGTGTGTGTATCCTGTGTGTGTGTTTCTTTTTTCTCCTTCTCCCCTCACAGGTGAAAATCATCACTCCCAAATCAGTCAACAATCAATCATCAATCAGAAGACACACCTCCTCCTGTTTCCTACCCTATCACAGTTCCTTCCCCATGGTTTAAAAACCCCATCATTTGTTTGCTCTAGAGCTCAATCTCTCTGTAAATGCCATGTATGTAGATCTCTCTGTTTCACTCTCTCTTTGTGTCTTAACCTCGCCTTTTGTTTGAGCGTCTCCATATAACTTTCATCACTTGTGAGTATTGTTTTTGGTTATGGTGTTTGTTGCTGGTGGGAAAAGGGGGAAACAAGACAAGTCGCCCATGGGCATACACTACCCGTAGGGGAACTTTGTTAAATACACTAGTTAGAACTGGGCGGACCACCCACTGTATTTTTGGTTAGTTAGTTAGCTGTTGTTAAAGTAGGCTAGTCTAGCTTAGGGGTGTTTTTGCATACTTATTGTTTCTTTCCTTGGGTCCAGCTCAGCCCCTTTTCCTGCTCCCCCAATTACCGTGTGTTTATAAATAAACCTTGAGTTTGACGGTAGATTTCAGTTGTCCTGGTTATTTCGTTCACACTTTTACTTTGTCACAATTATAATTTGCATGAGTTGTTACGCGTCTCATTACCACCCCCCCCCCCCCCCCCCCCCCCCCCCCTAGACTGTCGGGCCAAAAGGGATTCGTAACATAGGACAAACCTTACGATTGTGAACAGAACAGGGAGGAGCGGCACAGAACGGATGACATTAAAGGCTACCAAAAATGAAAGGTCACTAACTCTAAAATAGACATTTGTCAGATGTTTTGAGACTCCAAAAGTAGTCCAATCCGTCGCCAATATTCATATCACTTGACGTATATTCCACATTTTGCTGTTACAGCCTGAATTCAAAATGGATTAAATTTATTTTTTTTTTTTATCTCCCACCTAAACTCATTACCCCATAATGACAAAGTGAAAACATGTTTTTAGAAATATTTGCAAATCTATTTAATAATGAAATACAGCAATAGCTCATTCACACAAGTATTCACAGCCCTGAGTCAATAGTTGTAAGAATCTCCTTTTCGCAGTGATTACGTCTGAGTCTTTCTGGGTAAGTCTAAGAGTTTTGCACAACTGGATTGTACAATATTTGCACACTATTCTTTCTATTTTTTATTCTTCAAGCTCTGTCAAGTTGGTGGTTGATCATTGCTAGACAGCCATGTTCAAGTCTTGCCATAGATTTTCAATACAATTTAAGTCAAAACTGTAACTAGGCCACTCAGGAACATTCAACGTTGTCTTGGTAAACAACTCCAGTGTCGCTTTGTCCTTGTGATTTAGTTTATTGTTCTGCTGAAAGGTGTCTGTTGGAAAGCAGACTGAACCAAGTTTTCCTCTATGATTTTGCCAATGATTCGTTCTACTGTTTCTTTTTATCATAAACTTCCTGGTCCTTGATGATGATGACAAGCATACACAACATGACGCAGCCGCCACCATGCTGGAAAATATGAAGAGTGGTACACTGTGAAGTGTTGTGTTGAATTTGCCCCAAATATAACGCTTTATATTCAGGACATAAAGTTCATTTCTTTGCATCATTTTTTGTAGTTTTACTATAGTGCCTTAATGCAATCAGGATGCATGTTTTGGAATATTTGTATTCTGTACAGACTTCCTTCTTTTCACTCTGTCATTTAGGTTAATATTGTGGAGTAACTACAGTGTTGTTGATCCATCAGTTTTCTCCCATCACAGCAACTCTGTCATTTAGGTTAATATTGTGGAGTAACTACAATGTTGTTGATCCATCAGTTTTCTCCCATCACAGCAACTCTGTAAAAGTTTTAACATCACCATTGGCCTCTTGGTGAAATTCCTGAGCAGTTTCCTTCCTCTCCGGCAACTGAGTTAGGAAGGACGCCTGTATCTTTGTAGTGACTGGGTGTATTGATACACCATCCAAAGTGTAATGAATAACTTAACCATGCACAAAGGGATATTCAATGTCTGCTTTTTAGTTTTACCCATCTACTAATAGGTGCCCATCTCTGAGCTATTGGAAAACCTCTCTTTGTGGTTGAATCTGTGTTTGAAATTCACTGCTTGACTGACGGACCTTACAGATAATTTTATGTGTGGTGCACAGAGATGAGGTAGTTGTCATGACTTCCACCGAAGTTGGTCCCTCTCCTTGTTCGGGCGGCGTTCATCCCCGGCTTTCTAGTCACCAGCGATCCATGTTTCATTTTCGTTTTGTTTTGTCTTCATTATACTCACCTGGTTTCCATTCCATAATCAGTGTTCCTTATTTAACCCTCTGGCTTCCCCTGTTTTGCACGTGAATGATTTTGTCAAGTGGTTCCGTGTTCCGTGTTCCGTGTCCTGGATTGTTTATGTTTACCCTTGTTGGATTATTGTTGATATTGAGTAAATATCGTGGCTTTACTCATACCTGTGTCCTGCGCCTGACTCCACCTTATTCTTCACCTAGAAGATTGACAGTCATTCAAAAATCATGTTAAACACTATTGAACACAGAGTGAGTCCATTCAATGTATTATGTGACTTGTTAAGCATAGTTTTACTCCTGAACTTATTTAGGCTTGCCATAACAAAGTGGTTGAATAATTATTGACTTAAGACATTTCAGCTTTTCATTTTTTATTAATTTGTAAAAAATCTCTAAACATATTTCCACTTTTACATTAAGGGGTTGTGTGTAGGTCTGTGATACAAAATCTAAATGTAATACATTTTAATTTCAGGATGTAACACAACAACATGTGGAAAAAGTCAAGGAGTGTGAATACTTTCTGAAGGTGCTGTATCTCATCAAGATCTTCAGTTTCTTGGCAATTTCTTGCATGGATTAACCTACTTTTCTCAGAGCAAGAATAGACTGACGAGTTTCAGAAGAAAGGTCTTTGTTTCTGGCCATTTTGAGCCTAATCAAACCCACAAATGCTGATGCTCCAGATACTCAACTAGTCTAAAGAAGGCCAGTTTTATTGCTTCTTTAATCAGGACAACAGTTTTCAGCTGTGCTAACATAATTGCAAAATGGTTTTCTAATGATAAATTATCATTTTAAAATTATAAACTTGGATTAGCTAATACAACGTGCCATTAGAACACAGGAGTGATGGTTGCTGATAATGGGCCTCTGAACGCCTATGTTGATATTCCTATTTATAATAGTCATTTACAACATTAACAATGTCTACACTGTATTTCTGATCAATTTGATGTTATTTTAATGGACCAAAAATGTGCTTTTCTTTCAAAAACAAGGACATTTCTAAGTGACCCCAAACTTTGAACTGTAGTGTATGATTTTGAAAGCACAATTGTTTTGAAAGCACAATTTTTAACCCTAGGATTTTGTCATGTTAACCAAATGTCAATATAGACAAACCTTGTTATATAAAATAACATGTTGCATTTGTACATTTTAAACAACAGCAGTTCTTCAACATTAGTGGTTCCTCCTTTAAAAGTTGCGAGCTTGCACCGCGGGATTTAATGGTACCCAGCATCACTGCTTCATTGCTCCAGACCACCACCAGGGGGAGTTAGAGCACTCATTATGCTTTTGGGTCCCCATGTTTTTATATGACCAATCACATCGAGTGGTTCCATTGACAAATTTAACACGAGCCACCCGGCCCTGGGTGAAGATGGCTGACAAAACATTACGGTGGAACCAAATGTAAGTAGTTATAATGTCATAGCATGTCTAGCAAAAAAAATACAATTGAGAGGAATATGTTAAGGATGAAACAAACATTTGTGCATATTGTTTTTGTCATGAAGTTAATTTCCGAAAATCACTATTTAGCAAGTTAGCTGACTAGCTAACATTAGCCAGCTAGCTAGTGTTATGACAAGAGAATTAATTTATAATTTGTGTTTAATGTTTTAGGGACTCCTGAGCAAACCAGGCTGTCGTCTTGTGAAACAGTGGATGTAAAGGGTCTAGCTAGCTAAAGCATTTACTGCAAATTGAATGTACAATTGTGTAAGCTTGCCTTGCAATGTAGCTGAAGTAACATAGCTAGCTAACTATTTACTTGATTATTGTGTAATGGAGGATAAAAATAACTGTATGCCTATGTAACGGATGTGAAACGGCTAGCTTAGTTAGCTGTGGTGCGCGCTAAATAGCGTTTCAATCGGTGACGTCACTTGCTCTGAGACCTTGAAGTAGTGGTTCCCCTCGCTCTGAGACCTTGAAGTAGTGGTTCCCCTCGCTCTGAGACCTTGAAGTAGTGGTTCCCCTCGCTCTGAGACCTTGAAGTAGTAGTTCCCCTTGCTCTGAGACCTTGAAGTAGTGGTTCCCCCTTTGCTCTGCAAGGGCTGCGGCTTTTGTTGAGCGATGGGTAACGATGCTTCGAGGGGTGACTGTTGTTGTGTGCAGAGGGGCCCTGGTTCGCGCCCGGGTATGGGCGAGGGGACGGTCTAAAGTTATACTGTTACACCTATGGATGTGTAGCTAACTACAATATGTAGCCAATCTGTGTATGGACCCTAAAACGTTTGGTGTGAATATTAGTTCAGAACCTATCTATGAACCTCAGCTATCATAGTAGTTGTATCAACTTCAAGTCTGAATGGCATTAATGAAGCCTATGGATAGAGTAGAATATAACTTTATTGTGCCAAGGATGCAAGTCCTATATACACATACTGTAGTTATTACCACGCATGAGATCCCCACACTGTGGCCTGTACATGTAATATATTCACTGATCATGTACTGTAGTTATTACCACACATTGTAGCCTGTACATGTAATATATTCACTGATCATGTACTGTAGTTAATACCACACATTGTAGCCGGTACATGTAATATATTCACTGATCATGTACTGTAGTTATTACCACGCATGAGATCCCCACACTGTGGCCTGTACATGTAATATATTCACTGATCATGTTCTCTTCCTTGTCAAATAAAGGTGCGGTTCAGGTATGAATCTCTGAGACGTTCTTTTTCAGTCATATCAAACTCCATTATCTGAATGATGCTGTGTCTGCATGTACGTAATTACAATTATACACTTCAACAGTGTTTACCACTCCTGCTCCTGGGACATCAATGATTACATATTGTAACTCTGCAATAGACTGGCTACATGAAGGCTGATTTGTAGTTCATATATATACAGAAAAAAAACTATGCATATCTAACTCCCTTCATCTGCATCAATCTGAGGACACAGGAAAGTATTTCAATTAGATACTTCATTTCAACCAGTGGAGAATATGAAACACTTTATTGAAAGAAGTTCATTATCCAGGTGTTATAAATACATAATACATGCATTGTAATTATGATAATTGTAATATTATATTGTAAATAGAAGTTCAATCTGTACCTCAATGCACATATGGTGTGCATTATAAAACGAGGAAGACAGACGAGGTGGGGAGAGAGGTGAGAACAGTGGCAGGCAGTGTATGAATTACAGTGCTACCCTAATATTCTCTCAGTTCATCACAATTGCGGTGTCTCCTAACCAGCCTTGGGCCCCCAGTTGGCCCGAAGGATATCTTAAGAGCGGGTGAGGTGGCAATGACGGGACTGGCTTCCTCTCTCACATCAAAACATACCTGCAGACGAGAGACAGATGGATAGAGAGAGAGCATGATTAAGCCTTGTTTTTTTCATTCTAACAAGGTCAATCATAATCATCAGGAGGTGAAATGCAAAACTGACGTTGGATCATTAACTCTGGGACTACTACATCTCTTTAATAATACTTCCTGTATAATATAAACTGACCTTGGATCATTAACTCTGGGACTACTACATCTCTTTAATAATACTTCCTGTATAATATAAACTGACCTTGGATCATTAACTCTGGGACTACTACATCTCTTTAATAATACTTCCTGTATAATATAAACTGACCTGGGATCATTAACTCTGGGACTACTACATCTCTTTAATAATACTTCCTGTATAATATAAACTGACCTTGGATCATTAACTCTGGGACTACTACATCTCTTTAATAATACTTCCTGTATAATATAAACTGACCTGGGATCATTAACTATGGGACTACTACATCTCTATCTGTATTTTAATGTAAAGCATCTCTTTAATAATACTTCCTGTTGACCTGACCAAGTGACATCTCACCTATGATCATGCTGTGCCCCCTGTATCAGCCAGTTCAGATGCAGGAGGGGTACACCAAAACAGCTGATATAATCTAGAGGATTTAGGGAGAAGGGGGAGAGGGATAAAGTGAAGAAGAGAGACTGTTACTGTGTGTGTGTGGTCTCACCTGGTGTCCACACTAAGTGGCTACAGAGTACTTTATGCTGAAAAACAGATGTGGACAAATAATAGAAGATAATGTCAATAGAATATACTGTATGTGATGCAGACACCTGTCGGAGTGTACCTGAAACATTTAAATATAGAGGGCTATGTGTCTTACCACTTGGTTATTGCAAGGCTAACCCCCAAGGGAAATCATGATTTGGCAGAAACAGATAGCAACAGATAGTCCAGTGAAAATGGCTGTGTTTATGTGGTGTAAATCTGAAAATTAGCAGCTGACATCTTAAGGGTTTTTAATTAATGCATGTGAGACAGGTTCCATGTACAACAAGACATACAGAGACGAAGAACACAGAACAGTTTAATAACCTCTGGTTATGGACACTTTCGCCAGCAATAAAGCTTCCACGGCCTGTTCCTCAGACAGTGAACATCTGACAATATCTACATATTCAACCCCTTGATCAGCTCGCACTCTGAAAGTAAAGAAAATAGCTTATTTTTTTTTGTAGATATGAGAACAATAACTGAGATATGACCGTTCAATCTAAAGCAGCAGATGTCATCTTCAGGATGCGTCAATACAGCCCAGAAAGCTGAACACCAGACTGGTGTTGTGGTTGTTCATTAGGTGATGGGACATATGATTCCTGCACCATCTACACGCTGCACAGACTCTCTTAACTCTTCGTGACAGACATATTGTGTTCTTTCATCCTTCTGTAAAAAAAAAAAACTATCCGTTACACTGTCATGAAATATGATTATATATCGACTATGAAACAAATATGACATGGCCTGCTCATGAGTTGCCATGAAAGAAAGTTAAATTAATTCAACTGAAAATGGCGAGAATAGGCGTTAGTAGCTAAATGCTTTTGGTTAGCTTGAGAATAATGATTCATCATTCTACGGTATGTATGTAATATAGTAGAATGTAAT
Source organism: Oncorhynchus clarkii lewisi (assembly GCF_045791955.1). Classification (NCBI taxonomy): domain Eukaryota; kingdom Metazoa; phylum Chordata; class Actinopteri; order Salmoniformes; family Salmonidae; genus Oncorhynchus; species Oncorhynchus clarkii. The sequence goes on along the minus strand of NC_092166.1, from coordinate 6,118,242 downwards.
GAACCGACACTGAATCGTAGGAGCTAACTATGTAAAAGTTGGACAGAAGAACACCCAGTGCTGCTTACCTAAGATGCCATCATCACACAGTCCTTCTTCGTAGGTGTCCGCTATGACTTCCTTTGTGTCGGAAAAAAGTTGCTTTCAGAACAATTATTTTTGATTGAAAATAAAATAAGTTTTGCTCTCGACAAAAAGACACAAATGTACCTCCAAGGCATATAACAATTTGCCCGTGAATAACCACACCTTCATACAAACGTGCAGAATTCTTGACGCACAATCGAAGATGCTGCCATATCCTGTCAGCACGCCCACAAGTGAGCCACTCAGGTGCAGAATGATGACGCATGGAAGAGGGAAAGGAATGAGATGGTAACAACAACAACAATTTGTTGGAAGTTGGGGAGGGGGGCTAATAACTGAACAATAGACTATCCAACCTTTACTAAAGAATAGTCTAATAGCTGAGCTAGGTGTGAACCCCCCCCCCCCCCCCCCCCCCCCTTCCCTCCTATCACAGACCAGATTTGCCCTAACGACCAAGGGGAAGCTTGCTACTCAATGTAATAAAGTAATGACTTTTCAAATAAGTTACCTTACATGTTATGTTGGCTGACAATTTGTTAGCTATGCTGTCCTCACAAACCACATAGCATATCATTACAGCTGCATGTTGCATGTTAGCTAGCTACCAAACTTGCCAGTATGTTTACTATAGGCTATCTAACTACCCAACGGTTATTGACTTGATTATTCCCATCATTCTTAGCTTAGCTAAATGGTATAGTCATTGTGCATTCTCAATGGACATTTGGGTGCTTTCGTAAATTCGCTCTGGCTATCTACACCGATTTCAGAGCAATCTCGTCACTTTGTACAGCGCCATATTTTCTGTTCTATCTTAACGGAAACCCAGAGGGTTTTTCATTTTTCACACCATATTATTAGTCATTAATTAAGCAAGTACCAGTCAAAAGTTGGGACACCTACTCATTCCAGGATCACAACTTTGAAATAACACCGGTGTCCTGCATGTCCCGCAATCTGTAGTACAGACATGGCCTGCTCTCTCTTATGTAAGGAATTAGGCACTTTCCCATGTTTACAACAGTACGTATTGTAGAGTGCACAGTAGCCTAATAAACAAACACATTTTGTTAATAAAATAATGATTAAAAGATTATCTTTAAAATTGCAGATGTTGATTTAATGATATATCCATAACGAATTACTGTTTGAATAAATATCACTGATTTACATAAATATTGGAACAAAGTTGTCTAATGAATGCAATCAATTTAGAATCCTCCAATCCAGTAGCCTACTCCCTACCGCCACGTTGTACAGCGCCATATTTTCCATTCCATCCTAACGGAAACCCTGAGGGTTTCGTTTTTCTCTGAATAGAAACCATAATATTAATCAAATTAATTAAGCCAAATTTCTTAAAATCAATCCCATATACAATGTTATTACAAAAAAAAGTTTTAATTTCTCTGGTTATGCCAATACAAAACACTTTCAAATGCTTCTTAAAGATGCCCTCTGGTGGTCACTAGCAAAAACTTGCAGTAACAGAAAAAATGGCTGACAATTTAATGACATGCCACAGAATTCTGCGGCAGCATGCAAGGTGTGCCGTAGTATGCCGCAACTTTTAAAGGAGGAACCACTGTATATCCAGTATCAGATATGGAAATCAAAGTCTCTATGTGACCAGGCACAGTAAAATAATTTGGTTGCAAAAGTTACTGGCCTACCCTATACAATAGAAACAGAATTACATAATTGCTGTAGTTTACTATTGTGACGCATAATTCCCATGCTAACTTTGAATGTCCAGTCAATGAGAATTATGGGATTTTTTTTTATTTTACAGTTTCAAAATTGGCCTATAAATGCACACATCATATCCATTGTGACAGCACTGTTACCCATAGCAACCATCGCATTCCAAAAGCCGCCCTCAGATATCCTCTAAACACCGGCTATGAGGGCATTATCACTTTTACACAACGGGTTACCAACGCATTCAAATAATGATTGACATATTTTAATTTAAAACTTTATTTATATGAATGTATTTATAATATTTAATCAGTCACGCCAAACAGTGCAGACAGAATAACAACAGAAGCTGAATTTGCATTTGTTTAAGCTGTTTTCTAGTAACATTTATTTGGAAACATCCATAACAATGAGCTAATGAGGCGCGATTTTGCCAGGCATAGAAAATGTGCTGACTCATCAGGACACTGTTGTTCAGAGGAGCTAGCCAACAACACATCTCACACCCTGATCTGTTTCACCTGTCCTCTTTATTGTCTCCACCCACTCCAGGTGTCGCTTGTTTTCCTCAGTGTATTTATCCCTGTGTTTCCTGTCTCTCTGGGCCAGTGTATTTATCCTTGTGTTTCCTGTCTCTCTGGGCCAGTGTATTTATCCCTGTGTTTCCTGTCTCTCTGGGCCAGTGTATTTATCCCTGTGTTTCCTGTCTCTCTGTGCCATTGTATTTATCCCTGTGTTTCCTGTCTCTCTGGGCCAGTGTATTTATCCCTGTGTTTCCTGTCTCTCTGGGCCAGTGTATTTATCCTTGTGTTTCCTGTCTCTCTGGGCCAGTGTATTTATCCCTGTTTCCTGTCTCTCTGGGCCAGTGTATTTATCCCTGTGTTTCCTGTCTCTCGGGGCCAGTGTATTTATCCCTGTGTTTCCTGTCTCTCTGGGCCAGTGTATTTATCCCTGTGTTTCCTGTTTCTCTGGGCCAGTGTATTTATCCTTGTGTTTCCTGTCTCTCTGGACCAGTGTATTGTATGTTCCAAGTCAACCAGCGTTTTTCCCGTTCTCCTGCCTTTGCTTATTCTCCTTTTTCTAGTCCTCCCGGTTTTGACCCTTGCCTGTTTCTGCACTTTGTACCCGCCTGCCTAACCATTCTGCCTGTCTTTACCTCGAGCCTGTCTGCCACTCTGTACCTCCTGGACTCTGAACTGGTTTTGACCTTTTGCCTGTCCACGACCATTTTCTTGCCTATTCCTTTTTGGATTATTTTAAACTCCAATCTGTACTCCTGTGTCTGCATCTGGGTCTCGCCTTGTGTCATGATAACATCTAACACAATCACTTCAAACTGAAGCTGGAAAGATTGCAAACTAACTGCACTTCATTTCATTTAACTTTTTTTCAATTGACATTTCTTTGTATATATCCATAAAAATGATACCAGCTGATTCATGATTTAGACAGACTGGCAGGCAACGTTTCTCAGCCAATCTCGTCCTGACTCCTGACACGTTCATTACTATGGGACAGCTGGAGATTGAATTTGGACATTGAAACAATGTTGCAGATGATGGAGAGACAGACAACAAGGTTTATACAAATCTACACTGTTGAAAACTAAATGTTAGTCTAAAAGAAATGTGAGATAATATCTAGATGCTTTTTATAGTAGAGATCAAGTTGATAACTTGCCTGGCTGAGACAGTGGATTGGGCTGATGAGACAGTGGATTGGGCTGATGAGACAGTGGATTGGGCTGATGAGACAGTGGATTGGGCTGATGAGACAGTGGAGTGAGCTGATGAGACAGTGGATTGCGCAGTCAGACGGAACCGAGTAAATAGGCATTTTAACATCATAGTCGGTGGTAACACGTGAAATAGACACCGGCTGGAATGAGGCTTTAACCAATCAGCATTCAGGATTAGAACCACCCGTTGTATAAAACAGGATAAAGAGCTCCTTTTGAGCAGAAAAATGAAGGAAACTGGCACAAAATTGTTGGAGGAGATTCACCCGCTGTTAAGTGTCTTACGGTATTATAATATAGATACGGTATCTGTCGACTGCTAGCGCTAACCAGCCTAGGTATAAACCCACTTCCAGCTGTTTGAGAGATTTCCTAAAACCCATATGGTTCATTTTAATATCACTGTACAATTTTGGGATTTCATCCATGACCAATAGTGCTCTTGCTTCCTATCTATTAATAGATGTAGCTACTTTGAAAGGAAATGTAATAGCCAGACCCAAAATCCTCGAGGTTATACTACATATTGAGGGCAGTAGGAAAACACTTCATGAACAACATCAAAGAATCGGAAGGCTACCTTTGGTAAACCTCCAGATTTGGTGTTTCTAGTTTCTGTCCAGAGAACTTACTTAGTTATGTCTTTAATTCTCGGAAATATAACCTAACTGATGATATTTTTGCAGCATTATCATCATAGCTTTGTTCAATGTTGAGATTGAGATAAATGTACTCTAATTCAGAGGTCAGCGTTTCAGAGTTTAATTATTTTTTTTATTATTAACTTTTATTTATTCAGGGAAACCCAATTGAGACCAGTGCCTACAATGGTGCCCCGAGGACAAAAAGAAACCCATCAATACAACAACAACAACAACCAAAATGATAAAAGCTACAAGGCAGCTATGAATGCATAACATCCATTTTTTACAGTTTAAGTTCTAATAATTGACTGAAACAATTGCAGTGAACTTATTTAACAACAGAGTTATATTATAAACAGAGTTATAAACTGCCCTATCGGCAGCAGGGAATGCAGGTGGAATTTGTTTTGTAATCTATTCCATTACTGTGGTGCATTAAAACCAAGGGGTGGATTTACCAAACTATGTGGAGACAAACGGGACCTCAATAGTTAACTAACCCTGCAAACGGGTTTGGTCTCTCATATAAATGGGGTATGTTGGAAGCTTGTGTAGCAGAGCTTTGTGAACAAGACGGGAGGTAATGAGGTATATCCTACCTTCTGATACAGTATTCAGTGATGAGTATTAAAACTGTCACCTCTAAAGTGGAGGCCGCTATGGTAGACGGCATCCAAAGGTTTAAGAGTAATACTGAGTAGTGTGGTGTATGGCACTAACTGGTTTGTTGAGAGTAGTACTGAGTAGTACTGCGTAGTATTGTGGATGGCACTAACTGGTTTGTTGAGAGTAATATTGAGTAGTACTGAGTAGTACTGAGTAGTATTGTGGATGGCTCTAACTCTAACCTCTGGCAGTCTCTATGGGGGTGCCACAGGGTTCAATTCTTGGATCGACTCTCTTCTCTGTATACATCAATGATGTCGCTCTTGCAGCTGGTGAGTCTCTGATCCACCTCTACGCAGACAACACCATTCTGTATACATCTGGCCCTTCTTTGGACACTGTGTTAACAACCCTCCAGGCAAGCTTCAATGCCATAAAACTCTCCTTCCGTGGCCTCCAATTGCTCTTAAATACAAGTAAAACTAAATGCATGCTCTTCAACCGATCGCTGCCTGCACCTGCCCGCCTGTCCAACATCACTACTCTGGACGGCTCTGACTTAGAATATGTGGACAACTACAAATACCTAGGTGTCTGGTTAGACTGTAAACTCTCCTTCCAGACTCGCATCAAACATCTCCAATCCAAAGTTAAATCTAGAATTGGCTTCCTATTTCGCAACAAAGCATCCTTCACTCATGCTGCCAAACATACGCTTGTAAAACTGACCATCATACCAATCCTCGACTTTGGCGATGTCATTTACAAAATAGCCTCCAATACCCTACTCAACAAATTGGATGCAGTCTATCACAGTGCCATCCGTTTTGTTACCAAAGCCCCATATACTACCCACCATTGCGACCTGTACGCTCTCGTTGGCTGGCCCTCGCTTCATACTCGTCGCCAAACCACTGGCTCTATGTCATCTACAAGACCCTGCTATATAAGTATACAGAATGGTGTCGTCTGTGTAGAGGTGGATCAGAGACTCACCAGCAGCAAGAGCGACCTCATTGATGTATACAGAGAAGAGAGTCGGTCCAAGAATTGAACCCTGTGGCACCCCCATAGAGACTGCCAGAGGTCCGGACAACAGACCCTCCGATTTGACACACTGAACTCTATCAGAGAAGTAGTTGGTGAACCAGGTGAGGCAATCATTTGAGAAACCAAGAGTGTCTTGTTTGTGACCACAACTATGGCACGCCAAGCAATGTGCATAAACTGCAACAACTTTTGCCCAATCCTAATTCTAAACCGAACCCCAGACCCTACCCCCTATTCACTATTGGGATCTGTGATAGGGGATAGGTAGGTACCAATTGTCACAAGTGCATAGGTTCCATTGGCCTATTTGGGGGGGAATTAACATGTAGAATTTTAAATATATGACGTTTTAACAAAGAGGACTAGCTTTAGAGTTACCCACTTTATAGAATATGGCTGGCGAGCACTAAACCCTGTCATAATAGAGGTGTATTGCAGATACACATTTTATTTTATGCTCTCCCTGGATCCAATGGTCTTATACAGTGCAAAAGGGAGGCCTGTACACCCACCAACCATTGTGTACACCAATTAACAAGGTTATGGAAGCATTTCACTGTTAGTCTACGCCTGTTGTTTACCAAATAAAATTAGATTTAGATTTTTACGTCAGGTAAAAGGGAAATATTGAAACCAGACCACTAGTTTTTTCCGTAATGGGTCAAAACGTCAAACATGTTTTACTTTTTTGATGCACTGTCCAGGGATGCCTTATACATTTATCTGACATTTCAAAGACGTGAAACTAAAAGTCTCAATACTCTTTAGCCTCTGCCTTTAGCCTCTGCCTTTAGCATCTGCCTTTAGCCTCTGCCTTTAGCCTCTGCCTTTAGCCTCTGCCTTTAGCCTCTGCCTTTAGCCTCTGCCTTTAGCCTCTGCCTTTAGCCTCTGCCCTTAGCCTCTGCCCTTAGCCTCTGCCTTTAGCCTCTGCCTTTAGTATCTGCCTTTAGCCTCTGCCTTTAGCATCTGCCTTTAGCCTCTGCCTTTAGCCTCTGCCTTTAGCCTCTGCCCTTAGCCTCTGCCTTTAGCCTCTGCCTTTAGTATCTGCCTTTAGCCTCTGCCTTTAGCATCTGCCTTTAGCCTCTGCCTTTAGCCTCTGCCTTTAGCCTCTGGGCTGGAGAGCTCAGCTACAAGCCATGTAGAGACAGATTTATGAGGTCATTAAATGCGCTTTTCTCCATTCTTCCTTCTTCTCTCCTCACCCCCCTGTTCATTTTTCCCCCTCTACAGGTACAGCATCGGAGAGGAAAACTGAGACATATTCCCATGGAGAGGCACTAAGTCATCCTGGACATACAGTTCTACGACTAGGACAACAATGCTATCAACTTTGAATGCAGATGTTATGTCTAATACACTGTAATAGACTATTGACATTTTTGTATAATGATGCTTGTGTTATAATGTATTTTTTGTATACTTGTTTAATTCTGTTTATACTGTAAACATATACTGTAAACATATAGCTAGCAACCTCATCATCTCTTGGCTTAACAGCTCCCCCTTTGAATCAACTGTTGTTTTTCTCGGAGGAGAAACTATACACTACCTATCCTTTCATCTATAAAATGTCTTGCAGAACTAACTGGTTTTGATCACTTTACACATGTTTTTTTTATGTTGTTGGGGGGAGGGGGGTGGTTACACCCCTGTTGACGTCACAAAATCAAATCAAAGTTTATTTGTCACGTGCGCCGAAATACAACAAGTGTAGACCTTACAGGGAAATGCTGAATACAACAGGTGTAGTAGACCTTACAGTCTTGCTTACTTACAGGCTTTAACCAATCGTGCGGAAAAAAAGTTGTGTGTGTGTAGGTAAGTGAAGAAATAAAACAACAGTAAAAAGACATTTGAAAAAAGAGTAGCAAGGCTCTATACAGACACCTGTTAGTCAGGCTTATTGAGGTAGTATGTACATGTAGGTATGGTTAAAGTGACTGCATATACAGTGCCTTGCGAAAGTATTCGGCCCCCTTGAACTTTGCGACCTTTTGCCACATTTCAGGCTTCAAACATAAAGATATAAAACTGTATTTTTTTGTGAAGAATCAACAACAAGTGGGACACAATCATGAAGTGGAACGACATTTATTGGATATTTCAAACTTTTTTAACAAATCAAAAACGGAAAAATTGGGCGTGCAAAATTATTCAGCCCCTTACTTATATGTCTTGCCCTCTTCACGACTGTCTTGGTGTGTTTGGACCAATCTAGTTTGTTGTTGTTGTGGACACCAAGGAATTTGAAGCTCTCAACCTGCTCCACTACAGCCCCGTCGATGAGAATGGGGGCGTGCTCGGTGCTCCTTTTCCTGTAGGGGGAGGTGTTTAGTCCAAGGTTCCTTAGCTTGGTGATGAGCTTTGAGGGTACTATGGTGTTGAATGCTGAGCTGTAGTCAATTAACAGCATTCTCAAATAGGTGTTCCTTTTGTCTAGGTGGGAAAGGGCAGTGTGGAGTGCAATAGAGATTGCATCATCTGTGGATCTGTTTGGGCAGTATGCAAATTAGAGTGGCTCGGGGTTTCTGGGATAATGGTGTTGATGTGAGCCATTACCAGCCTTTCAAAGCACTTCATGGCTACGGACGTGAGTGCTACGGGTCTGTAGTCATTTAGGCAGGTTGACTTTGTGTTCTTGGACACAGGGACTATGGTGGTCTGCTTGAAGCAAGTTGGTATTACAGACTCAATCAGGGACATGTTGAAAATGTCAGTGAAGACACCTACCAGTTGGTCAGCACATGCCCGGAGCACACGTCCTGGTAATCCATCTGGCCCCGCAGCCTTGTGTGTGTTGACCTGTTTAATGGTCTTATGGAGAGCGTGATCACACAGTCGTCTGGAACAGCTGATGCTCTCATGCATGCCTCAGTGTTGCTTGCCTCGAGGGGGGAATAGAAGTGATTTAGCTAATTTGGTAGGCTCGTGTCACTGGGCAGCTTGCGGCTGTGCTTCCCTTTGTAGTCTGTAATAGTTTGCAAGCCCTGCCAAATCCGACGAGCATCGGATCCGGTGTAGTAGCATTCAATCTTAGCCCTGTATTGACGCTTTGCCTGTTTGATGGTCCGTCGCAGGGCATAGCGGGATTTCTTGTAAGCTTCCGGGTTAGAGTCCCACACCTTGAAAGCGGCAGCTCTACCCTTTAGCTCAGTGCGACTGTTGCCTGTAATCCATGGCTTCTGGTTGGGGTATGTACGTACAGTCACTGTAGGGACAACGTGCTCAATGCACTTATTGATAAAGCCAGTGACTGATGTGGTGTATTCCTCAATGTCATCGGAAGAATCCTGGAATATGTTCCAGTCTGTGATAGCAAAGCAGTCTTGTAGTTTAGCATCTGCTTCATCTGACCATTTTTTTATAGAGCGAGTCACTGGTGCTTCCTGCTTTCACTTTTGCTTGTAAGCAGGAATCAGGAGGATAGAGTTGTAGTCGGATTTACCAAATGGAGTGCGAGGGAGAGCTTTGTACGCGTCTCTGTGTGTGGAGTACAGGTGATCTAGAATTTTTTTTCCCTCTGGTTGCACATTTAACATGTTGATAGAGATTTGGTAGAACTGATTTAAGTTTCTCTGCATTAAAGTCTCCAGCCACTAAGAGCGCCGCCTCTGGGTGAGTGGTTTCCTGTTTGCTTATTTCCTTATACAGCTGACTGAGTGCGGCCTTAGTGCCAGCATCTGTCTGTGGTGGTAAATAAACAGCCACGAAAAGTATAGCTGGGAAATCTCTAGTCAAGTAGTGTGGCCTGCAGTTTATCACAATATACTCTACTTCAGGTGAGCAAAATCTAGAGACTTCCTTAGATTTTGTGCACCAGCTGTTGTTTACAAACATGCACACACCGCCCCCACTCGTCTTACCGTAGTGTGCTGTTCTATCCTGCCGGTGCAGCGTGTATCCCGCTAGCTGAATATCCATGTGGTCATTCAGCCACGATTCCGTGAAGCATAGGATATTACAGTTTTTGATATCCCGTTGGTAGGATATTCGTGATCGTACCTCGTCTAGTTTATTGTCCAATGATTGCTCGTTGGCGAGTAATATTGACGGTAACGGCAGCTTTCCTAGTTGTCTTCTGCAGGTCCGGACGAGGCATCCGGCTCTTTGTCCTCTGCGTCGTTTCCTTCTGCGAATAATTGGGATGTCTACCCTGTGGGGTGTTTGGAGAATATCGCGTGAGTCCTGCTTGTTGTTGTTGTTGAAGAAATCTTTGTCTAATCCGAGGTGAGTGATCGCTGTCCTGATATCCAGAAGCTCTTTTCTTCCGTAAGATACCGTTTCAGAAACATTATGTACAAAATAATTTACTAATATCGCGAAAAGAAACACATAATAGCACAATTGGTTAGGAGACCGTAAAACGACGGCCATCTCCTCCGGCGCCACTAGCCTGATGATTTTGGTGGAAGGGGGGTTGCACCCCTGTTGACAGCACTAGCCTGATGATTTTGGGGGAGGGGGTTGCACCCCTGTTGACGTCACTAGCCTGATGATTTTGGGGGAGGGGGTTGCACCCCTGTTGACGTCACTAGCCTGATGATTTTGGGGGTGGGGATTGCACCCCTGTAGACGTCACTAGCCTGATGATTTTGGGGGTGGGGGGGGGGGGTGGGGATTGCACCCCTGTAGACGTCACTAGCCTGATGATTTTGGGGGTGGGGGGGTGGGGATTGCACCCCTGTAGACGTCACTAGCCTGATGATTTTGGGGGAGATTAGCTTGTCGAGGAAAACAACGGAAGAGGACAAGGAAGGACAGAGCATGCCTCTTGAGAGGACAAGGAAGGACAGAGCATGCATCTGTTTAGGAAGTTAGTTACCCAACGCATCTTAAAACAGCCCAAGCCCTTAAGTCTCCTTGTGTGTTTATGTTATTGACACAGGAAACAGTTGGACCGAATACCGCAACACATGGGAGACACCCGGGAAAAAGGCCGTTAAAACAATATTATAATTTAATCGCTTTTTTTTTTATTAAATAGAAACTTGAACCTGCTTTAAAAAAGCACCTGAGTGACTTCGCAGGTCAGACATCTGTGAAGAGAGAGCGCCTAATCATTTCTGTCAGCCGATGAAAACTTCCTATAAGGATTTCCTTTGGTCTCAGCACTCCCACCCATAGCACTTCATTCAGTGATGCACGTCGTTTGCAAGTGTTTTTCCGTGGACTTTGTGTGTGGTTGTCAAAAAACACTTTGTTCACTCTCCCTTTCTCACTTATTTTTTGGGGACATAGAGCAGGATGCACAGTATGTGACCATCACAGTGACTTATAGACTAATTGATTGTCCTTAAAGCTAGAATCCTTAGTTTCTCGATTTATTTTTGGACTTATAAATTCAATATATATACCCATTGATTCTTGCAGAATATAACTTATAAATGCCTTGTGAGCTTAGTTCAACTGCTGTTCCCTACTAAAACCAAAATACAAGCTTGTTTTACTCCAATATTTGTAAATGTAAAACCACTTCCTCCCTAATTCGGCCCATACCTGGTGCAAACTCGGGACCTCTGCCTCCCAAACACAAGTGACCGTCCTCAATAGGTCAATAGAGTGGAGCTTATGTCACTGAAAGAAAATTGAATTCTAATTTAGTTCAGGTCTGCTGCACTGGGTTGTGTTCATTAGTGCAGACTGTACCAAAATGTTTTTCAATGGAAAACAAAAACGAGTGTTTTCTAATTTGGCATGTTCAGCTCGTACCTTCCCGTTTCACATAGTGTCTGACCTTTTTTCTTCTGTCTGGGGCCTAATGAACACGACCTGGGTGTTTTTTGGGGGGGGATCGTTATTTCAACACTTCTCATCTCATGGAAAAACCTGAACTTGAAATGTTATGTTAACATACCTAACTGGACATATTTCGCAAACAGATCTGATTGTTGGGGAAGGAACACATTATCTTTCCCCATTTGTAAGAAGCATGTGCTCTCCTTTCAACAGATATGTCAAGCCTGTAGGGGGATTTCCATTCAGCCTTCCTCCCTTCATTGACAACAGCAGCACCTGCAGCACATCAAGTGCTCTTATCAGCATTTATCTCTTGGATGCTCTCTGTTTTTCTACATTTCATTCTGGATTCCACATGTGTTCATCAGACCTGGGGTTAAGTAGTATTTGTTTTTCTTTGTTTTCTTTAGCGTTGCTTGCTAAAGCTAGCTTGGAGTAACAGAACCAATGGAATAGTCCCAAAGGTTCAAACCCCACCCATCTGGCACTCCAGGCAGGCTTGATCAAACACGGAAAGTATTTGAATGGAAACAAATACTATTTGACCCCAGGTTTTCATACAGGATATGACTGTCCCACGGTTTTCTGCTTAGGCCTCCTCTTACTCTCAGCAGTGTACAGATTTGAAAACCAAACTGTTACCCTCAAATGGCCAGTTTTATTTCCAGTCTTGTGTCCTCCGGTAGGTAGCTCCTTATAAGGTCACTAGGATCCAGTCATTTAAAAATGAATATAAAATTCTTGATTCATCAAATCAAATAACTGACAACAGCTCTAAACGTCTGTGTGAGTTATGTGTGCCAAGGGTTGCAAAATTCTGGGAACATTCAATACATTCCTCAGGAGAGAATAAGCAGGAAATCCGGAATCCTCCAACCAGGATTTCTCCATGTATATTAAAAGGGAATCCACATTTTTTTCAGACACAAATTGCAACAATTTTCAAACACCCGCAACTGTACGTGCTTATAGTTTGTATAATAAGGCACAGAATATCCCAAGGTAGCTAATGATGAACGATGCAAGCGGGACACTAAAGGCTGAGGAATACGTTTCACCCCTCCCCCCCATGTGTTACATTGACCCCTCAAACTTACTCAACAGCGACCCCAGTGCATGTGTAGATCCGGGGTCACGGCACCACTGTAAAGGACATCACACTGCTCGCTTAGCAAGTACCACTTCCTCCCGATTCAGCCCATGCTGGCACGAACTTGAGATCTCTGCCTCAAGTGACTGTCCTTCCTTAAGCATCTTAGCTGATCACGCCACTTCAAGCTAGCTAATGAGGCAACACAAACGGGACACTTCAGGCTGAGGAATACGTTTCACACACTCCCGTGTGCTACATAAACAAACGCTGTATAACCTCAACATGGTTATAACTATCATTTAGATTTCATGGATTGTCAGTCCTTGCATCCATAGCTCTGTCTATAGATTTGAGAGTGGTTACATTTCTCCAGGCCCATCCCTCAGCTTTTTTTTTACCAAAACAGGTGACATTTTGTTATTGTTTCAACTAAAGAGTATAGATTAAAGTTGTTAATTGAACTGAAAAACGAAGAACAGATCATCAGAGTCCAGCGTTGTCTGGGAGGCCAGATGAACGGGATTGCACTTTTTGTGAATATTCCATTCATTTGATTGGGCACAGAATATCTCAAGCTCTCCATTTTGTGAGATGTGAATGCTGTCATACCAACCAGGGGTCCACATTGAGTGTACTGGGTTTTGGACCAACCTCCTGTATTATAGTATAACACTAGAGGGAAAGAAATGAAACAGCCTGCAGATAGAGTAATACAAATGAGTACTGAAGCAGGGATGGGCAGCGCCAGTCCTCGTGTTAAACAAATTGCATTCTAAACTTAGGTTGATTATTGAAGTCAGCTGTGTTAGCTGGGGCTGGGGGAAAAAGTGTGACATCAATCAGGACCCCGAGGACTAGTTGCTCATCCCTGTACTGAAATGATGTTTCCCCCACTGATGCCAAATTCATATAGTGGAGCTGTATTGTCTGTGGTAGGGATGGTGAAACCTTTTAAGGTTGAAAATGACATTATCCTTATCATGCTGTTGAAACAAAAGAAACAAAGGATTTTAACACACACACACACACTCAAAAGAAACACACTGTGAACTCTTTTCACTTGACTCAAAACATATGTGGATTTAAAACAGGACAATTTTCACATCTGCCCCGTGGGGAAAAAAAAAAAAAAACGCTGTGAAAATGAATATATGTCGTAAAAAAAAAATAAAAAGTTAGTAAGAAAGAAAAAAGGCAAAACCACCAGAGAGAAATCACTTAATGGGGAAATGTTTAATAAGTAGCAGAGGTTTCCAGATGTGAACCTCTGATGTTCGAGGCATGCTAGGTCTGTCGTACGGTGTACATTTTAGGACCTCCTCAGCAAGGAGGGGTGAGGCTTTGAAGCTGTGGGTGCCCTAAAATGTACACCGTACTGAAGACCAGTTACAAAGGCATTTTCAGTTTCTGAGTATATCAGAGGAACAAGATGTTCTAAATGCCTTGCCTATTACCCAGCTGATGTTGTGTTTTTGCATCATACATACATGGCGAGATTGTGGTGACCTCTGACCCCACTGTACATGGTGAGATTGTGGTGACCTCTGACCCCACTGTACATGGTGAGATTGTGGTGACCTCTGACCCCACTGTACATGGTGAGATTGTGGTGACCTCTGACCCCACTGTACATGGTGAGATTGTGGTGACCTCTGACCCCACTGTGCATGGTGAGATTGTGGTGACCTCTGACCCCACTGTGCATGGTGAGATTGTGGTGACCTCTGACCCCACTGTACATGGTGAGATTGTGGTCCTGTAGTTATACGGTAAAAAGCTGAGAAACACTGCTTTTAGGGAAAGTGCAGACCCTTTCTTCTTCCTTGGACTGGGACTCATTTCTGTTGTGATCAAAGGGGGCAGTTAGCCTACCTTAAACATCGAGAAGTCAGTGGAGGACGTGAGGGAAAAAGAGCCCTTGATTGAAAGCGCTGCCTGGTTGGGGTGGTGGATATATGGGTGGTGGGTATAGTGGTGGTGGGTATAGTGGTGGTGGCTATAGGGGTGGTGGGTATAGTGGTGGTGGGTATAGGGGTTGGGGTGGTGGGTATAGGGGTGGAGGGTATAGGGGTTGGGGTGGTGAGTATAGTGGTGGTGGGTATAGGGGTTGGGGTGGTGGGTATAGGGGTGGTGGGTATAGTGGTTATGGGTATAGGGGTTGGGGTGTTGGGTATAGTGGTGGTGGGTATAGGGGTGGTGGGTATAGTGGTGGTGGGTATAGGGGTGGTGGGTATAGTGGTGATGGGTATAGGGGTTGGGGTGTTGGGTATAGTGGTGGTGGGTATAGGGGTGGTGGGTATAGTGGTGGTGGGTATAGGGGTTGGGGTGGTGGGTATAGGGGTGGTGAGTATAGTGTTTGGGGTGGTGAGTATAGGGGTGGTGGGTATAGGGGTGGTGGGTATAGTGGTGGTGGGTATAGGGGTGGTGGGTATAGTGGTGGTGGGTATAGGGGTTTGGGTGGTGGGTATAGGGGTGGTGGGTATAGTGGTGGTGGGAATAGGGGTTGGGGTGGTGGGTATAGTGGTGGTGGGCATAGGGTTTGGGGTGGTGAGTATAGGGGTGGTGGGTATAGGGGTTGGGTGGTGGGTATAGGGGTGTTGGGTATAGTGGTGGTGGGCATAGGGGTTGGGGTGGTGGGTATAGGGGTTGGGGTGGTGGTATATTGGTCTGGGTATAGGGGTGGTGGTTATAAGGGTGGTGGTACAGGGGTCTGGGTGGTGGTTATAAGGGTGGTGGTATAGGGGTCTGGGTGGTGGTTATAAGGGTGGTGGGTATAGGGGTGGTGGGTATAGGGGTGGTGGGTATAGTGGTAGTGGGTATAGGGGTTGGGGTGGTGGGTATAGGGGTGGTGGGTATAGTGGTGGTCGGCATAGGGTTTGGGGTGGTGAGTATAGTGGTGGTGGGTATAGGGGTTGGGGTGGTGGGTATAGGGGTGGTGGGTATAGGGGTTGGGTGGTGGGTATAGGGGTGGTGGGTATAGTGGTGGTGGGCATAGGGGTTGGGGTGGTGGTATATTGGTCTGGGTATAGAGGTGGTGGTTATAAGGGTGGTGGTATAGGGGTCTGGGTGGTGGTTATAAGGGTGGTTGTATAGGGGTCTGGGTGGTGGTTATAAGGGTGGTGGGTATAGGGGTCTGGGTATAGGGGTGGTGGGTATAATGGTGGTGGGTATAGGGGTTTGGGTGGTGGGTATAGGGGTGGTGGTATAGGGGTCTGGGTGGTGGGTATCAGTGGAGGCTGCTGAGGGGAGGACTGTAAATGAAATGGTATCAACCACATGGGAAACCACATTTCTAATGTGTTTGATACCATTGCATTGACTCCATTCTAGACGTGTATATGAGCCATCCTCCCCTCAGCAGCCCCCACTGATGGGTATATGGGTTGAGGTGGTGGGTATATGGGTTGAGGTGGTGGGTATATGGGTTGAGGTTGTGGGTATATGGGTTGAGGTGGTGGGTATATGGTTGGATGGTGGGTATATGGTTGAGTGGTGGGTATATAGGGGTGGTGGGTATATGGTTGGATGGTGGGTATATGGTTGGGTGATGGGTATATGGGTTGAGGTGGTGGGTATATGGGTTGAGGTGGTGGGTATATGGGTTGAGGTGGTGGGTATATGGCTGAGGTGGTGGGTATGTGGGTTGAGGTGGTGGGTATATGGTGGGGTGGTGAATATATGGCTGAGGTGGTGGGTATATGGGTTGAGGTGGTGGGTATATGGTGGGGTGGTGTGTATATGGGTTGAGGTGGTGGGTATATAGGGGTGGTGGGTATATGGTGGGGTGGTGTGTATATGGGTTGAGGTGGTGGGTATATGGTTGGGTGGGGGGTTATAAGGGTTGAGGTGGTGGGTATATGGGTTGAGGTGGTGGGTATATGGGTTGAGGTGGTGGGTATATGGTTGGATGGTGGGTATATGGTTGAGTGGTGGGTATATAGGGGTGGTGGGTATATGGTTGGGTGGTGGGTATATGGTTGGGTGGTGGGTATATGGGTTGAGGTGGTGGGCATATGGGTTGAGGTGGTGGGTATATGGGTTGAGGTGGTGGGTATATGGTTGGATGGTGGGTATATGGTTGAGTGGTGGGTATATAGGGGTGGTGGGTATATGGTTGGATGGTGGGTATATGGTTGGGTGGTGGGTATATGGTTGGGTGGTGGGTATATGGGTTGAGGTGGTGGGTATATGGGTTGAGGTGGTGGGTATATGGGTTGAGGTGGTGGGTATATGGGTTGAGGTGGTGGGTATATGGGTTGAGGTGGTGGGCATATGGGTTGAGGTTGTGGGTATATGGGTTGAGGTGGTGGGTATATGTGTTGAGGTGGTGGGTATATGGGTTGAGGTGGTGGGTATATAGTTGGGTGGTGGGTATATGGGTTGAGGTGGTGGGTATATGGGTTGAGGTGGTGGGTATATGGCTGAGGTGGTGGGTATGTGGGTTGAGGTGGTGGGTATATGGTGGGGTGGTGAATATATGGCTGAGGTGGTGGGTATATGGGTTGAGGTGGTGGGTATATGGTGGGGTGGTGTGTATATGGGTTGAGGTGGTGGGTATATAGGGGTGGTGGGTATATGGTGGGGTGGTGTGTATATGGGTTGAGGTGGTGGGTATATGGTTGGGTGGGGGGTTATAAGGGTTGAGGTGGTGGGTATATGGGTTGAGGTGGTGGGTATATGGGTTGAGGTGGTGGGTATATGGTTGGATGGTGGGTATATGGTTGAGTGGTGGGTATATAGGGGTGGTGGGTATATGGTTGGGTGGTGGGTATATGGTTGGGTGGTGGGTATATGGGTTGAGGTGGTGGGCATATGGGTTGAGGTGGTGGGTATATGGGTTGAGGTGGTGGGTATATGGTTGGATGGTGGGTATATGGTTGAGTGGTGGGTATATAGGGGTGGTGGGTATATGGTTGGATGGTGGGTATATGGTTGGGTGGTGGGTATATGGTTGGGTGGTGGGTATATGGGTTGAGGTGGTGGGTATATGGGTTGAGGTGGTGGGTATATGGGTTGAGGTGGTGGGTATATGGGTTGAGGTGGTGGGTATATGGGTTGAGGTGGTGGGCATATGGGTTGAGGTTGTGGGTATATGGGTTGAGGTGGTGGGTATATGTGTTGAGGTGGTGGGTATATGGGTTGAGGTGGTGGGTATATAGTTGGGTGGTGGGTATATGGGTTGAGGTGGTGGGTATATGGTGGGGTGGTGGGTTATATGGGTTGAGGTGGTGGGTATATGGGTTGAGGTGGTGGGTATATGGGTTGAGGTGGTGGGTATATGGGTTGAGGTGGTGGGTATATGGTTGGGTGGGGGGTTATATGGGTTGAGGTGGTGGGTATATGGGTTGAGGTGGTGGGTATATGGGTTGAGGTGTTGGGTATATGGGTTGAGGTGGTGGGCATATGGGTTGAGGTGGTGGGAATATGGTGGGGTGGTGTGTATATGGGTTGAGGTGGTGGGTATATAGGGGTGGTGGGTATATGGTGGGGTGGTGGGTTGAGGTGGTGTGTATATGGGTTGAGGTGGTGGATATATAGGGGTGGTGGGTATATGGTGGGGTGGTGTGTATATGGGTTGAGGTGGTGGGTATATGGGTTGAGGTGGTGGGTATATGGGTTGAGGTGGTGGGTATATGGGTTGAGGTGGTGGGTATATGGTTGGGTGGGGGGTTATATGGGTTGAGGTGGTGGGTATATGGTGGGGTGGTGTGTATATGGGTTGAGGTGGTGGGTATATGGTGGGGTGGTGGGTATATGGGTTGAGGTGGTGGGTATATGGGTTGAGGTGGTGGGTATATGGTTGGGTGGGGGGTTATATGGGTTGAGGTGGTGGGTATATGGTGGGGTGGTGTGTATATGGGTTGAGGTGGTGGGTATATGGTTGGGTGGGGGGTTATATGGGTTGAGGTGGTGGGTACATGGGTTGAGGTGGTGGGTATATGGTGGGGTGGTGTGTATATGGGTTGAGGTGGTGGGTATATGGTTGGGTGGGGGGTTATATGGGTTGAGGTGGTGGGTATATGGTGGGGTGGTGTGTATATGGGTTGAGGTGGTGGGTATATGGTGGGGTGGTGGGTATATGGGTTGAGGTGGTGGGTATATGGGTTGAGGTGGTGGGTATATGGTTGGGTGGGGGGTTATATGGGTTGAGGTGGTGGGTATATGGTGGGGTGGTGTGTATATGGGTTGAGGTGGTGGGTATATGGTTGGGTGGGGGGTTATATGGGTTGAGGTGGTGGGTATATGTGTTGAGGTGGTGGGTATATGGTGGGGTGGTGTGTATATGGGTTGAGGTGGTGGTTATATGGGTTGAGGTGGTGGGTATATGGGTTGAGGTGGTGGGTATATGGGTTGAGGTGGTGGGTATATGGTTGGGTGGGGGGTTATATGGGTTGAGGTATTATTTTTATTGGTATGTAAATGTTATGAAACTAAACAGAGAACATCCCTGGTCATCCCTACACCCTCTGATCTGGAGGACTCACTAAACAGAGAACATCCCTGGTCATCCCTACACCCTCTGATCTGGAGGACTCACTAAACAGAGAACTTCCCTGGTCATCCCTACAGCCTCTGATCTGGAGGACTCACTAAACAGAGAACATCCCTGGTCATCCCTACTTCCTCTGATCGGGCGGACTCACTAAAGACAAAGGCTTAGTTTGTAAATGATGTGCCCCTGGCTATCCGCCAATAAAAAGAAAAAGAAAAAGATGCCATCTGCTTTGCTTAATATGAGGAATTTGAAATGATTTATACTTAAGTACATTTTAGCAATTCTATTTACTTTTGATATTTAAGTGTATTTAAAACCAAATACTTTTAGACTTTTACTCAAGTAGTATTTTACCGGATGACCTTCAGTTTTACTTGAGTCATTTTCTATTAAGGTATCTTTACTTTTTCTCAAGTATGACAATTGAGTACTTTTTCCACCGTTGCTCATGAGGTAACCATACCGTGGGTCCATCTGGAAACATTAGTGGAGGATTACAGTGGAGGACCTGTGAGACATATTTGTCTATTGACACGGATTAGCATCTAAACCCACACCTGTAATCCTGAATGTCATTCCAAAGGATGAAATCATGGGAACGACAATCTGCATTTTTGTCTTTGGGAGAAACATCAAATCAAATCCAACTTAATTTTTTTAGAGCACATATCTTACAGAGGATTCATTTCAAAGTGCTTAACAAATCAAAAAAAAAATACAAGATGAGAAAAATAAAAACACAATATTTTTCAAAATGAGACAAAAGAGTAAAACAACAGTGGACACGAGAGACTAATGTAAAAAAAAAAAACACTATTATAATAATAAGATCAAATCTCAAATCAGAAACCATGTCTCTTTAAAGGTGTTTTTCCATAGGAACACTACTAAACCCACAACCCAAGTACGTTGACTGGTTTTGGGTCAGGCCTCAGAGGATAACATACTTAAATGCTTTAGTGGAAATGTACCATTAGCACAGAGATCCGTTTCTCCATTGCCGTCCCTGTCAGCTGCAGCCTCATCCTCAGGTTGGAGTCCCGTTCTCCGACGTGGTAATGACATGTTGCTGCAGCCTCATCCTCAGGTTGGAGTCCCGTTCTCCATTGCCGTCCCTGTCAGCCTCATCCTCAGGTTGGAGTCCCGTTCTCCATTGCCGTCCCTGTCAGCCTCATCCTCAGGTTGGAGTCCCGTTCCCCATTGCCGTCCCTGTCAGCCTCATCCTCAGGTTGGAGTCCCGTTCCCCATTGCCGTCCCTGTCAGCCTCATCCTCAGGTTGGAGTCCCGTTCTCCATTGCCGTCCCTGTCAGCCTCATCCTCAGGTTGGAGTCCCGTTCTCCATTGCCGTCCCTGTCAGCCTCATCCTCAGGTTGGAGTCCCGTTCCCCATTGCCGTCCCTGTCAGCCTCATCCTCAGGTTGGAGTCCCGTTCCCCATTGCCGTCCCTGTCAGCTGCAGCCTCATCCTCAGGTTGGAGTCCCGTTCCCCATTGCCGTCCCTGTCAGCTGCAGCCTCATCCTCAGGTTGGAGTCCCGTTCTCCATTGCCGTCCCTGTCAGCTGCAGCCTCATCCTCAGATTGGAGTCCCGTTCCCCATTGCCGTCCCTGTCAGCTGCAGCCTCATCCTCAGGTTGGAGTCCCGTTCTCCATTGCCGTCCCTGTCAGCCTCATCCTCAAGTTGGAGTCCCGTTCTCCATTGCCGTCCCTGTCAGCTGCAGCTTCAGGTTGGAGTCCCGTTCTCCGACGTGGTAAGGAAATGTTTTATAGAAAACAGGTGGATGTTAAATCATGGTCTAGACAGCTTGGATTCATCTGTGTTTGATTGTGTGAGGATGAAACAGGATATAGGCTACATGTTGAGATTTTGAAAACGTTCAGCACATCTCGGGCGTAGTACCATTTGTGGCAATATATATTGTCATTCTACGAAAATGGAGGAATACTTATGTAATGAAGAAAATTGAGATAGGAGTCTCTTCTTTTTTCACTGTTGTACGTACACTGTTGTACGCTGATTGTGTATGGGTCTATAGGCTGCGTTTAAACAGGCAGGCCAATTCTGATATTTTTCCCACTAATCACATAAGATCTTATCACATCAGATATTTTTCAGAGCTGATCTGATCGGTCAAAACACCAATAAGTGCAAAAAAAGATCCTTATTGTGGTGTAAATCCCTTACCTGGCCAAACGCCACGCCCACAACACTTCTTCTCCGCAATGAGTCTGGATCTGAATACCTCCCCAATACTGGAAAACAATTTATAGAACACAAACACATTCTAACCGTTCTGATTGGTCCCAGAAACCGATGGGTTTGGACCAGAGATGCCATTTGGCAGATGCTTTTAGCCAAAGCGACTTACAGCCATGCACACATACACGTTCTCGGCGTTGCAAGCGCTATGCTCTACCAACTGAGCTACATACTTTGTTTTGTACGACATCCCCTTCATTTTGACATCACCACAAACTGACTTTGATGATGTCAGTCTCAGACTGAAGTCTGTAGCGAACATAGAGCAGCGGAAATAATTCAGTTTGAGTCGTCAGGCAAGTAATCCCCAACATGTCAAATGGTGCACTGAGTCGTCAGGCAAGTAAAGTCCCATCATGTCAAATGGTGCACTGAGTCGTCAGGCTAGTAAAGTCCCATCATGTCAAATGGTGCACTGAGTCGTCAGGCAAGTAATCCCCATCATGTCAAATGGTGCACTGAGTCGTCAGGGAAGTAGAGTCCCATCATGTCAAATGGTGCACTGAGTCGTCAGGCTAGTAAAGTCCCATCATGTCAAATGGTGCACTGAGTCGTCAGGCAAGTAATCCCCATCATGTCAAATGGTGCACTGAGTCGTCAGTCAAGTAGAGCCCCATCATGTCAAATGGTGCACTGAGTCGTCAGGCAAGTAATCCCCAACATGTCAAATGGTGCACTTAGTCGTCAGTCAAGTAGAGCCCCATCATGTCAAATGGTGCACTGAGTCGTCAGGCAAGTAATCCCCATCATGTCAAATGGTGCACTGAGTCGTCAGGCAAGTAATCCCCTTCATGTCAAATGGTGCACTGAGTCGTCAGGGAAGTAGAGTCCCATCATGTCAAATGGTACACTGAGTCGTTAGGCAAGTAATCCCCAACATGTCAAATGGTGCACTGAGTCGTCAGGCAAGTAATCCCCATCATGTCAAATGGTGCACTGAGTCGTCAGGGAATTAGAGTCCCATCATGTCAAATGGTGCACTGAGTCGTCAGGGAAGTAATCCCCAACATGTCAAATCACCCTCTGGGTTTCTACCAAAGTGGGAATTGAACTGACAGGACTGAAGCTACTGATATTAGTCCAAAAAAAAAAGATAATATTAAAAGCTGCTGTTGTTTAATAACATTTTAAACATACAGAAACTGGTGTTTCAACTAAGAAACCGTATACTGTATCTACAAGGCTTGGAGAACAAGACACTTTCCCACTCATAACATTTTCACCAGAACACAGGTTTGCTCAAAATGTGAATAAAACATTATTATTATTATTAATTATTATTATTATTATTATTATTATTATTATCATTAGCACATTTAAGGAGAAAGTCAAAAATGTACTGCTGCAACATTAAACATGAAAATGGGCTACTTTGTTTGCAAACCTACACCTCTCTTTTTAACAGGACTTTGAAGACACCCACACCAGTGGGTTCAACTCAGAAAAAAGTTCACATTGTAGCCACCTGGTGTCCCGATTTCCACCCCCCCCCCCCCCCCCCCCCCCGAAGATGACTTGAGCTGTGAGTAACACACCTCCCACTGGGCAGCTTTTTTTTCACGGCTACTGGACGGAGGACAGAGAAGGAATCGACGCAGAGAAAACCACGTTGTAGATGACGCAGGAGGAATACCCCCCCCCCCCCCCCCCTATAACCTCACCTCACCTCATCCACAGCATCTCCTTCATAGCAGGGATGGGTCATACAGGGTGACAGACGGAAAGGTGTGGACAGTTCTATCAGAGACGGCGAGTGTGTGTGTGGTGTCTGTCTGCGTGAGTGAGCCAACTAAGCACAGTAACGTCTTAGTTGTGTGGTACCCACTGTTTGATGTTACGGTGAATAAAGCCTATGGACACCAGTAATGCATTTTCAAACTATTCCAACAAGCCCACGATTACTATATACTGACATGGTGGACAGGGGAGGAAAACATTTCCTCAATGCAATGTCAGAAGAAACTGAGTCAGTGCATTCACATTAGTGAAAGGCAAAACATACGCATGGGTAAAAATGTAGGGCTCATTGGGATATATGTAGGGCTCATGGGTAAAAACATGTACTGGCTTAAGCAGGGGGACATGTCTGGCACTGCAGGATTTGAGTCCCTGGCGGCGTAGTGTGTTACTGATGGTAGGCTTTGTTACTTTGGTCCCAGCTCTCTGCAGGTCATTCACTAGGTCCCCCCGTGTGGTTCTGGGATTTTTGCTCACCATTCTTGTGATCATTTTGACCCCACGGGGTGAGATCTTGCGTGGAGCCCCAGATCGAGGGAGATTATCAGTGGTCTTGTATGTCTTCCATTTCCTAATAATTGCTCCCACAGTTGATTTCTTCAAACCAAGCTGCTTACCTATTGCAGAATCAGTCCTCCCAGCCTGGTGCAGGTCTCCAATTTTGTTTCTGATGTTCTTTGACAGCTCTTTGGTCTTGGCCATAGTGGAGTTTGGAGTGTGACTGTTGGAGGTTGTGGACAGGTGTCTTTTATACTGATAACAAGTTCAAACAGGTGCCATTAATACAGGTAACGAGTGGAGGACAGAGGAGCCTCTTAAAGAAGAAGTTACAGGTCTGTGAGAGCCAGAAATCTTGCTTGTTTGTAGGTGACCAAATACTTATTTTCCACCATAATTTGCAAATAAATTCATAAAAAATCCTACAATGTGATTTTCTGGAATTTTTTTCTCATTTTGTCTGTCATAGTTGAAGTGTACCTATGATGAAAATTACAGGCCTCTCTCATCTTTTTAAGTGGGAGAACTTGCACAATTGGTGGCTGACTAAATACTTTTTTGCCCCACTGTATTTTGCTTATTGGGAAACACAATATTTGACCATGGTTAGGAATCAAAACCTTAGAAAAACGTTGACAAATGACAGGCTCAGTGAGCACAGCCTTGTCATTGAGAAGGGTAGACACAGGAAAACCTGGCTCCCTGTAGAGGAAAGGCTGTGCAACCATTGCACCACAGCAGAACCTGAGACGGAGCTGCATTTCCTGACAAAATGTAAAAAATATTTAAAAAATAGTGTCATTTTCCCAAATTTGAAACCCTTATAGGTTTCAAAGACCTCTCTGGTGAGATTAGCCTACCCGTCCTGTTTGGGGAGGACGCAGAGAGCTGTGGGTTGGCAGCGCACTACATTGCTGCCTGCCATAAGTTGAGGGACAGTGTCTGACAGACCAATCAACCTGCACATGTCCTCTACTGTATGCTTATTGTTATTGTTGATTGTATGGTTATTTTGACCCTTAGTTATTGTTGTTACTGTTGTCCCGTTGACAATTTTGATTCTCATTTTTATTTATTTTTATATTGTAAATATCCAAAAACAGCTTTGGCAATATGTACATTGTTATGTCATGCCAATAAAGTGAATTGAATTGAGAGAGAGAGAGCGAGAGAGAGAGGGGCGCACCACCGTCCTACAGACACATGGAGCTCACATGTGATCTTTTACAGCTTACTTGGCAGCCAGTGCCAAATATAGTAATTCTCTCCCTGCATGCGTAATCTCTTTAACACACAGAGAAACAGGATGGCTGGATGAATCCTGCCTA
Organism: Oncorhynchus clarkii lewisi; assembly: GCF_045791955.1. Classification (NCBI taxonomy): domain Eukaryota; kingdom Metazoa; phylum Chordata; class Actinopteri; order Salmoniformes; family Salmonidae; genus Oncorhynchus; species Oncorhynchus clarkii. The sequence goes on along the minus strand of NC_092166.1, from coordinate 6,093,270 downwards.
TTTAAGAATGTGAGTATGTGTGAGGGCCTACGGGGACAGTGAATGGGCGATAGATATCCTGTCTTGGCATCGCTGTTGTGATGAGACTACAGAGAGATTTTTTGATTCATGGCTTTTATTTCCAGACCCACTGGTTAAAAGTACAGAAACGTATAAACGCTTTTGTAAAGTGTTCTTAAAGTCTTTATAGACACTTTAAATGCTTTAAAATACTGTATCAGCAAAGTGATACGACATAAAGCAAAATATGCAGGGTAGCCTAGTGGTTAGAGCTTTGGACTAGAAACCGGAAGGTTGCAAGTTTAAACCCCCGAGCTGACAATCTGTTGTTCTGCCCCTGAACAGGCAGTTAACCCACTGTTCCTAGGGCCGTCATTGAAAATAAGAATTTGTTCTTAACTGACTTGCCTAGTTAAATAAAATAAAAATATCAAAATGTCTTCCTCTGGTGCTTTGCCAAATATGGCATACCCCTTTTGCCACCCCTTGTGATGATATTTGGTTATGATTTTTTTTGTTGTTGTAGAATCTGGTTTTATAAAAGGGATTATGAAGTATTTAAATCAATAAACCTTAAAAGTTATTGTTCATTTAAGGGTGGAATCTGCATTAGTGGAACAGGTGCCAATGTCCGTCCCCGGCACCACTGTTATTGTTTTTGTTTTGTGGATGAAACGGAGGGGAGCATTGTGGTAAAAAAAAAAATATTGCAGTACATTCTGCTGTTCTATCCCGCGTGATGATGTCTAGTTTCAATCGGTCAGCACCACTGACTGACTAATGTAGCTACCGTTAGCTAACATATTCTTCCACAATCATGTGATTGGTAGCTAGCTAGCTAACTGATGATTTGCCAAAACACTTAGGTAGGTGAATACGTTGCTGTCTTTTAATACCAATATGCCTGTCAATATGCTAGTGTCACGGTTCAGTAACATGTTAGCTAGCACAACAGCTAAGGTAGCTAGCTTGCAACAATATGAGTTGATTTCACATCAGAGCAAAACCTACCCTACCCGTAGTGTTGGAAAAGGCTGTATTGGGAGGAGGATGCATTGACACCCTGGAAATATGTTTGTGGTGACCTCACTCATAACACTTTGAGTGATAAATGACTTGCCTAGTTAAATAAAGGTTCAATAAAACATAAATAGATTTAATAAATGAGTGTTTTGTATTCAAGATTGATAAAGTACGTAAATGCATGTCTTATTCTCATTAATGTAGTCCATACATTAATTATTTGTCACAATATCGATCTTTCATTGCTTTAAACTAGTAGCTAGCTCATCTTCATCATGTGATGTTCCTTCTCTCTTTTCTAGCAGAAATATGTGTGCAACAAAAAGATCAAGGCTTCTTGCATGCATGAGATGTAAGTTACACTCAAAAAAAAAATGTTTGGTTGTTTGGATGACCCAATTGCTGGGTTACAGGCATTCGGTCAATAGTTTGGTTGTTTTCTGTAAATACAGCGAGGTTGAGTTGTTGGTGCTGGGTTATTATTAAGGTTGGGCTAATGTTATTTTGACAGACTAAGGGTATTTTGGCTGACTGAAAACAGTGAAAACAGTAAGTAACAAACGTTATGAATTATGAATTTGATGGTCATTCAGGTTAAATACATTGTGCGATCATAATTAGGTAGCTAGCTAACATTAGCTTGATCGTTAGCTAGCTAGTTATTTCTGTGCTGATATCCCTGGCTGTGGTAACGTTAGCTAGCTAGCTAACATTTGCCTTCGCAACCATGCTAGTTTACTGAAGTGCTGTCGCAGAATATAACTAAATGCACGTTTTTAGTCAACGTTTGGTTAGCTAACTATGTCAGTGTCTGTAACGGTAGCTAGCTAAAGTCACGGACACTGTTTTACTCATTAGCTAAGTTAGCTGGCTAGCTACGTTACCATAGCTAGATTTGACTTATTCTCCATCTGGGTTAATAAAAAAAATGGGCAGTCTTAACTCATGCTTGCATGGGGATTTATTGAGTTAGCTAGCGTTACTGTATTGGTTTTCAATGGTTTCTGAAAATGGCAGCTTCAGTCAGACTTGTGACGTTGAGGAGGATGGACGCAAATTCGGGTTAGCTAGCTAACGTTAGAGTTTACCTTAAATTTGATGTAGCGAAGTTAGTTTAGCTTACTAGCTATGTTTCTAAAATGTCTTTATTTCTGTACTTAAATGCAGAGGTCAAGGCCAATGAATGGACAACTTTGTAAATATATGTTGAGTGGAACCTGTATGGTCTCTTTGATTCCAAAGTTTTGGGGTAGGTAAAACTGAGACATTCCTTTTTTGAGACTAGGGACAGAGCTTTGGGGGGGGGGGGGGGGGTTAGGGTTAGGGTTAGGGGTTAGGGTTAGGGTTAGATGGTTAGGGTTAGGGTTAGGGGGGGGAAATAACACAGATTTTCATTGACCGTGTGTAAAACAGCATCTACGTCTTTCACAACCTTAATGGAAACTTGAAAGACTTAACTTCACCTCTTGCAGCCACTTTGGGACGAGATAGTCTGGCCTTCATTTTTAACATAGCTTGCTTTATTGGGTCATTCGCACAGATAATCTGTCACAGTGACCAACATGACACACAACACACATATCAGAGGCTGTGAGCAGCTCAAGGGCACCACAGCAGTAGGTAGTATACAGCGATATTGTAGCTGGTAACTCTCTGGCTGACGGAGATTTCCAGATTTCCTCGCAGGCAGCTCAGGGGGTTCGAATATTGAGCTTTCTTTCTAACCGGGAAGCTACTGCCGCCCCTGTTCATTAATTTAGCTCTTCTCTCACTCCCCTCCCTTTGTTCAACCATTTGATCTGCCTTATCAACCCTTCCCTCAAAGTATTTAATTTAGAAATGTCAGGGTGAAACTATCCTTTAAAATCTCCCCCGTAGCAGTGAAGCCTAGTGGTTACGAGCGTTGGGCGAGTAACTGACAGGTCACTGGTTTGAATCCCCGAGCCAGCAAGGTGTAGAAATCTGCTTATCTGCCCTTGAGGAAGGCATTTAACCCCCAACAACAAAATGCTTCCTTGGCGCCGTGGATGTCGATTAAGGCACCCCCTCTCTGATTCAGAGGGGTTAGGTTAAATGCGGAAGACACATTTTAGTTTAATGCATTCGGTTGAGCAACTGATTAGGTACTCTTTTTTTGCAGCGGAAGATATGGTTCAGGAAACACTCTTGCTTTTGGACGACTTGACCATAGCCTGAATGAAGTTAAAGAAGAACATAAACGACTTACACGCAGTGAGTATCTTGTAAACGGCATCTTTTTTTATACACAAGGGGAAGTCCTCTGGACACACCAAGCTTGAGCAGTAGACGGGTCTTGCCAGGTACATGTTGAAAGATTTGTTGTGTATTTTGAAAACTGATTGTTAAAAGGAATTATAATTAATTGAATACTTTGTGCTCATAACAGAGTCAAATGTGAAAGGGCAGACTGGGTGACCAAGCGGCTGAACAACATCTGGCTGGAACACTAGGTTGCGGTGTACATGAGGGAGACCGCAATCCAGAGAAATCTGCCAATTTGCACTTGAGCAAGGCAGTTAACCACCAACAACAACTGCTTTCTGGGCGCCGAAGCGTTGGACAAAGGACTTTCATTTTCTTCATCACCATGCTGATTTCATGTTGTATAAATATATTAATATATTTTTTAATCTGTTAAAGACATTGAATTCATGTTTAGTATATTTACTACATATATCGTGTTTAGTTTCCTCTGTGAAGTAAGTTCATTTAAAGCTATTTGATTTGGTTAATGTAGATATATTTCAATGTTGTTTAACCAAAAACCTAATTTAATTAGCCTATTCATACTGAGTTTGCAGCAAACAGAATGTTAGTCACAAGTTTCCCATAATTGTTTGCCAGAAGTTCACAAGGTGCTGCAAATTTACCACAATAGATTGCCACAACGAATTTCATCAAATCAAATTTTATTTGTCACATACACATGGTTAGCAGATGTTAATGCGAGTGTAGCGAAATGCTTGTGCTTCTAGTTCCGACAATGCAGTAATAACCAACAAGTAATCTAACTAACAATTCCAAAACTACTGTCTTGTACACAGTGTGAGGGGATAAAGAATATGTACATAAGGATATATGAATGAGTGATGGTACAGAGCAGCATAGGCAGATACAGTAGATGGTATCGAGTACAGTATATACATATGAGATGAGTATGTAAACAAAGTGGCATAGTTAAAGTGGCTAGTGATACATGTATTACATAAGGATACAGTCGATGATATAGAGTACAGTATATACGTATGCATATGAGATGAATAATGTAGGGTAAGTAACATTATATAAGGTAGCATTGTTTAAAGTGGCTAGTGATATATTTACATAATTTCCCATCAATTCCCATTATTAAAGTGGCTGGAGTTGAGTCAGTGTCAGTGTGTTGGCAGCAGCCACTCAATGTTAGTGGTGGCTGTTTAACAGTCTGATAGCCTTGAGATAGAAGCTGTTTTTCAGTCTCTCGGTCCCAGCTTTGATGCACCTGTACTGACCTCGCCTTCTGGATGATAGCGGGGTGAACAGGCAGTGGCTCGGGTGGTTGATGTCCTTGATGATCTTTATGGCCTTCCTGTGACATCGGGTGGTGTAGGTGTCCTGGAGGGCAGGTAGTTTGCCCCCGGTGATGCGTTGTGCAGACCTCACTACCCTCTGGAGAGCCTTACGGTTGAGGGCGGAGCAGTTGCCGTACCAGGCGGTGATACAGCCCGCCAGGATGCTCTCGATTGTGCATCTGTAGAAGTTTGTGAGTGCTTTTGGTGACAAGCCGAATTTCTTCAGCCTCCTGAGGTTGAAGAGGCGCTGCTGCGCCTTCTTCACAATGCTGTCTGTGTGAGTGGACCAATTCAGTTTGTCTGTCATGTGTATGCCGAGGAACTTAAAACTTGCTACCCTCTCCACTACTGTTCCATCGATGTGGATAGGGGGGTGTTCCCTCTGCTGTTTCCTGAAGTCCACAATCATCTCCTTAGTTTTGTTGACGTTGAGTGTGAGGTTATTTTCCTGACACCACACTCCGAGGGCCCTCACCTCCTCCCTGTAGGCCGTCTCGTCGTTGTTGGTAATCAAGCCTACCACTGTTGTGTCGTCCGCAAACTTGATGATTGAGTTGGAGGCGTGCGTGGCCACGCAGTCGTGGGTGAACAGGGAGTACAGGAGAGGGCTCAGAACGCACCCTTGTGGGGCCCCAGTGTTGAGGATCAGCGGGGAGGAGATGTTGTTGCCTACCCTCACCACCTGGGGGCGGCCCGTCAGGAAGTCCAGTACCCAGTTGCACAGGGCGGGGTCGAGACCTAGGGTCTCGAGCTTGATGACGAGCTTGGCGGGTACTATGGTGTTGAATGCCGAGCTGTAGTCAATGAACAGCATTCTCACATAGGTATTCCTCTTGTCCAGATGGGTTAGGGCAGTGTGCAGTGTGGTTGAGATTGCATCGTCTGTGGACCTATTTGGGCGGTAAGCAAATTGGAGTGGGTCTAGGGTGTCAGGTAGGGTGGAGGTGATATGGTCCTTGACTAGTCTCTCAAAGCACTTCATGATGACGGAAGTGAGTGCTACGGGGCGGTAGTCGTTTAGCTCAGTTACCTTAGCTTTCTTGGGAACAGGAACAATGGTGGCCCTCTTGAAGCATGTGGGAACAGCAGACTGGTATAGGGATTGATTGAATATGTCCGTAAACACACCGGCCAGCTGGTCTGCGCATGCTCTGAGGGCGCGGCTGGGGATGCCGTCTGGGCCTGCAGCCTTGCGAGGGTTAACACGTTTAAATGTCTTACTCACCTCGGCTGCAGTGAAGGAGAGACCGCAAGTTTTCGTTGCAGGCCGTGTCAGTGGCACTGTATTGTCCTCAAAGCGGGCAAAAAAGTTATTTAGTCTGCCTGGGAGCAGGACATCCTGGTCCGTGACTGGGCTGGATTTCTTCCTGTAGTCCGTGATTGACTGTAGACCCTGCCACATGCCTCTTGTGTCTGAGCCGTTGAATTGAGATTCTACTTTGTCTCTGTACTGACGCTTAGCTTGTTTGATAGCCTTGCGGAGGGAATAGCTGCACTGTTTGTATTCGGTCATGTTACCAGACACCTTGCCCTGATTAAAAGCAGTGGTTCGCGCTTTCAGTTTCACACGAATGCTGCCATCAATCCACGGTTTCTGGTTAGGGAATGTTTTAATCGTTGCTATGGGAACGACATCTTCAACGCACATTCTAATGAACTCGCACACCGAATCAGCGTATTCGTCAATGCTGTTGTCTGACGCAATACGAAACATGTCCCAGTCCACGTGATGGAAGCAGTCTTGGAGTGTGGAGTCAGCTTGGTCGGACCAGCGTTGGACAGACCTCAGCGTGGGAGCCTCTTGTTTTAGTTTCTGTCTGTAGGCAGGGATCAACAAAATGGAGTCGTGGTCAGCTTTTCCGAAAGGGGGGCGGGGCAGGGCCTTATATGCGTCGCGGAAGTTAGAGTAACAATGAGCCAAGGTCTTTCCACCCCTGGTTGCGCAATCGATATGCTGATAAAATTTGGGGAGTCTTGTTTTCAGATTAGCCTTGTTAAAATCCCCAGCTACAATGAATGCAGCCTCCGGATAAATGGTTTCCAGTTTGCAAAGAGTCAAATAAAGTTCATTCAGAGCCAACGATGTGTCTGCTTGGGGGGGATATATACGGCTGTGATTATAATCGAAGAGAATTCTCTTGGTAGATAATGCGGTCTACATTTGATTGTGAGGAATTCTAAATCAGGTGAACAGAAGGATTTGAGTTCCTGTATGTTTCTTTCATCACACCATGTCACGTTAGTCATAAGGCATACGCCCCCGCCCCTCTTTTTACCAGAAAGATGTTTTTTCCTGTCTGCGCGATGCGTGGAGAAACCTGTTGGCTGCACCGCTTCGGATAGCGTCTCTCCAGTAAGCCACGTTTCCGTGAAGCAAAGAACGTTACAGTCTCTGATGTCCCTCTGGAATGCTACCCTTGCTCGGATTTCATCAACCTTGTTGTCAAGAGACTGGACATTGGCAAGAAGAATGCTAGGGAATGGTGCACGGTGTGCCCGTCTCCGGAATCTGACCAGAAGACCGCCTCGTTTCCCTCTTTTTCGGAGTCGTTTTTTTGGGTCGCTGCATGGGATCCACTCCGTTGTCCTGTTTGTAAGGCAGAGCACAGGATCCGCGTCGCGAAAAGCGTATTCTTGGTCGTACTGATGGTGAGTTGACGCTGATCTTATATTCAGTAGTTCTTCTCGACTGTATGTGATGAAACCTAAGATGACCTGGGGTACTAATGTAAGAAATAACACGTAAAAAAACAAAAAACTGCATAGTTTCCTAGGAACGCGAAGCGAGGCGGCCATCTCTGTCGGCGCCGGAAGTGTTTAATTTGATTGTGAAAATATGAGCTTGCTGCAAATTTTATGCCAAAGGTTTGCCACAGCTTTTTGCCAGAGCCTATTTTTTCAGTAAGGGGTGTGAGTGAAAAAAACAGTATTTATTGTTTCCAGAAACATCTTTGTTGTTGTAGCATGTAGCCTAGCAGTTGGGCCAGTAGCTGAAAGGTTGCTGGTTCGAATACCCAAACCAACTTTCTGTTGTGTCCTTAACCCTAATTTATCCTGTACTTTGCTCTGGATCAGTCAACATGTGGTTGGTGAGGCAACATACACTTCAAAAGGCTATTTGCTACTGGTAATGCCTACCACATAACTGACAAATGTGAGAAAATATGATTTATCAGCACTTCACCACATTCTAATGTTAAAGTGTTGATAGGCTCCTCAGTACATCTGAGAGATCAAATAGCCGACCCAGGGTACATCTGTCCTCCACCACGAGGAGGCCAGGGTGTCAGAAGATCAGAGAACTAAACAGGCTTTGTTTTCACAGTGAGGGGGCTGAGTGAGAAAACCACAACCTTGAGTCAGAACCATGGTTGGCACTCATAACACAGATGCTGCCTCTGGGGGCTGCTGTACACCAAACTGCAGCATCACACACACACCCGGCATTGACATGCCAGATCACAGGTTAGTGTGGTGTACATTTTAGGACATCCTCAGCTGTTGATTGACTCAAGAAGGGGTCAGGCTGTCCTAAAATGTACACCATACGTTTGAGGTTATGGGGGACTTTACCAGTGACACATCCAAAAGTCAAAATCCCCAGATGATTCATTGTGCTGTGGTGCAAATGGCTGGACAACCTGTCAAACATTCACTATCGTGTTGGGGAAGCTACTCTGAAAATATAAACTCAGCAAAAAAAGAAACGTCCCTTTTTCAGGACACTGTCTTTCAAAGATAATTCATTCATGTCTCGGGAGTTTTTCCTAGCCACCGTGCTTCTACACCTGCATTGCTTGCTGTTTGGGGTTTTAGGCTGGGTTTCTGTACAGCACTTTGAGATATCAGCTGATGTACGAAGGGCTATATAAATAAATTTGATTTGATTTGACAACAACTTCACAGATCTTCATTGTGAAGGGTTTAAACACTGTTTCCCTATGCTTGTCCAATGAACCATAAACAATTCATGAACATGCACCTGTGGAACGGTCGTTAAGACACTAACAGCTTACAGACGGTAGGCAATTAAGGTCAGTTATGAAAACTTAGGACACTAAAGAGGCCTTTCTGCTGACTCTGGAAAAACACCCGAAGAATCCAGGGTCCCTGCTCATCTGCGTGAATGTGCCTTAGGCATGCTGCAAGGAGGCATGAGAGCTGCAGATGTGGCCAGGGCAATAAATTGCAATGTCCGTACTGTAAGACGCCTAAGACAGTAATACAGGGAGACAGGATGGACTGCTGATCGTCCTCGCAGTGGCAGACCACGTGTAACACCTGCACAGGATAGGTACATTGGAACGTCACAGCTGCAGGACAGGTACAGGATGGCAACAACAACTGCCCGAGTCACACCAGGAACGCACAATCCCTCCATCAGTGCTCAGACTGTCCTCAATAGGCTGAGAGAGGCTGGACTGAGGGCTTGTAGGCCTGTTGTAAGGGAGGTCCTCACCAGACATCACCGGCAACAACGTCGCCTAAGGGCACAAACCCACCGTTGCTGGACCAGACAGGACTGGCAAAAAGTGCTCTTCACTGACGAATCGCGGTTTTGTGTCACCAGGGGTGATGTTTGGATTTGCGTTTGTTGTCGAAGGAATGAGCATTACACAGAGGCCTGTACTCTGGAGCGGGATTGAGGTGGGAGGGTCCGTCATGGTCTGGGGTGGTGTGTCACAGCACCATCGGACTGAGCTTGTTGTCATTGCAGGCAATCTCAACGCTGTGCGTTACAGGGAAGACATCCTTCTCCCTCATGTGGTACCCTTCCTGCAGGCTCATCCTGACATGACCCTCCAGCATGACAATGCCATCAGCCATGCTGCTCATTCTGTGCGTGATTTCCTGCAAGACAGGAATGTCAGTGTTCTGCCAGTGCCAGCGAAGAGCCCATTGAGCACGTCTGGGACCTGTTGGATCGGAGGGTGAGGGCTAGGGCCATTCCCTCAGAAATGTCTTGGAACTTACAGGTGCCTTGGTGGAAGAGTGGGGTAATATCTCACAGCAAGAACTGGCAAATCTGGTGCAGTCCATAAGGAGGAGATGCACTGCAGTACTTAATGCAGCTGGTGGCCACATCAGATACTGACTTTTACTTTTGATTTTGACCCCCCCTTCCATTTCTGTTAGTCACATTTCTGTAGAACCTGTTCAGTTTATGTCTCAGTGGTTGAATCTTGTTATGTTCATACAAATATTTACACATGTTAAGTTTGCTGAAAATCAACGCGGTTGACAGTGAGAGGACGTTTCTTTTTTTTTGCTGAGTTTCGTAACGTTTAGTGTGGAACAAACAGCTGACTTGAGACGCTGGGAAATCGTTCGGTTGAGTTTCTACGGTAACATGGACTCTTAACAACGTGATGAAACTTTCTTGCTCCTTGCTGAAACAAGCAAGGTGTTGTCGCAAACGAGTCTCTGGTTGCCTAGGCAATGCCCCCTCCCTGAGTTTAGTTTACCAGTACTTCACACTGGAAGACGCCGAGCTAAACTAAAACTACCCTTACGTAAAATATGGCTTACTTAATTGAAGTTACTTCGAAAACTAGCTCATATCTAAATCTGAAATATAATAGACTACAAATTGAAAGGTACAAATCACTATGGAGAATGTGTAACTGAGACTTTTAAACACAAAAAATGTTTCAAGTGAGAGTTAGGCAGGTCTGATGCCCGAAAAAGAAAAAGACATTCTTGCATACTTCACCCATATTTTATTTTTGCTAAAAAAAGTAGTGTGTAGTTCCAGTAGTTAGCTTCCCTGCTACATGGCAAAGAAGTAATTAACTACTGAATACACAACCAATATTTGAATTTAGTTAAACTAACAACAAGCTACTGAAAAATGTTATTAAATTATTAGTTGAATTGTAAATGTACAGTAGTTCACTACTCCACAATACTGGCTACCACACGACCTGTCAAACATTCCCTATCGTGTCAAACTAGGTTGCCACAAGGCCTGTGGGTTCCACAGCTGCCACTAAATCCCTCTAAAGACTAATGCTTTCTTCTCTGACACCTGTCTCCCACATCACAGAACCACATGAAACCCTGAAAGGGGATTCTAGCTGTGAGAAGGTCCCTCGTGACACCCTGCTTCAAAGAGTGACTTGACTGGGTAAGACCACTCACCATGAAACAGTAGAGAGAGCAATGAGTTGGCTGGTTTGAAACTATTTTACGGACTTCAAGAAAAAACAAGGACAGTCTCGCCGGATCACCACATCATCATGGTTTTAGACTGAATGGAAAAGATAATCACCACAAAATCTAGAAATGACATAGTTCTAATCTTTTCCATTTGTTTCAGATTGCTGGATATAACTAGCCTGACGACTCAAACTGGATATAACTAGTCTGACGACTCCAACTGGATATAACTAGTCTGACGACTCCAACTGGATATTACTAGCCTGACGACTCAAGCTGGGTATAACTAGCCTGACGACTCCGACTGGATATAACTAGCCTGACGACTCCAACTGGATATAACTAGCCTGACGACTCCAACTGGATATAACTAGCCTGACGACTCAAGCTGGATATAACTAGCCTGACGACTCCGACTGGATATAACTAGCCTGACGACTCAAACTGGATATAACTAGCCTGATGACTCAAACTGGATATAACTAGCCTGACGACTCCGACTGGATATAACTAGCCTGATGACTCCAACTGGATATAACTAGCCTGACGACTCCGACTGGATATAACTAGCCTGATGACTCCAACTGGATATAACTAGCCTGACGACTCCGACTGGATATAACTAGCCTGACGACTCCAACTGGATATAACTAGCCTGATGACTCAAACTGGATATAACTAGCCTGACGACTCCAACTGGATATAACTAGCCTGATGACTCAAACTGGATACAACTAGCCTGACGACTCCGACTGGATATAACTAGCCTGACGACTAGCCTGAAGCCTGACAACTAGCCTGAAGACACTGGTTTCCCCCACTGTGTAAGATAGCACAACCATCAAACAACGAGCCAAGTTAAAATCCATACTAGATGAGGGTTGAACTTTTTGACAACACATTTTTGTATTGGGGGAAAAACTAAAAAAAAGTTATCAGGGGCTTTTAAAGCTACAGGCTTGGAACTGACCAAAACATGTTCATTAAGGAGACCTAAGGGAATTTGGAGCGAGTGTGTGGTTCAGCATCTGAGTCACAGAGATGAGAGACAACCCGGGAAAAGATTAACATGCGTAAGTTAGCATGTGGCCCACAGGCCGCGAGCTGCACTAGCCGGGCCCTCCCCCTCTGATGTGGTAGAGTGTGTGTCCCCTGTGTGTGTGTCCCCTGTGTGAGTGTGTCCTGTGTGAGTGTGTTCTGTAAATGTATGTGTGAAAGGAGACTGAGTGTGTTAGTGAGTGTGTTTTGTCTCTCTCTCTCTGTGTGTGTGTGTGTGTGTGTGTGTGTGTGTGTGTGTGTGTGTGTGTGTGTGTGTGTGTGTGTGTGTGTGTGTGTGTGTGTGTGTGTGTGTGTGTGTGTGTGTGTGTGTGTGTGTGAATGAGAGTATATTTGTCAATGTGTGTGTGTGTGTGTGTGTGTGAATGAGAGTATATTTGTCAGTGTGTGTGTGTGTGTGTGTGAATGAGAGTATATTTGTCAATGTGTGTGTGTGTGTGTGTGAATGAGAGTATATTTGTCATTGAGTGTGTGTGTGTGTGTGAATGAGAGTATATTTGTCATTGAGTGTGTGTGTGTGTGTGTGTAACACCATCCACAACGAACAAGCTATTGTGTGGTCAGATATGCGTGACAAGCTGTAATTACAGTGTCCCAGGTTGTGTGTGTGTGTGTGTGTGTGTGTGTGTGTGGGGGGGGGGCAGATGCAAAAAAACAGTTTGTCACGGCAACAATGGCGAGGAGAAGGAAAACATATTTTGGCGTACCCGTTACCCATCAGACCTGGTTTGTCACTGGACATTGTTGCCTCCAGCATAGTGAGGCGTTGGGGATGTTGGCTGTCATGTCCGTATGGTGAACATGTGACTGTTTGTCAGTTTTACTGACCAAGATGCTCCCACAATGTTGTGTAAAAGGTTTTCAAACAAACATGGTGTCATAACACACATCCGTACAAACTACCTTTATAGATTATCAATAACACAGTGAGATGATATACCTACAGTCACAGCCTACACAGCCTACACACACAATACCGCATAATGTCAGTGTAATTATGTTTTTAATTATTTTTTTAAATTTTTTTTACAAATTAATTTAAAAAAAGTAAAGTCCATATGTATTCAACCCCTTTGTTATGGCATGCCTATATAAGTTCTGGATTAAAAATGTGCTTAACAAGTCACATCGTAAGTTGCATGGACTCTGTGTGCAATAATAATGTTTAACTTGATTTTTTTAATGACTACCTCATTTCTGTACCCCACACATACAGATAATTGTATGGTCCCCCAGTCGAGCAGGAAATGTCAAAGACAGATTCAACCACAAAGAACAGGGAGGTTTTACAATGCCTTACAAAGATTGGTATATGGGTAAAAAAAAAAAAAAAAAAAAAAGCAATATCTTTTTGGTGACGTTATTAATTACACTTTGGATGGTGTATCAATACACCCAATCACTACAAAGATACAGGCATCCTTCCTAACTCAGTTGCCGGAGAGGAAGGAAACTGCTCAGAGATTTCACCAAGAGGCCAATGGTGATGTTAAAACAGTTACAGAGTTGCTGTGATGGGAGAAAACTGATGGATCAACAACACTGTAGTTACTCCATAATATTAACCTAAATGACAGAGTTGCTGTGATGGGAGAAAACTGATGGATCAACAACACTGTAGTTACTCCATAATATTAACCTAAATGACAGAGTTGCTGTGATGGGAGAAAACTGATGGATCAACAACACAGTAGTTACTCCATAATATTAACCTAAATGACAGAGTTGCTGTGATGGGAGAAAACTGATGGATCAACAACACAGTAGTTACTCCATAATATTAACCTAAATGACAGAGTTGCTGTGATGGGAGAAAACTGATGGATCAACAACATTGTAGTTACTCCATAATACTAACCTAAATGACAGAGTTGCTGTGATGGGAGAAAACTGATGGATCAACAACATTGTAGTTACTCCACAATATTAACCTAAATGACAGAGTTGCTGTGATGGGAGAAAACTGATGGATCAACAACACAGTAGTTACTCCATAATATTAACCTAAATGACAAAGTTGCTGTGATGGGAGAAAACTGATGGATCAACAACATTGTAGTTACTCTACAATATTAACCTAAATGACAGAGTGAAAAGAAGGAAGTCTGTACAGAATACAAATATTCCAAAACATTCATCCTGATTGCATTAAGACACTAAAGTAAAAAATGTGTGACAGAAATTAACTTTATATCCTGAATACAAAGCGTTATGTTTGGGGAAAATCCAACACAACACATTACTAAGTACCACTCTTCATATTTTAAAGCATTGTGGTGGCTGCATCTGGGTGTGCTTGTCATCGGCATGGACTCATTTTTTACGGGTTATTGTGTGTAGATGGGTAAGAGAAAAACATCTATTTGATACATTTTGAATTGAGGAACAAGTCGAGGGGTATGAATACTTTCCGAAGGCACCGTACAGTACCACTAGTGCATGTTAGCAATTCATGGCTGAACCCAGTTTCAGCTCCAATTCATGGCTGAACCCAGTTTCAGCTCCAAATTCATGGCTGAACCCAGTTGCAGCTCCAATTCATGGTTGAACCCAGTTTCAGCTCCAATTCATGGTTGAGTCCAGTTTCAGCTCCAATTCATGGTTAAGTCCAGTTTCAGCTCCAATTCATGGTTGAACCCAGTTTCAGCTCCAATTCATGGTTGAACCCAGTTTCAGCTCCAATTCATGGTTGTACCCAGTTTCAGCTCCAACAATGGACCTCATTTATCAACATCTTCCACATAGAAATCGGTATATTTGGTTTATGTGTTTTTTTTAACCGATTTTGATCAAATGTAATTTGAATCTAATTCTATGTCTCTTTTAGCAAAACAAGAAGTCTGGGGGGGTTATTCAGAGGGATCTTGAGCTGAATATATTCAGGAGCTCAACCACATAATGTCTTCAGCAGTTCCTTTACGGATATTTTTTCAGAACAACCGCTGCGTCTCCATAGCTACCAGGAAATACAGCAGCATCATGGCCACAATTATTTACATTGCGTCTGTGGATGAGCTGACTCACCAAGAAAAACGACAGTGTGCCCTACATTTTATTTTAGTCAACGCCAGGAGCCGTCTGTCACAAGCATTTCAGAAGATAAGGATCAGATCTTCCCTGCCCATGTTACCTTTCTCATCGTGATCTGAAAAGGTTCAAACTGTTTCTAATCAGCACTCTACTGTGACACTTAATACAACCTCTTGTCTCTTTTTGATTTGGGGTGGGGGGGTGGGGTGGTCCTCAGACCGTGGTCATGTCTCTATTCTCGTTCTTCTAGATTGAATTGCCACAACTTGTTTGTTCATTAAAACCCAGCCCTTTCGTGTCACCGTCAGCTACTGTGTCAATAATTCCGATTGTGAAAATAGCCTCCCCACCCCCCAAAAAAATTCACACCCCCGAACCTATAGCGCTACCAAGATTTACCATTGCGTTAACTTTGTTAAACTAGAGCTCAATAGGTAACATGTATCAACATATTAACTGACTCCAAAAGGCTGGTATTTGTTAGGATCCTTATGACATGACTATAAGGCGTTATAGTGGGTCACACATGCTCATGACAAGTCTTATGCAGCATAATAAATGTGATCATAAATATCATACTTGTTTACTTACTTAGCAAATAGTCTGTTAATAGTTTTTTTTTTTTTTGCCATGTGTTCGTCAGTCAGATCGTCTCATATTCTTCTCTGAGTCTTTTTTTAAGCTGTGTATACAGTATATCTTTATGTTTAGTGAAGCTGGAGGAACACTTAGCTCTCCCCAACACACTGAGTATGAGTCAGCATTTACCTACAGTGGTAAAGTACAGTCTACAGTTCTCTGGGGGCATTTAAAAAGCTAATTTTTTTCAAAATGCTTTGCTACAGCACATTTTGTGAGTTAAACCCTCAGTGCAACTTTTCATTTTATCTGTAATTGAATAGGGGCTAAGGACAATCTTAGTAACATCAGTTTTTTTTTTCTGAAGCAGAGAATTGGCCCCCAGTACTAAGAGTCAGATAATCTGTCTGTGAATTTTAATTGGACATGGTAATAAGAATAGGGAGACAAAATGCCCTCTGTTGCTGGGAAGTGGGAACACTATACACAGCTACCCCTGCATTCACATCCTCTTTTGGGTAACAGATTAAAATGTGTCTGGTGCACTGACTAGCATAGCTATAATTTGAGTCTGGTTCATTGTTTGTTTATAAATGGCAGGCTTTGGTGTAGATGCAATAGGCATACAGTGGGGCAAAAAAGTATTTATTCAGCCACCAATTGTGCAAGTTCTCCCACTTAAAAAGATGAGTGAGGCCTGTAATTTTCATCATAGGTACACTTCAACTATGACAGACAAAATAAGGAAATTTTAATGAATTTATTTGCAAATTATGGTGGAAAATAAGTATTTGGTCAATAAAAAAAGTGTATCTCAATACTTTGTTATATACCCTTTGTTGGCAATGACAGAGGTCAAACGTTTTCTGTAAGTCTTCACCTGACCCTGAGCCTGCCTCAACTCCTCTTGATTACCGACCTTTGACTGACCTGACTCTGAGCTTGTCTCAACTCCTCTTGATTACCGACCTTTGCCTGACCTACCCTGAGCCTGCCTCAACTCCTCTTGATTACCGACCTTTGCCTGACCTGACCCTGAGCCTGCCTCAACTCCTCTTGATTACCGACCTTTGCATGACCTGACCCTGAGCCTGCCTCAACTCCTCTTGATTACCGACCTTTGCCTGACCTGACCCTGAGCCTGCCTCAACTCCTCTTGATTACTGACCTCTGCCTGACCTGACCCTGAGCCTGCCTCAACTCCTCTTGATTACTGACCTTTGCCTGACCTGACCCTGAGACCATTATTTGTAATTAACTGCCGTTCCGGTGCTTTCCACCGTCTCTGGATTATTGACCCCTGCCTTGACCTGTCGTTTGCCTTCCCTGACCTGTCGTTTGCCTGCCTTGACCTGTCATTTGCCTGCCTTGACCTGTCGTTTGCCTTCCCTGACCTGTCGTTTGCCTTCCTTGACCTGTCGTTTGCCTTCCTTGACCTGTCGTTTGCCTTCCTTGACCTGTCGTTTGCCTGCCTTGACCTGTCGTTTGCCTGCCTTGACCTGTCGTTTGCCTGCCTTGACCTGTCGTTTGCCTTCCCTGACCTGTCGTTTGCCTGCCTTGACCTGTCGTTTGCCTGCCTTGACCTGTCGTTTGCCTGCCTTGTCCTGTCGTTTGCCTGCCTTGACCTGTCGTTTGCCTGCCTTGACCTGTCGTTTGCTTGCCTTGACCTGTCGTGTCCCTTCCTTGACCTGTCGTTTGCCTGCCATGACCTGTTGTTTGCCTGCATTGACCTGTCGTTTGCCTGCCTTGACCTGTCATTTGCCTTCCTTGACCTGTCGTGTCCTTTCCCTGACCTGTCGTTTGCCTGCCTTGACCTGTCGTTTGCCTGCCTTGACCTGTCGTTTGCCTGCCTTGACCTGTCGTTTGCCTGCCTTGACCTGTCGTTTGCCTGCCTTGACCTGTCGTGTCCTTTCCTTGACCTGTCGTTTGCATGCCTTGACCTGTCGTTTGCCTGCCTTGACCTGTCGTTTGCCAGCCTTGACCTGTCGTGTCCTTTCCTTGACCTGACGTTTGCCTTCCTTGACCTGTCGTTTGCCTTCCCCTGTTTAAAGAATACACTTTTGTTTCTTCAACACTGTCTGCACCTGGGTCATACCTTAAAACGTGATAATAGTATTCATTTTTCATATCTTTGTCCATGAGTTTCTACTGTAGTAGATGGAACCATATGGTTCAATAACAAATGTCCTAATTAATGAGGGGAAAAAAATTATCTAACCACCAATGGCATTATTTGAAATTAACTCTGCAAAAACTTCTTCAGACTTGTGACTTTTTTCCCCCTCACAACTGCTGCCAGTTTGATGCCAAAACACTGACAACAATAATGATATTATAAAATAAATAAAGTAATAAATAAGTGTGTAAAAGAAGCAATAATATGAAGGATGTGACGTACTGAAACACTCCTATTAAACACCAATGGTATTCACAATGTTGATGGTTTATATTTAGGATAATGTTTTATCGGTTTGTCATTCTATTTTTAAAATTTTCTTACTTAATTATGTCATATATTTATGTGATAAGGCCACAGATAACAGCAGACACCTGTGATAATCTGAAGTAGAAGACCTTTGAAAGATACCAAAATTCCAGGAGTTTACCGGTAAACTTCCAAAGTTTCCAGTAATATACCTTTCTTTTGGCAGCCCTTGCGTCTCATCTGTTTTAGTTCCCCAGTTACTGTTAAACTCCAGGGTCACTACAGCGTCAGTTGTGTTGTTGAGTCTCACGTAGGACAGGGGCATGGCTGCTGCTGCCAACAATGCCAGAGTCATCGGGTAGAAGGGATCCAAGTTTACAGAGAACAACTTGTGGGAGAGTCCCGTGAGCCAACAGGTGGTCTGTTCAAAAACGGACCACGGAACGTTACGGAACGTTCTTATAGAAATGTATTACGTAATACAGATACAGTTGGCTGTCATTGGCACAATAAGTCCCCCCCCCCCAAAAGATGAATAAAATGTATTTGTGTTTTTTACTTTAGTCATCTTTTTTTTCCCCTTTTTCCCCCCAGTCAGTCTCGTTGGGATTAAGATATCTCCTTTTACAAAAAGAGACAGCGATACAAGCATCCACAACAAGATTAAATACATGGCAATTCAAAGACAATGATACAGTAAGACAGTCAACAGTTTACAGAACACAGGGGATCACTGATTATAACAGCATCACACCTCTGTTACTGTCAGTAAGGTAAGGACTATTACAGGGATCATCAACAGGTGGCCTGAGGGTTTATTGTGGGCCTACCAATGTGGTCTTACTAAATGCACTAACAATATATATACACACCATTACTTGTTTTCAATCAAATCCTTGGTTTTCAATTGAGCCTGGCTGGAATGCCAGATGGTGCAGAATTTGCGCTTTTAAGTGACTATTCCATTGGTTGCATTGCACAAACATGTGGAAGTAAACAAATACTATTTGAACCCAGGTCTGCATTTTACTCCCCCCCCCCCCCTCAGCAAAAAAAAAGTTGTGTAGGTAGTTCCAGTAGTTAGTTACACCGCTACATGGTAAAACAGTAGTGTGTAGTTCCAGTAGTTAGCTATACGGCTACCTGGTAAACAGTAGTGTGTAGTTCCAGTAGTGACACCGCTACATGGTAAAACAGTAGTGTGTAGTTCCAGTAGTGACACCGCTACATGGTAAAACAGTAGCGTGTAGTTCCAGTAGTTAGTTACACCGCTACATGGTAAAACAGTAGTGTGTAGTTCCAGTAGTTAGCTACACCGCTACATGGTAAAACAGTAGTGTGTAGTTCCAGTAGTTAGCTACACTGCTACATGGTAAAACATTAGTGTGTAGTTCCAGTAGTGACACCGCTACATGGTAAAACAGTAGTGTGTAGTTCCAGTAGTTAGTTACACCGCTACATGGTAAAACAGTAGTGTGTAGTTCCAGTAGTTAGCTACACCGCTACATGGTAAAACAGTAGTTTGTATTTCCAGTAGTTAGCTACACCGCTACATGGTAAAACAGTAGTGTGTAGTTCCAGTAGTTAGCTATACGGCTACCTGGTAAACAGTAGTGTGTAGTTCCAGTAGTGACACCGCTACATGGTAAAACAGTAGTGTGTAGTTCCAGTAGTGACACCGCTACATGGTAAAACAGTAGCGTGTAGTTCCAGTAGTTAGTTACACCGCTACATGGTAAAACAGTAGTGTGTAGTTCCAGTAGTTAGCTACACCGCTACATGGTAAAACAGTAGTGTGTAGTTCCAGTAGTTAGCTACACTGCTACATGGTAAAACATTAGTGTGTAGTTCCAGTAGTGACACCGCTACATGGTAAAACAGTAGTGTGTAGTTCCAGTAGTTAGTTACACCGCTACATGGTAAAACAGTAGTGTGTAGTTCCAGTAGTTAGCTACACCGCTACATGGTAAAACAGTAGTTTGTATTTCCAGTAGTTAGCTACACCGCTACATGGTAAAACAGTAGTGTGTAGTTAGCTAGACCGCTACATGGCTAAGAAAGTAATGAACTACTGAAAACACTACCTACCACCAACCTACTACAACATGTAGTTAAATTACTAGTTGAACTAGTAGAACATTTGATCTGAGACCGAGACAAGACCTAGACATTCAATATGTGATCTGGAGACACACGGATTTTAAGACCAGTCTCTAAGACCAATGTAATGCTATATCAATTCTAAGCAGCATGTCATGCCCTCATTTCTCCATGTAAAACTTTGTCAGAGAGAGAGAGAGAGAGAGAGAGAGAGAGAGAGAGAGAGAGAGTAGCTGGTTCCATGATAATAATATCATGCATAGTGCGGTCAGAGAGAAACAGAGAGAAAGAGAGAGAGAGAGAGAGAGAGAGAGAGAGAGAGAGAGAGAGAGAGAGAGAGAGAGAGAGAGATTGAGAGAGAGAGATTGAGAGAGAGAGAGAGAATGAGAGAGAGAGATTGAGAGAGAGAGATTGAGAGAGAGAGAGAGAGAGAGAGAGATGGAGAGAGCGCAAGAGAGAGAGAGAGAGACAGAGAGAGAGAGAGAGAGAGAGAGAGAGAGAATGAGAGAGATACAGAGAGAGAATGAGAGAGAGACAGAGAGAGAGAGAATGAGAGAGAGAAAGGGAGAGTAACTGATTATTTTAGCTGTCTCTTGGTTTGTGAACCTTTCATGGCACAGACCTTGTATTCTATCTATCAGCTTTCCAACCGTGTGACACAATTCAGTCCCATAGATTTGGACTGTCTGACCTTGAACTAATCCAATCTCTCATTCATATTTGCTGAGAGAAACTGAATGGTTTGGAGCTAAGCGTGAGACCTGATACAGTTCTCCCAAACAAACAAAGGCAGTGAGAATGAGCTGATTAAAGTAGGCAGGGATCAATGCATAATGTGCATCAACAAACTTTACCCCACATGTATTTGAATACACAACATCACAGTTATATAGCTACACATTGCCTTATGACAGACAACCTGTTGATACAGTAGGTGTCCAAAATGAGTAACTACAATTCCAAGATGAATTCTCGGGCTAATAAATATCTAAATCCAACAACCTTAATGGCCTTCACTTGTCTTTCTTGCAATAACACGTGCACTTGGTTTCTCACGTGCACTTGGTTTCTCACGTGCACTTGGTTTCTCACGTGCACTTGGTTTCTCACGTGCACTTGGTTTCTCACGTGCACTTTATTTCTCACGTACACTTGGTTTCTCACGTGCACTTGGTTTCTCACGTGCACTTGGTTTCTCACGTACACTTGGTTTCTCGGGGCGTGGCAGGTAGCCTAGTGGTTAGAGCGTTGGGCCCGTAACCAAAAGAGTTGCTAGATGAAATCCCTGAGCTGACAAGGTAAAAAATCGGATGTTCTGCCCCATGTTGTTCTGCCCCTAGGTTGTCATTGTAAATAAGAACTTGCCTAGTTAAACAAAGGTTAAAGGTTAAAGGTTACAAAATACTCTTAATAACTGCTTTATTGAGGAAAGCTTCACTTGCAATGACTGTGGTATGTGACTGTGCTATGTGACTGTGCTATGTGACTGTGGTACGTGACTGTGCTATGTGACTGTGCTATGTGACTGTGCTACGTGACTGTACTATGTGACTGTGCTACGTGACTGTACTACGTGACTGTGCTATGTGACTGTGCTATGTGACTGTGCTACGTGACTGTACTACGTGACTGTGCTATATGTGACTGTGGTTGCACAGCACCTGATGTCACAGGAAGGCCATGAAGGATCATGAAGGACAACAACCACCCGAACCGTCATGCCTAAAGTCGAGGTTAGCACAGGCGCGTCAAAGCTGGGAGACTGAAAAAAAAACAGCTTTTGTTCAACAGCCATCACTAACACAGAGAGGCTGCTGCCAACATACAGATCCAAATCACAAGCCACTTTAACGAATACATTTATTTAATAAAAGGTATCAATAGTCACTTTAAATAATGCCACTTTAATGATGTTTACATATCCTACGTATCTCATACTGTGTTTCAAACATCTGTGCCGCCCGCCCATGTATTTATACGTACACACTCTTCTTATTCCATCCCTTTACATTTGTGTATATGAGGTAGTTGTTGTGAAATTGTTAGATTTACTTGTTAGATGTATTGCTAGATGTCACTGCACTGTCGGGAACTAGGAGCACAAGCATTTCGCTACTACTCGCATGAACACCTGCTAATCATGTTTATGTGACAAATAAAGATTTGATTTGATTTGATATCACCGACCTAAGTTGAACACATTGAATTGTAAGCCACTAAGACTAAATCAACACGATGAAAATGCCCATTTGCATAAAACCATTTGCATTTAACATCATGTAAAGCGCCTGGACCTGTTGACCCTTCAACTCAATAATTTTTTTTCAAAAGGATGAATAAACTCATAAACCCCAATGACTGTGATGTTAAAGGGAATGTTCAGTATTTTACAATTATTTTGTAAATTTTTTTAATCCTCGATTAAATCAGATCAAGCATTAACCTGCGTTGGCTGACATCCGTGGTATCTGGTGACAAGTCGGTGAGCGGCTGCTCTGTTGTGTCACCAACCATGTGTATTATCACTACTGCATTAGAAGTTCAAAGCGGCATTAGAAAGATAGGCTAATGCATGTTTATTAGGATGGGGGGGGGGGGATTTATAGAGTATAAGTCATGTTTATTAGGATGGGGGGGATTTATAGAGTATCAGTCATGTTTATTAGGATGGGGGGGATTTATAGAGTATCAGTCATGTTTATTAGGATGGGGGGGATTTATAGAGTATCAGTCATGTTTATTAGGATGGGGGGGGATTTATAGAGTATCAGTCATGTTTATTAGGATGGGGGGGATTTATAGAGTATCAGTCATGTTTATTAGGATGGGGGGGGATCTATAGAGTATCAGTCATGTTTATGGGATTTATAGAGTATCAGTCATGTTTATTAGGATGGGGGGGATTTATAGAGTATCAGTCATGTTTATTAGGATGGGGGGGATTTATAGAGTATCAATCATGTTTATTAGGATGGGGGGGGGGATTTATAGAGTATCAGTCATGTTTATTAGGATGGGTGGATTTATAGAGTATCAGTCTAATGGAGGTGTACACAATAGAATGTCACGCATTCAAGCGGTTGAATTTCTAACAATGCTGCGTGGGATTATAATGTGGGCTGGTTTCGTTGCATCCAATGGCAGTGTCTGCAATAAGATAATAATAATAATAATGCACAAGGAGCTGCTTGTGGATTTGACAGCTCTAACACATGCACCGTGCACCGCCAAAACTAATCTAGCCTCTAATCTAGGCTAATCTAGCCGCTAATGTTCGATGGTTTCTCACCCTGAAAATAGTCTATGGGCAAGGAGAAACTTCAATCCATGGTTTGGTTTTCTTTAAAACTGGAAACCTTAATTGGTTAAACTGACACGTTATTTGGGGTTTTAACAACAAGAAGGAAGTTACTGTTTTTCCACGAGTCTTAAAGTACAGCAGAAACCACACTGCTAAATTCTACTCTCCTCTGTTTTCATCAACAAAACAAAACAAAATGGTGCTGAGAGCAAACAGTGGCCCGGTTTCCCCTACTGCGGATTCAGCAATTACTAACTTCAGCTAACTTTAGTGATAGGGGCACGCGGCGAACATCAGCTTGTTGTTAGTTGCTATGCTACGTGGAAACAAATCTTTTCATTTTTTTTTGTTGAGTTTCCTCACCAGATAAAGTAATTTAATTAATACGACAAAATTGAGGTGTATTTAGCATTTGTGTGCTGGCGCGGAAACAGCTGCACCAATAGAAACCAATCAGGAAGTTAAATAAGCTAGCATGTGCACAGTGCCTATAGAATATGAAATCCAGAAATGGCAGTGTGAATCACCACTTTAAAAAGCCATCCCTCAGGGATTTAATCTGATTTCCCTCAACATTTAATTCATTATTAGAACTCAGCATAAGCATCATTACAGTTATTCCCTCCCAGGAAGTGTCGAGCCAGGTATCAACCAACTTTCTACCGCCTTTTTCTTTATATCTGAAAAGTATTGTTGTCAACAAAGCCTGTTTTCATCCAACTGAACTACTGTAGTCCCACCAACCCCTCAGGTATCAGGGAGCATGTCCTCCTCTTCCTCCTTACAAGGGGGAATCAGGGAGCATGTCCTCCTCCTTACAAGGGGGAATCAGGGAGCATGTCCTCCTCCTTACAAGGGGGTATCAGGGAGCATGTCCTCCTCCTCCTTACAAGGGGGTATCAGGGAGCATGTCCTCTTCCTTACAAGGGGAAATCAGGGAGCATGTCCTCCTCCTTACAAGTTGGAATCAGGGAGCATGTCCTCCTCCTTACAAGGGGGAATCAGGGAGCATGTCTTCCTCCTTACAAGGGGGAATCAGGGAGCATGTCCTCCTCCTTACAAGGGGGAATCAGGGAGCATGTCCTCTTCCTCCTTACAAGGGGGAATCAGGGAGCATGTCTTCCTCCTTACGAGGGGGAATCAGGGAGCATGTCCTCCTCTTCCTCCTTACGAGGGGGAATCGGGGAGCATGTCTTCCTCCTTACGAGGGGGAATCAGGGAGCATGTCTTCCTCCTTACGAGGGGGAATCAGGGAGCATGTCTTCCTCCTTACAAGGGGGAATCAGGGAGCATGTCTTCCTCCTTACGAGGGGGAATCAGGGAGCATGTCCTCTTCCTCCTTACTTTACATGTTTTGTTATTTCACCTTTATTTAACTAGGCAAGTCAGTTAATAACAATTTCTTATTAACAATGACGGCCAACCCCGGCCAAACCCCGGACAACGCTGGGCCAAGGGGGTATCAGAGGGTATCAGGGAGCACTCGAGTCTCTTGTCCTTGAAGCTGTGGAATGTTTGCTACTCTCCTTGTTTATGATCAGACAGCCCTGCGACTAAGGCTCAATGTCATTCACAAGCATCCAGCCGACTAGCCTTGTGGCAGGGCCAGTCTGTCTGCCAGGAAGTGTCTCTCTCGGGTTCCAATCTCTACTTTGTGTCCATGACTGATTGCGTCTGCATTTTCAACCCTTCTCCCCTATCATGGATTTAAAAGCATTGGATTTGGAGTAAGCATTGGCTGGAGGGAGTCTCTACCAAGTCCATGACAGGAAGTATGCAAGTGCACAGGATATAGTCTTAACAGGACAATGTCTTAACCTTCTTAGCTTGAAATGAGTCCATGAATGATTTATCACAGCCATCAAATGTATGTGTATAGTAGTTTGTCTTGTTAGCATATAGCTTACGTTAGCACCTAATTAGATTTCATGAATCAGTCCAGCCACTGTTGGTGCCATAGCTGTGAAGTTCTCGTCAGGATCCGACCGTGTTCACAAATGCAGCCGGAACAGGAAAAGCATCATTGCCTCCACAGCTGGTCCACTTCCTCCTAAACCAAAGGCAGTCAGCCAATATATGATATCTATTTTCTACAAATGTGTCTGCACCAGAATATAGTATACTGCGCATGGTGCCATTGGTCCTGGACTAAATAGCATGCTGCATGAAGACTCTCTATTGAAGTAGCTTCACCAGCAGCAGAGGAGTGTGGGTAAAATCACTGGAGAAACCAAGCCAGAAAAAAAGCCATATTACAACTTATGTGTTGTGATAACTGCGTTGTTTGCACTATAACCTATTCATATTCCTTTCCCCCGTTATGTTTAGGCCCAAGGCCGAGAAAACTAGAATAAATTCAACCCCACACCTTCATTTCATTACAAAACCCAAGAGCAACATCTGTCCGGTGGAGACCACAAAGCATATTGTAACAAACAGTTACATGACCTACAACACGGTCAATCAAGTTAAGGTTTCCTACATTATCGTACTACTAAACAACTATTGATTTAGAACACCAGAGAGTTACCGCAAGTCACAAAGATAACAGGCGCTGCCTCCACTATTCCAGCATTTCAACATTTCAATATCATCAAATCACCTATGCTTAGTCTAATAGTTACAACTATTTATTTCAATCAACGTAAGTTAAATATGATGTGGCTGTCCATGGTTGTCCATGGTCCATGGCTGTCCATGGTTCTGATTTATGTGTGTGTTGACTCACCCTAGTGAAACGGCAATGACATCCTATTCTTTCATGTTGGTTAAACAGTCTATGAGTCTGTCATACAGTACACCCTTTTAGTTTTTGTTGTCATAGGCTACCTGGCTAAAATACTTGCTCGCTAGCCTACCTTCCTTTCATGGGCAACGATGAGCCAGCTAGTTAATATTAACCTTCTACGGCTAGCTACATATTAAATGTCCATCCTCTCAGGCCAGGGGAACAATGCATGAATTTATGGTTGGATCAGAATCCCCTTTATAATCATTGGCCAGTATGGAGAATTAAGTAAAACCACAAGTCCAAATCCCTATTTCCATCCATGGCTAATTTAAAAAAAGGGAACATTTTAGCTAGCTAGCTAGCCACGGGAGAACACCAACACAATGAGATCCAGAAGTTCAAGTTCTTTCTGTCAATGATGTCATGTGATTGGTGTGAAGCCTTTTAAACTTTTATTTTTTGGTGCACAAGGACCCTTCAGTTATTTTAAACAAGGGAGGCCAAATGCTCACTGGCTTCCCTTACATTCAGTGCTACGGGTGGCAACAATGTAATACTCAATTTGACCAGACAGCATCAGATACATGGGCTACACATACAGAGACAGAGGGGTGAGATACATTCAACCTCTTGAGAATTAAAGGAAAATTATGAAACACAGAGAGACGAAAGATAAATTATTTTATATGTTTTTTTCTTGGTATTTGTTTGCGGGGGGGGGGGGGGGGGGCTGGCTTCCCTTGATGTCCATGAATACACCCCACTTCTTACTAGGCATCACCTGTGTCTCGGAACCTGGCTTTATGTACCTGGCTTTATGTACCTGGCTTTATGAACCTGGCTTTATGAACCTGGCTTTATGAACCTGGCTTTATGAGTACAGCCCAGGACCTCCGCATCCGGCTTCTTCACCTGCGGGATCGTCTGAGACCGGTCACCTGGACAGCTGATGAAACTGTGGGTTTGCACAACCGAATAATTTCTGCACAAACTGTCAGAAACCATCTCAGAAGCTCAACTGCATGCTAGTTGTCCTCACCAGGGTCTTGACCTGACTGCAGTTCAGCGTCATAACCGACTTCAGAGGGCGAATTCTCACCTTCGATGGTCACTGGCCTCGTCATGGATGAATCCCAGTTTCAACTGTACTGGACAGATGGCAGACAGTGTGTATGGTGTTGTGTGGGCAAGCGGTTTACTGATGTCAACGTTGTGAACAGAGTGCCCCATGGTGGCGGTGGGATTATGATATGGGCAGGCATAAGCTACGGACAAAAAACACAATAGCATTTTATGGCAATTTGAACACAAAGAGATACCGTGATGAGATCCTGAGGCCCATTGTCATGCCATTCATCCGCCGTCATCACCTCATGTTTCAGCATGATAATGCACGGCCCCATGTCACAAGAACCTGTACACAATTCCTGGAAACTGAAAATGTCCCTGTTCTTCCATGGCCTGCATACTCACCAGACATGTTACCCATTGAGCATGTTTGGGATGCTCTGGATTTACGTGTACGACAGCATGTTCCAATTCCTGACAACATCCAGTAACTTTGCATAGCTTCAAGAGGAGTGGGACAACATTCCACGCGCCACAATCAACAGCCTGATCAACTCTATGCGAAGGAGATGTGTCGCGCTGCGTGAGGCAAATTATTTGTCACACCAGATACGGACTGGTTTTCTGATCCACGCACCTACCTTTTCTTTTCTTTTTTTAAACGTCTGTGACCAACTGATGCATATCTGTATTCCCAGTCATGTGAAATCCATAGATTAGGGCCTAAAGAATGTATTTAAATTGATTGATTTCCTTGTATGAACTGCAACCCAGTAAAATCTTTGAAATTGTTGTTGCGTTTATGTTTTTTTGCTAGAACCATTTTAAAAAACGAAAGCAGTCTGATGTTTCCATAACTGCGTTATAGATCCATTTCCGGGATGCTTGAAGTGAAGTGTTACTGAAAATGTAAATTAAATACAATACAGAACTTGTACAACTCATTGTGTTTAATAATGAAGCAAACATTTCTGCCAAATAAATTATATAAAAACATATCCACAAGCGACATTTGTGGTTTGTACAACAAAGTAATATAACACCTTATTTTCAGTAACTTAAGAGTATGTAAAGTTGTCCAAATGTTTCTTCTCTTTTGCCAATGGAAAAATGATTCACCAAATTAAAACATATTCAATGATCTTTATATATTTGTTATTTATGACATTTCATGTTATACAGTATGTTTATTATCATATATGTTACATGTCTACAAAACCACTGTTCTCCAATTTCAATTTGTCAATCATTTAGAACAAGAAAATGGCAGTGAAAGAATTGTCGAAGAAAGAAAATTATGTGAAAAAAAAATAAAATTCATTTAACCGTCAGAAATGATTTTTTTTTAGGACTTTTAAGTGTAAGTTTCTTGCATCAAAGTGTTTTTTGTCTTTGTCATCACTAGTTGTTAGGAATATTAACCGAGACGCTTCAGTGGAGATTGTCCTTCTGGTAAACTGCTCAACTTGAAAGCTAATGGTGCTCCTATCTTTGGTGTTACTTTGATTGAGAGACTATGTTCCGTAACTGTAGTGTTTTATGAAGAGTTTATTTCCAAAAATGTTATATTCACCAATTTTTTCACATTTGTGTTTTTTTTTCCCATCAGAAATGATTGTTTATGGGTACCTTCACGTGTGTGTAAAACAATGACTGGTCTCAGATGTTTCATTTAAATATTTTAAGTGTTTATGAATATATATATATATATATCCATTATTTAGGTGGAATGGAATGTTCATATCCTGTATATTTGACTGTGATATGTGGTTGCCTCACCTAGATATCTTAAAGATGAATGCAATTGTAAGTCACTCTGGATAAGAGTATCTGCTAAATTACTAAAAGGTCAAATGTAAATGTTTGACATACACATCTCATATTACTCTACTGATTTGTATTGTTTCATATATTTAAGTATTGATGTCATATGTAACATTTGTACAGTTCTTTATATATATATATATATATATAAATATATATATATATATATATATATAAAGTAGTTATTTGTTACATTTGACTGTGTTAAACCTAGCAATACTACTTTTAGCTAAACTACATGATTATTTGTCACTGAAATAAACCATCAAGTGATAGATTTCAAACAAATACATGTCTGTCATTGAACAACTCCATGCCATGATTAGGATAGACTCAACCCAATTTCTTTCAGAAGTTCTTTCAAATATAAAAGATAATTTATACAACTTTTTTTTTTTTTTACAGTGTTGGAAAAAAAACTCTTCATACGTTTTTGCTTGAGAAGTCTGTAGCTGTAGTCTTCTCATCTGTTTGGTGTTTTACCGTCAATGTGATCAAGCTGGCAAGAATGTTGGTATAGTGCAAATTTCAACATTAATAATTGTTTTTCATGTAAAAAGACAAAATAGTTCAGAAATATTAATAATAATTAAAAAAAAAACTTGTTATTAATTATAAAAGTGTTTGGCTCCAGTAGCTGGTCAAACCTATTTCTTTCAAGTATCTCTCAACAGTAACAATACAAACAACTTGAACAAAAACAACAACAAAAAAAATTTGCAAAAAAAAGTCTTCCTTGTATACAAATTAAAAAATAAATCAAAACACCCATAATGTGTAAAGAAACATTAAAAAGACGGTAATACTTGATCAGTTGCATAGTTTTTTCTTTCAGGGAAAATTGTTCCATGTTCATTGCAGTGCAGAGAAGCAGGAATCACATAAGCAGTCCCACTCTTGCTCTCCATTCAACAAAAATATATTCTGTATTCTCTTTTTTTTTAAAATCTGAAACAGAGACTTCACAATTTCCCGTCGGATAATCAGACAACACGGACAGATCAGTCAGTCAACAAATTTTTTACATGACTCCCCAAAAAAGGTATTGTTTTTGTTTGAAGGGATAAACGGCCCATCATCCCAACGGTGTCTTCTTGTTATTGGTGAGTCTATATATATATATCTGCTCTCTTTCACTGTCTCTCATGAGCAGCCACACCCGTCCACAATCATGTTCTGAATATCCTTCTTGATGATCTTCTGCTCCTCGTTGTAGTAGAGCATAGACATGGCGCGTAGCCGCGTGGGCACGCAGCACGACT
Organism: Oncorhynchus clarkii lewisi; assembly: GCF_045791955.1. Taxonomy (NCBI): domain Eukaryota; kingdom Metazoa; phylum Chordata; class Actinopteri; order Salmoniformes; family Salmonidae; genus Oncorhynchus; species Oncorhynchus clarkii. The sequence continues at coordinate 6,063,140 of NC_092166.1, read as the reverse complement.
GGGTGTTCTGGAAGGGCGCGTAGCCTCGCATTCGGTAGTGGTTGATGACAGTGGAGTGGAAGGACAGCGAGGAGCCCGTGATGCTGGCCACGTGGCTGGGGCAGTCGCCCTCGCAGTAGTTGGCGTGGTAGCCCGGCGGCGCGATGATCCAGTCGTTCCAGCCGATGTCCTTGAAGTTGACATAGAACTGCCGCTTGCAACAGATGTGCATCTTTCCTTCGCACTCCAGGCCGCGTTTGGCGCGTCGGCGAGTGTGTTCCTCCATGCCGGGCCGCAATACGACCATGAGGAAAGGCCGGTGGGATTGGTCCCTCTCTCGTCCCGGTTGCTCGCCCTCGGTCTGGACCAAGATGGGTGTGGCGCCCGCCTCGGTGCACTGCGGGCAGGAGACTCGCAGATCGATGACGCTGCCACCGGTGTCCAGGAGGGACTGGATGCTGTGCGACACGGGGAGCGTGTGCCAGCCGCTGCGCCTCGTGTCCACCATCTTCTCAGACACCAACTCCTCCTCCTCGCCCTGGGTCTCGTTGACGGCAAAGCCTGGTGCTTTGGTCTTCTGCCGGCGGCGCTGCAGAAGCTGTATGTTCACCTTGCCCTTGCCTCGCCCTTGCCCCTTGGCCAGCTTGAGGAAGAGCCACACGTTGGCCTGCTCCACCACTGAGAGCTCACTGCCCTCCTTGGAAATGTCAAAGGTCACAGCGGATGTAGTGTCGCCTACAGGAGAAAAGTGAAAAGGTTGTTTAGTCATCACAATGAGAGCAATGCTTCAAATGTGCATAATCATTTTTGGTTAGACAACGCAGGTTTTTCTTTGCTCTTCTAAAATAAAACCTAGTATGTTTAAAAGAGGCTGTACAGGAATGTAACTGACTGGAGGTGTGCCCCTCTTTGTCCAAAAATGGAATTTCTGGACGAATCTGTGTGTCTGTCCATTTAGGGGACTTCTTTTGGCTTAAGAGCACCCCTAGAGGCAAAAGCCCCATAGACGCCTTAAATATATTCAAAGGCTTACTCTAAGTATCAAATAGAGCTCTAGACTGAAGGAGAGATATTGTACATGCTTTTGACCATGGACAGTCCATTCTATTCCAAATCCATACTCTGTTTGTACAAGAATGCATTTGTTCGAGGTCTGTCGTGTCTGACTAGGTTTGGCTCGGATTTATCTTTCCCAGTCACTCTGGCATCTGTTTAGTTAGGAAAGCAATGGGCGGATTGTTGTGAGTCAAGTTACACTTTATAATAACCTCCTAGTGACTTTCATTAATACGTCTTTATAAATACTTGTGTAGATTTGAGTCCTGGAGATGCAGTGATTGGACTAGTGTATGATGTTCATATTAGGACAGCCTCATGGATACCAGACATTTATTGTCTGATATTGTACACAGTTGCACCTAATAAAATATAAAAATAAAAATATTTATATTGGTTATAATAAATGTTTCCAAAAACAAAAAAAAATGTAATATAGAGAGCTACCATGAAGTCTCTCTGGCCAATGGTCAACGTTGTGCAACCCATCACGTAATAACACACATCTCCAACACAGCCTCATTGCTCATTAAGCTAATTAAGAAACGCTAGCGGCCATGACTAAAGTCAAACGAGAGTTGTCTTTGGGGTGTGGTTTGATGTGGGTGTGTTATTTGCACATATCGTACCCTGGCAGAGACTGGTGTTTGTCCCCCCTGAGTCACCGTAGTAGCAACAACATAGCCACCTCCTCAAAAATAGTCACTTCCTTAAAATAGTCTGAATTAATTTAGGATAAATTAAGAAGTCTGTAATTACTATCATTTTGACGTTTTTGCAGTGGTCTTAGTCTCGCAATTTTACACTTAACTAAGGTGTTTGGTGTAGTATTTATCATGCTAAAAAATATGCATATGCAGTTTAGTCAAGTCTGGAAAGTCTGGAAAATCTGGCTGCGCTCTCAGGACTGATTTCTGAGAACAATAACACGTTTACAACTTCCTCATCAGCTGTCCAACTATCGTAAATAAACACAAGCTACAGGCTGTTTATCAGTGCCCAAAATCACTAGCTCGCTAGCTAAGTTCCAACTCAATAAAGCTAGCAAGTAGTAGTTACTGTAGCAGACACATTGAACAGCCAGGCCACGATCAGTTTATCAAGTCATTGGTGAGTGGCGACGTGTGTGCTTAGGTGACTTTATTATTATTTATTTTTTTTACAACTTTCTCACTATCTATTACCAAAGTGTGCGTCTTTCTGGCAGTGTTCGTGCATAGCTGGTTCTCTGTGGTTTTTGTCGGTTTGGGAGAAACATGTCCTGGGAATCTCATTGAATTGAATCACAAACAAACAGGAGTGTAGTGTAACACCTAGTGTAACTAAACAAAGACAGTCAACCAGCAAACAGCCTGGTTGGTCGGAATTATTCAGTACTTTTGGGGGCTTTAGCTGTTAATTAGGCATCATAAACCATAAATATATTGAAATGGGAGCAACTCATATCGCATATGCTTATGCATGTACAGAAAAGCCCACCAACATTAAATTACATTCATACAATTCGTTCACACGCTACCCTCTCTATCTCTTTTTCTCCTCCTAATGAACAAATTAATAAACAAAGCGGGGAACACACAATAGTTTGACTGAAAAGCGCTTCAAAATATATTTGGCTAGATCTAAAATAAAAATAAGAAAATAAGGCTATTTCCCTCTCTAGCTCTCTGTTCTTTCCCTCTCTAGTCATCTCTGTTCTTTCCCTCTCTAGTCCTCTCTGTTCTTTCCCTCTCTAGTCCTCTCTGTTCTTTCCCTCTCTAGTCCTCTCTGTTCATTCCCTCTCTAGTCCTCTCTGTTCTTTCCCTCTCTAGTCCTCTCTGTTCTTTCCCTCTCTAGTCCTCTCTGTTCTTTCCCTCTCTAGTCCTCTCTGTTCTTTCCCTCTCTAGTCCTCTCTGTTCTTTCCCTCTCTCCTTTTTCCTTTCCCACCTTCCCCCCCATCCTCCCATATCTCTCCCTTTCCATATCCTTCTCTCACTTTGCTCAGGCTCTTTCAAAGACCTCTCCATCCAACCTCATCTCCACATATAGCTTCCACACTGCCTAAATTAATTATTGGGGCTCATATTTGGATGAATGAAATTATTATACACGGCCAGGAGCCCTCCGATTCGCCTCCATGTCCCCCCCCCAACCCCACACAATCGTTAACACCCCCCCCGCGCCCCTCGCTAATTCCGCCAACTCATTATTGTCCCTTTCTTTAATCGAAGGTTCAATCAAAAGGGTGGTTATTTATAGTGCCAAGCCATTATTGTGCACATTTATGTAAGGAAACAAGAATGCGCTTATTGCACCGCTCTGCAGTATACATCGGCCAACCCTCAATCAAGAAAGCCTCCAGAATCGGAGCACCCCCCCCCCCCCCTTCGTTGGGTTGGCGTGCAGCGCATGACAGCGTGCTGTGGTACACGGATACATGTTGTTGTTCCGATGCATTATATTAAACCTTTCCTGTTGCTGTTTTTTTTGCATCTTTGTCTGATATCATCTTTGATTCACCCACTTCACACCTGAATATGACAATTCTTTCCAACACTAGATATGTACGTGGTTAATGTACACTAGATATGTACGTGGTTAATGTACACTATATATATATACAAAAGTATGTGGACACCCCTTGAAATTAGTGGATTTGGCTATTTCAGCCACACCCGTCCGTTGCTGACAGGTGTATAAAATTGAGCACACAGCCATGCAATCTCCATAGACAAATATTGGCAGTAAAATTGCCTTATTGAAGAGCTCAGTGACGTTCAACGTGGCACCGTTACAGGATGCCACCTTTCCAACAAGACAGTTTGTAAAATTTCTGCCCCGCTAGAGCTGCCCCAGTCAACTGTAAGTGTTGTTATTGTGAAGTGGAGCAACAACATCTCAGCCGCGAAGTGGTAGGCCACACAAGCTCACAGAACGGGACCGGACAGTATTGATGGGCGTAGCACTGAAATATCGTCTGTCCTCAGTTGCAACACACAACAGAGTTCCAAGCTGTCTCTGGAAGGAAAGTCAGCCCAAGAACTGTTCATCGGGAGCTTCATGAAATGGGTCTCCGTGGCCGAGCAGCCGCACACAAGCCTAAGATCACCATGTCCAATGCCAAGAGTCGGCTGGAGTGGTGTAAAGCTCGCCGTCATTGGACTGTGGAGCAGTGGAAATGCCTTCTAAGGAGTGATGAATCACACTTCACATTCTGGCAGTCCGACGGATGAATCTGGGTTTGACGGATGCCAGGAGATCACTACCTGCCCCAATGCATAGTGCCAACTGTAAAGTTTGGTGGAGAAGGAATAATGGTCTGAGGCTGTTTGTCATGGTTTTTAGCTAGGCCCTTTTCCCTTAAGGGAAATCTTACCGCAACAGCATACAATTACATTTTAGACAATTCTGTGCTTCAAACTTTGTAGCATATGTTTGGTGAAGGCCCTTTCCTGTTTCAGAATGACAACGCCCCCCGTGCACAGAGCGAGGTCCATACATAAATGGTTTGTCGAGATCGGTGTGGAAGAACTTGACTGGCATGCACAGAGCCCTCACCTCAACCCCATCAAACACCGTTGTGAATGAATTGGAACGCCGACTGCGAGCCAGTCCTAATCGCCCAACACCAGTGCACGACCTCACTCATGCTCTTGTGGCTGAATGAAAGTAAGTCCTCGCAGCAATGTTCCAACATCTAGTGGAAAGCCTTCCCAGAAGAGTGGAAAGGGGCGGGGGGGGGGGGGGGACTACTACATATGAATGGATTTTGGAATGTTCGACGAGCAGGTGTCCACATACTTTTGGCCATGCAGTGTATCTGAAGCAAGAAGGCTGCAAAGTCGAAGCGTCTGTATGAAGCTATCCCTGATGCAGTGATAATTATTATTATTGTCGTGCTTCTACACTCCTGCATCGCTTGCTGTTTGGAGGTTTTAGGCTGGGTTTCTGTACAGCACTTTGAGATATCAGCTGATGTACGAAGGGCTTTATAAATACATTAGATTTGATTTGATTTGATTATTATTATTTAAAAACAGTTATGTAAGTTTTATGCAGCGGACCATCACACAGAAAACGGTTATCTAAATGTACGGGTTTAACTCACCAACCTTCTGGATGGTGCCTTTTGAAACCGAGGCCTGACATCCAACAACTTGGTCTACTTTCAGTTCCTCTGAACATAGAGACATTAGGGTATAGTTGTACTGTGCAGTTTTCTGCGTTGACACAAAGTGCTTGAGAGAGAGAGAGAGACACAGCTGGGGAACATGTGTCTCTGCTACTTCTCTGCTACTTGTCGGGGGATACAGTCTCTCTCTCTCTCTCTCTCTCTCTCTCTCTCTCTCTCTCTCTCTGTCTCTCTCTCTGTCTCTCTCTCTCTCTCTCTCTCTCTCTCTCTCTCTCTCTCTGTGTCTCTCTCTCTCTCTCTCTGTCTCTCTCTCTCTCTCTCTCTCTCTCTCTGTGTCTCTCTCTCTCTCTGTCTCTCTCTCTCTCTCTCTCTCTCTCTGTCTCTCTCTCTCTCTTTTGTCTCTGTCTCTCTGTCTCTCTCTGTCTCTGCCTCACTCTCTCGCACTCTCTCTCTCTCTCGCTCTCTCGCTCTCTCTCGCTCTTTCTCGCTCTCTCTAGCTCTCTCTCTGTCTCTCTCTCTAGCTCTCTCTCTGTCTCTGTCTCTCGCTCTCTTTTTGTCTCTCTGTCTCCATCTCTGTCTCTCTCGTTCTCTCTGTCTCTGGCTCTCTCTCTCGCTCTCTCTGTCTCTGGCTCTGTCTCTCGGGCTCTCTCTCTCTCTGGCTCTCACTCTCTCTGGCTCTCTCTCTCTGGCTCTCTCTCTTTCTCTCACTCTCTCTCTCAGCCTCTCTCTCCCCGTCTGATGATAACATTTAAGCTCTGAAAAGTTCATTCTGCGTCCTGTTCTTAATATCCACAACACAGCATTTCTATGACAGCAAGATTGTCTGAACGTTTCTTTTGGTTGTCTCCATAAGACATCCCTTTGCAGAAACCCTTTTTGGTTCCAGGTAGAATGATTTTAGTTCTAGGTAGAACCCTACATGGAACCTAAAAGGGTTCCATAGGGACAGCCGAAGAACCCTTTTTGGAACCCTTGTTTTCTAAGAGTGAAGAGCTGACAACTCCTGAGTGCACATTCCCCCTCACATACGAACCCCAGACCTGTCAACATACCTCTCTGTGTGTTCCTCTCTACTGTCATCATACCTCTCTGTGTGTTCCTCTCTACTGTCATCATACCTCTCTGTGTGTTCACCTCTACTGTCATCATACCTCTCTGTGTGTTCCTCTCTACTGCCATCATACCTCTCTATGTGTTCCTCTCTACTGTCATCATACAGTAGTACCTCTCTGTGTGTTCCTCTCTACTGTCATCATACAGTACCTCTCTGTGTGTTCCTCTCTACTGTCATCATACAGTATCTCTCTGTGTGTTCCTCTCTACTGTCATCATACCTCTCTGTGTGTTCCTCTCTACTGTCATCATACCTCTCTGTGTGTTCCTCTCTACTGTCATAATACAGTACCTCTCTGTGTGTTCCTCTCTACTGTCATCATACAGTACCTCTCTGTGTGTTCCTCTCTACTGTCATCATACCTCTCTGTGTGTTCCTCTCTACTGTCATCATACAGTACCTCTCTGATGTGTTCCTCTCTACTGTCATCATACAGTATCTCTCTGTGTGTTCCTCTCTACTGTCATCATACCTCTCTGTGTGTTCCTCTCTACTGTCATCATACAGTATCTCTCTGTGTGTTCCTCTCTACTGTCATCATACCTCTCTGTGTGTTCCTCTCTACTGTCATCATACAGTACCTCTCTGTGTGTTCCTCTCTACTGTCATTATACAGTACCTCTCTGATGTGTGCCCATCTCCCTCTCTAACTTCCTACTTCCTAAACCCATTTGGTGCGTTCATTCTAGAACGTCAACCTCACTATAAATATACAGTAGTATGGGGTTTCTGTGTGTTCCTCTCTACTCTAGAACGTCAACCTCACTTAAATATACAGTAGTATGGGGTTTCTGTGTGTTCCTCTCTACTCTAGAACGTCAACCTCACTATAAATACACAGTAGTATGGGGTTTCTGTGTGTTCCTCTCTACTCTAGAACGTCAACCTCACTATAAATAAACAGTAGTATGGGGTTTCTGTGTGTTCCTCTCTACTCTAGAATGTCAACCTCACTATAAATATACAGTAGTATGGGGTTTCTGTGTGTTCTTCTCTACTCTAGAACGTCAACCTCACTATAAATACACAGTAGTATGGGGTTTCTGTGTGTTCCTCTCTACTCTAGAACGTCAACCTCACTATAAATATACAGTAGTATGGGGTTTCTGTGTGTTCCTCTCTACTCTAGAACGTCAACCTCACTATAAATATACAGTAGTATGGGGTTTCTGTGTGTTCCTCTCTACTCTAGAACGTCAACCTCACTATAAATATACAGTAGTATGGGGTTTCTGTGTGTTCCTCTCTACTCTAGAACGTCAACCTCACTATAAATATACAGTAGTATGGGGTTTCTGTGTGTTTAGCTAACGTTTCACTCCTTTACTTTTCTCCTGTAATGTAATAGCTGAACAGAGACAGCAACCAGGCTAGGGTTTCCCCCATTCTCAACCAATTGAAAAATAAAATTGACTTTTTTCGTGAGGCATATTAATTTAGTCTGTAGTCCATATTCATTTAGTCTATAGTCCATATTCATTTAGTCTATAGTCCATTTTAATTTAGTCTACAGTCCATTTTAATTTAGTCTATAGTCCATTTTAATTTAGTCCATAGGTCATTTTCATTTAGTCTATAGTCCATTTTAATTTAGTCTACAGTCCATTTTAATTTAGTCTACAGTCCATATTAATTTAGTCTACAGTCCATATAGTCCATACACATAATTGGCATGTCACATAATTTACAATTCCTTTTTCTTAATCTCATACCAACCTTTCATTTAACCTTTATTTAACCCGGCAAACCAGCTAATAACAAATTATTTATTTTCAATGACGACCTCCCAAACATATATTGAATGTGCCCCTCCAGCAGCTGCGTTTGTAATGTCTCACTGAAATCATCTAGTCAAAGCTGCAGTCGACATTCTCTGAAGCATGGAGAACTCGTGCTAGCTGAGGATGCACATAACCCCCAAACTAAGAAACTGAAAAGGGATGTCAATAAGTTTCATCTAAGCCTTGTTGACCACAAGTTCGAAGGAATCCTCAAGAGAAAGCCATAAGCACCACAGACACTTGTCAACTTTAAAACGTTTCCAGACCTAGGCAGACCACACATTTCACACACGCAGGTAGTGTGGGTTTCAGGTAGTGTGGGTTTCAGGTAGTGTGGGTTTCAGGTAGTGTGGGTTTCAGGTAGTGTGGGTTTCAGGTAGTGTGGGTTTCAGGTAGTGTGGGTTTCAGGTAGTGTGGGTTTTAGGCCGCGTGGGTTTCAGGTAGGGTGGGTTTTAGGCAGCGTGGGTTTCAGGCCGCGTGGGTTTCAGGCAGCGTGGGTTTTAGGCAGCGTGGGTTTTAGGTAGCGTGGGTTTCAGGCAGTGTGGGTTTCAGGTAGTGTGGATGTTAGGCAGCGTGGGTTTCAGGTAGCACGTTATTTTACACTACACGCCTAGACAAAAAGCTGCTATTTAGAACCTAAAAGGGATCTTCGGCTGTTCTCATAGGAGAACCCTTTGAAGAACCATTTTTGGTTTCGGGTAGAACAATTTTCCTTCTAAGTAGAACCCTTTTGGATTCCATGTAGAACTCTTTCCACAGAGGGTTCTACATGAAACC